>NC_134687.1:659177325-659516090 GCF_050947455.1 Rhinoderma darwinii
CTCATACAGTATAATATCCCCCATACAGTATAATTCCCCCATACAGTATAATGCCCCCATACAGTATAATGTCCTCATACAGTATAATGCCCCCATACAGTATAATTCTACCATACAGTATAATGCCCCATACAGTATAATACCCCTATACAGTATAATGTCCCCCTTACAGTATAATGCCCCCATACAGTATAATGCCCCATACAGTATAATGCCCCATACAGTATAATGCCCCATACAGTATCATGCCCCCATACAGTATAATGCCCCCATACGGTATAATGCCCCCATACGGTATAATGCCCCCATACAGTATAATGCCCCATACCGTATAATGTCCCCATACAGTATAATGCCCCATACAGTATAATGCCCCCACACAGTATAATGCCCCCATACGGTATAATACCACCATACAGTATAATGCCACCATACAGTATAATGCCCCATACAGTATAATGCCCCCATACACCATACAGTATAATGCCCCCATATAGTATAATGCCACCATACAGTATAATGCCTCCATACTGTATAATGCCTCCATACAGTATAATGCCCCCATACAGTATAATGCCCCATACAGTATAATGCCCCCATACAGTAATAATGCCCCCATACAGTATAATGCCCCATACAGTATAATGCCCCCATACAGTATAATGCCCCCATACATACAGTATAATATCCCCATACAGTATAATGCCCCATACAGTATAATATCCCCATACAGTTTAATGCCCCATACAGTATAATGCCCCCATACAGTATAATGCCCCCATACAGTATAATGCCACCATACAGTATAATGCCCCATACATTATAATTCCCCCATACAGTATAATTCCCCCATACAGTATAATGCCCCCATACAGTATAATGCCCCATACAGTATAATGTCCCCATACAGTATAATGTCCCCATACAGTATAATGCCCCCATACAGTATAATTCCCCCATACAGTATAATGCCTCATAGCTGCCCCATACAGTATAATTCCCCCATACAGTATAATTCCCCCATACAGTATAATGCCCCCATACAGTATAATGCCTCAAAGCTGCCCCATACATTATAATTCCCCCATACAGTATAATGCCCCCATACAGTATAATGCCCCATACAGTATAATGTCCCCATACAGTATAATGTCCCCATACAGTATAATGCCCCCATACAGTATAATTCCGCCATACAGTATAATGCCTCATAGCTGCCCCATACAGTATAATTCTCCCATACAGTATAATGTCCCCATACTGTATATCGCCCCCATAGTGTATATCGCCCCCATACTGTATAACGGCCCCATACAGTATAACGCCCCCATACAGTATAATGCCCCCATACAGTATAATGCCCCCATACAGTATAATGTCCCCATACAGTATAATGCCCCCATACAGTATAATTCCTCCATACAGTATAATTCCTCCATACAGCATAATGTCCCATACAGTATAATGCCCCCATACCTGCCCCATACAGTATATTGCCCCCATGCAGTATAATGCCCCCATACAGTATAATGTCCCCATACAGTATAATGCTACCATACAGTATAATACCCCATACAGTATAATGCCCCATACAGTGTAATGCCCCCATACAGTATAATGCCCCCATACAGTATAATGCCCCCATACAGTATAATGCCCTCATACAGTATAATGCCCTCATACAGTATAATGCCCCATACAGTATAATGCCCCCATACAGTATAATGTCCCCATACAGTATAATGTCCTTATACAGTATAATACCATACAGTATAATACTCCATACAGTAAAATTCCCCCTACAGTATAATGCCTCCATACAGTATAATGCCCCCATACAGTATAATGCCCCATACAGTATAATGCCTCCATACAGTGTAATGCCTCCATACAGTGTAATGCCTCCATACAGTGTAATGCCTCCATACAGTATAATGCTTCCATAGAGTATAATGCCCCCATACAGTATAATGCCCCATACAGTATAATGCCCCCATACAGTATAATGTTCCCATACAGTATAATGCCCCCATACAGTATAATGCCCCATACAGTATAATGCCCCATACAGTATAATGCCCCCATACAGTATAATGTCCCCATACAGTATAATGCCCCATACAGTATAATGCCCCATACAGTATAATTCTACCATACAGTATAATGCCTCCATACAGTATAATGCCCCCATACATGTCCCATACAGTATAATGCCCCCATACAGTATAATGCCCCCATACCTGCCCCATACAGTATAATGCCCCCATACAGTATAATGTCCTCATACAGTATAATGCTACCATATAGTATAATACCCCATACAGTATAATGCCGCCATACAGTATAATTTCCCCATACAGTATAATGCCTCCATACAGTATAATGCCCCATACAGTATAATGCCCCCATACAGTATAATACCTCCATACAGTATAATGCCCCCATACAGTATAATGCCCTATACAGTATAATGCCCCATACAGTATAATGTTCCCATACAGTATAATGTACCCATACAGTATAATGGCCCCATACAGTATAATGTCTCCATACAGTATAGTGCCTCCATACAGTATAATGCCCCCATACAGTATAATGCCCCCGTGCAGTATAATGACCCCATACAGTTTAATGTTCCCATACAGTATAATGCCCCCATACATACAGTATAATATCCCCATACAGTATAATGCCCCATACAGTATAATATCCCCATACAGTTTAATGCCCCATACAGTATAATGCCCCCATACAGTATAATGCCCCCATACAGTATAATGCCGCATACATTATAATTACCCCATACAGTATAATTCTCCCATATAATATAATGACCCCATACACTATAATGCCCCATACAGTATAATGTCCCCATACAGTATAATGTCCCCATACAGTATAATGCCCCCATACAGTATAATTCCCCCATACAGTATAATGCCTCATAGCTGCCCCATACAGTATAATTCTCCCATACAGTATAATTCCCCCATACAGTATAATGCCCCCATACAGTATAATGCCCCCATACAGTATAATGCCTCATAGCTGCCCCATACATTATAATTCCCCCATACAGTATAATGCCCCATACAGTATAATGTCCCCATACAGTATAATGTCCCCATACAGTATAATGCCCCCATACAGTATAATTCCCCCATACAGTATAATGCCTCATAGCTGCCCCATACAGTATAATTCTCCCATACAGTATAATGTCCCCATACTGTATATCGCCCCCATACTGTATATCGCCCCCATACTGTATAACGGCCCCATACAGTATAACGCCCCCATAGAGTATAACGCCCCCATAGAGTATAATGCCCCCATACAGTATAATGTCCCCATACAGTATAATGCCCCCATACAGTATAATTCCTCCATACAGTATAATTCCTCCATACAGCATAATGTCCCATACAGTATAATGCCCCCATACCTGCCCCATACAGTATATTGCCCCCATGCAGTATAATGCCCCCATACAGTATAATGCCCTCATACAGTATAATGCTACCATACAGTATAATGCCCCCATACAGTATAATGCCCCCATACAGTATAATGCCTCCATACAGTATAATGCCCCATACCTGTCCCATACAGTATAATGTCCCCATATAGTATAATGTCCCCATACAGTATAATGCCCCCATACCTGCCCCATACAGTATATTGCCCCCATGCAGTATAATGCCCCCATACAGTATAATGTCCCCATACAGTATAATGCTACCATACAGTATAATACCCCATACAGTATAATGCCCCATACAGTGTAATGCCCCCATACAGTATAATGCCCCCATACAGTATAATGCCCCCATACAGTATAATGTCCCCCATACAGTATAATGCCCTCATACAGTATAATGCCCTCATACAGTATAATGCCCCATACAGTATAATGCCCCCATACAGTATAAAGTCCCCATACAGTATAATGTCCTTATACAGTATAATGCTACCATACAGTATAATACTCCATACAGTAAAATTCCCCCTACAGTATAATGCCTCCATACAGTATAATGCCCCCATACAGTATAATGCCCCCATACAGTATAATGCCCCCATACAGTGTAATGCCTCCATACAGTGTAATGCCTCCATACAGTATAATGCTTCCATAGAGTATAATGCCCCCATACAGTATAATGCCCCATACAGTATAATGCCCCCATACAGTATAATGTTCCCATACAGTATAATGCCCCCATACAGTATAATGCCCCATACAGTATAATGCCCCCATACAGTATAATGTCCCCATACAGTATAATGCCCCATACAGTATAATGCCCCATACAGTATAATGCCCCATACAGTATAATTCTACCATACAGTATAATGCCTCCATACAGTATAATGCCCCCATACATGCCCCACACAGTATAATGCCCCCATACCTGCCCCATACAGTATAATGCCCCCATACAGTATAATGTCCTCATACAGTATAATGCTACCATATAGTATAATACCCCATACAGTATAATGCCGCCATACAGTATAATGTCCCCATACAGTATAATGCCTCCATACAGTATAATGCCCCATACAGTATAATGCCCCCATACAGTATAATACCTCCATACAGTATAATGCCCCCATACAGTATAATGCCCCATACAGTATAATGCCCCCATACAGTATAATGTTCCCATACAGTATAATGTACCCATACAGTATAATGGCCCCATACAGTATAATGTCTCCATACAGTATAGTGCCCCCATACAGTATAATGCCCCCATACAGTATAATGCCCCCGTGCAGTATAATGACCCCATACAGTATAATGTTCCCATACCGTATAATGCCCCCATACCGTATAATGCCTCCATACAGTATAATGCCCCCATACCTGCCTCATACAGTATAATGCCCCCATACAGTATAATGTCCCCATACAGTATAATGCCCCCATACCTGCCCCCATACAGTATAATGCCCCCATAGAGTATAATGTCCCCATACAGTATAATGCCCCCATACAGTATAATGTCCCCATACAGTATAATGGCCCCATACAGTATAATGTCTCCATACAGTATAGTGCCTCCATACAGTATAATGCCCCCATACAGTATAATGCCCCCGTGCAGTATAATGACCCCATACAGTATAATGTCCACATATCGTATAATGCCCCCATACCGTATAATGCCTCCATACAGTATAATGCCCCATACCTGTCCCATACAGTATAATGTCCCCATATAGTATAATGTCCCCATACAGTATAATGCCCCCATACCTGCCCCATACAGTATATTGCCCCCATGCAGTATAATGCCCCCATACAGTATAATGTCCCCATACAGTATAATGTTCCCATACAGTATAATGCCCCTATATAGTATAATGTCCCTATACAGTATAATGCCCCTATACAGTATAATGTCTCCATACAGTATAATGTTCCCATACAGTATAATGTCCCCATACCGTATAATGCCCCCATACCGTATAATGCCTCCATACAGTATAATGCCCCCATACCTGCCTCATACAGTATAATGCCCCCATACAGTATAATGCCCCCATACAATATAATGCCCCCATACCTGCCCCCATACAGTATAATGCCCCCATAGAGTATAATGTCCCCATACAGTATAATGCCCCCATACAGTATAATGTCCCCATACAGTATAATGCCCCCATACAGTATTATTCCTCCATACAATATAATTCCTCCATACAGCATAATGTCCCATACAGTATAATGCCCCCATACCTGCCCCATACAGTATATTGCCCCCATGCAGTATAATGCCCCCATACAGTATAATGCCCCCATACAGTATAATGCTACCATACAGTATAATGTCCCCATACAGTATAATGTCCCCATACAGTATAATCCCCCCATACAGTATAATGCCCCATACAGTATAATGCCCCCATACAGTATAATGCCCCCATACAGTATAATGCCTCCATACAGTATAATGCCCCATACCTGTCCCATACAGTATAATGTCCCCATATAGTATAATGTCCCCATACAGTATAATGCCCCCATACCTGCCCCATACAGTATATTGCCCCCATGCAGTATAATGTCCCCATACAGTATAATGCTACCATACAGTATAATACCCCATACAGTATAATGCCCCATACAGTGTAATGCCCCCATACAGTATAATGCCCCCATACAGTATAATGCCCCCATACAGTATAATGTCCCCCATACAGTATAATGCCCTCATACAGTATAATGCCCTCATACAGTATAATGCCCCATACAGTATAATGCCCCCATACAGTATAATGTCCCCATACAGTATAATGTCCTTATACAGTATAATGCTACCATACAGTATAATACTCCATACAGTAAAATTCCCCCTACAGTATAATGCCTCCATACAGTATAATGCCCCCATACAGTATAATGCCCCATACAGTATAAAGCCCCCATACAGTGTAATGCCTCCATACAGTGTAATGCCTCCATACAGTATAATGCTTCCATAGAGTATAATGCCCCCATACAGTATAATGCCCCATACAGTATAATGCCCCCATACAGTATAATGCCCCATACAGTATAATGCCCCATACAGTATAATGCCCCCATACAGTATAATGCCCCATACAGTATAATTCTACCATACAGTATAATGCCTCCATACAGTATAATGCCCCCATACATGTCCCATACAGTATAATGCCCCCATACAGTATAATGCCCCCATACCTGCCCCATACAGTATAATGCCCCCATACAGTATAATGTCCTCATACAGTATAATGCTACCATATAGTATAATACCCCATACAGTATAATGCCGCCATACAGTATAATGCCCCCATACATGTCCCATACAGTATAATGCCCCCATACAGTATAATGCCCCCATACCTGCCCCATACAGTATAATGCCCCCATACAGTATAATGCCCCCATACAGTATAATGTCCTCATACAGTATAATGCTACCATATAGTATAATACCCCATACAGTATAATGCCTCCATACAGTATAATGCCCCCATACAGTATAATGCCCCATACAGTATAATGCCCCCATACAGTATAATACCTCCATACAGTATAATGCCCCCATACAGTATAATGCCCCATACAGTATAATGCTCCCATACAGTATAATGTACCCATACAGTATAATGTACCCATACAGTATAATGGCCCCATACAGTATAATGTCTCCATACAGTATAGTGCCTCCATACAGTATAATGCCCCCGTGCAGTATAATGACCCCATACAGTTTAATGTTCCCATACAGTATAATGCCCCTATATAGTATAATGTCCCTATACAGTATAATGCCCCTATACAGTATAATGTCTCCATACAGTATAATGTTCCCATACAGTATAATGTCCCCATACAGTATAATTCCCCCATACCGTATAATGCCCCCATACCGTATAATGCCTCCATACAGTATAATGCCCCCATACCTGCCTCATACAGTATAATGCCCCCATACAGTATAATGTCCCCATACAGTATAATGCCCCCATACCTGCCCCCATACAGTATAATGCCCCCATAAAGTATAATGCCCCCATACAGTATAATGTCCCCATAGCTGCCCCCATACAGTATAATGTCCTCATACTGTATAATGCCCTCATACAATATAATGCCCAATACAGTATAATGCCCCTAGACAATATAATTCCCCCATACAGTATAATGCCCCATACAGTAAAATGTTCCATACAGTATAATGCCCCCATACAGTATAATGTCCCATACAGTATATTGCCCCCATACAGTATAATGTTCCCATACAGTATAATGTCCCCATACAGTATAATGCCCCCATACAGTTTAATGTCCCCATACAGTATAATGCCCCCATACAGTATAATGATCCCATACAGTATAATACCTCCATACAGTTTAATGTCCCCGTACGGTATAATGCCCCCGTACGGTATAATGTCCCCATACGGTATAATGTCCCCCATACGGTATAATGCCCCCCATACGGTATAATGCCCCCATACAGTATATGCCCCCATACTGTATAATGGCCCCACACACAGGGGCGTAACTAGGAAAGACTGGGCCCCATAGCAAACTTTTGACTGGGGCCCCCCCCCCTGGGTGTTACACCACCCCCCCTTGTAGATAGTGCCTTTTTTACAGCCGCCCCCTTTAGATAACGCCATACACCCCCTGTAGATAACATCATACAGCCCCCTTTGTAGATAACGCCATACAGCTCCCCTTGTAGATAACGCCATACAGCTCCCCTTGTAGATAACGCCAAACAGCCCCCTTTGTAGATATCTACAGAGGGGGCTGTTTGGCGTTATCTACAAAGGGGGCTGTATGGCGTTCTCTACAAAGGGGGCTGTATGGCGTTCTCTACAGGGGGGCTGTATGGCGTTCTCTACAGGGGGGCTGTATGGCGTTATATACAGGGGGGCTGTATGGCGTTATCTACAGAGGGGGCTGTATGGTGTTATCTACAGGGTCGGCTGTATGGCGTTATCTACAGGGTGTGCTGTATGGCGTTATCTACAGGGGGGCTGTATGGCGTTCTCTACAGAGGGGGCTGTATGGCGCCAACGCCATACAGCCCCCCCTGTAGAGAACGCCATACAGCCCCCCCTGTAGAGAACGCCATACAGCCCCCCCCTGTAGGGAACGCCATACAGCCCCCCCTGTAGGGAACGCCATACAGCCCCCCCTGTAGGGAACGCCATACAGCCCCCCCTGTAGGGAACGCCATACAGCCCCCCCATGTAGGGAACGCCATACAGCACCCCCCCCTTTAAGAAACGCCATACAGCCCCCCCCCCCTGTAGGGAACGCCATACAGTCCCCCCTCCCAAAAAAATGCGACCTACAGTGTGTCTTACAAAATAATAATAATAATCTTTATTTATATAGCGCCAACATATTACGCAGCACTTTACAATTTAGAGGGGACATGAAACAAACAATATCAGACATTACATAGTGACAAAGTTCATTTACAATTCAAATCTGGGGAGTGAGGACCCTGCTCGCAAGAGCTTACAATCTATGAGGACATAAGGGAGAAACAAAGTGTAATAGTGTTTGTTCTGTACAATGGTCCGGCCATTTTTATACACATGCGGTGGTAACATAAAACTGCATGAGCCGGTCACCAGCCAGTATCCGTGTATGACGGACATGAAGAGAAGGAGTGTGAGGGAATCTTATTCTGATGACTAATCTAAAAGGAGGGCCATGGAAAGGAGTCAGATTAGGGAATGTTATAGGCCTGTCTAAATAGATGTGTTTTCAGGGCACGTTTAAAACTGTGGATATTGGGAATTAATCTGATTGTCTGGGGTAGCACATTCCAGAGGACTGGTGCAGCACGAGAGAAATCCTGGAGACGGTAGTGGGAGGTTCGGATTATGGAGGATTTTAATCTAAGGTCGTTGGCAGAACGTAGAGCCCGAGTAGGGTGGTAGACAGAGATGAGGGAGGAGATGTAAGGAGGTGCAGCACTGTGGAGAGCTTTGTGGGTGAGAGTAATAAGTTTGAATTTTATTCGGGGATGGGCAACCAGTGCAGTGACTGGCACAGATTAGAGGCGTTGGTGTAGCGGTTGGTCATAAAGATGAGCCTGGCTGCTGCATTGAGGATAGATTGGAGAGGGGAGAGTTTAGTGAGGGGAAGACCGACTAGTAATGAGTTACAGTAGTCAAGACGAGAGTGAATCAGAGCAACAATGAGAGTTTTGGCGGTTTCCTCCATAAGAAAAGAGCGGATTCTGGAGATGTTTTTGAGGTGAAAATGACAGGAGCGTGAAAGTGATTGTATGTGAGGAGTAAAGGAAAGATCTGAATCAAAAATAACACCAAGACAGCGGGCGTGCTGCTTAGGAGTGATGATAGTGCCACACACAGAGATGGAGACATCAGGTTTAGGGAGGTTAGTAGATGGTGGGAACACAAGGAGCTCAGTTTTAGAAAGATTCAGTTTCAGATAGAGACAGGACATGATGTTAGAGACAGCGGATAGACAATCACTGGTGTTCTGTATTAGAGCAGGGGTGATGTCACGGGAAGAAGTATATAATTGGGTGTCATCAGCGTAGAGATGGTACTGGAAGCCAAATCTGCTGATGGTTTGTCCAATAGGAGCTGTGTAGAGAGAAAAGAGCAGCGGACCTAGGACTGATCCCTGAGGAACCCCGATATCAAGGGGAAGAGGAGAAGAAGTGGAACCAGCAAATGACACACTGAACGAGCGGTCAGAGAGATAGGAGGAAAACCAAGAGAGAGCCGCGTCCTGGAGGCCAATAGAGTGGAGCATGTTAAGTAGGAGTTTGTGGTCTACAGTGTCAAAGGCTGCAGAGAGATCCAAAAGAATCAGGAGAGAGGATTTACCGTCCGATTTAGCCGCCAAGAGATTATTTGAGACTTTAGTAAGGGCAGTTTCTGTGGAGTGTAGAGTGCGGAAACCAGATTGTAAGGGGTCAAGAATGGAGTTAGCAGAGAGATAGCGGATAAGGCGAGAGTAGACCAAGCGTTCCAGGAGTTTGGAGATGAAGGGCAGATTAGAGACTGGTCGGTAGTTGGCATCGCTGGATGGGTCAAGAGTTGGTTTTTTCAATAATGGGTTTATAATGGCATGTTTAAAAGCGGAGAGAAAGATACCAGAGGAAAGAGAGAGGTTAAATATTTTAGTCAGGTGACTAGTGACAGCTGGGGAGAGGGACTGGAGGAGGTGTGAGGGGACAGGATCACTAGGGCAGGTAGTAGGACGAGAAGAAGAGAGGAGCCTCGAGACTTCTTCAGTTATTGGGACATGTATCCCCTATCCACAGGATAGGGGATACATGTGTGATCGCTGGCAGCGATAGGGAGAACGGCGGACCGAAAGTCCCCTGAATTTCTCCATGGCTAACCTCTGACTTCCGGTGTCTGCGCAGCTCAATAAAAATGAAAGGAGCGCTGGTCACGCATGCGCACAAGCGCGACCGCCGCTCCATTCATTTCTACGGAGCT
Organism: Rhinoderma darwinii; assembly: GCF_050947455.1. Lineage (NCBI taxonomy): Eukaryota > Metazoa > Chordata > Amphibia > Anura > Rhinodermatidae > Rhinoderma > Rhinoderma darwinii. The sequence goes on from NC_134687.1 coordinate 659,188,318, forward strand.
GCCGACACAGACCCCGGAAGTCCGAGATTTGTGATGGAGAACTTCAGGGGACTTTCAGTCCCCCGTTCTCCTTATCGCTGCCAGCGATCACACGTGTATCCCCTATCCTGTGGATAGGGGATACATGTCTTTTGTTTAATGGCAGAGCAGGGAGATACCTCCCTGCTCTGCCGTAGTGTTCAGTGGCGTCGCGCTGTAGCAGCCATAGCGGCTGCTAGCGGAGCCTCCAGCCATGGTGGGGGCGCGTGCCGGCGGGTGACACGGGCCCCCTCATGCCGGCGGGCCCCGTAGCAGCCGCTACGGCGGTAGTTACGCCACTGCCCACACAGTATAATGCCCCCATACAGTATAATGCCCCCATACAGTATAATGCCCCCATACAGTATAATGTCCCCATACAGTATAATGCCCCCATATAGTATAATGTCCCCATACAGTATAATGCCCCCATACAGTATAATGCTCCCATAATGTATAATGCTCCCATACAGTATAATACCCCCATACAGTATAATGCCCCCATACAGTATAATGCCCCCATACAGTATAATGTCCCTATACAGTATAATGTCCCATACCGTATAATGTCGCCATACCGTATAATGTCGCCATACCGTATAATGCCCCCATACAGTATAATGCCCCATACCGTATAATGTCGTCATACAGTATAATGTCCCCATACAGTATAATGCCCCCATACAGTATAATGTCCCCATACCTGCCCCATACAGTATAATGCCCCCATACAGTATAATGTCCACATACAGTATAATGCCTCCATACAGTATAATGCCCCCATACCTGTCCCATACAGTATAATGTCCCCATACAGTATAATGTCCCCATACAGTATAATGCCCTCATACCTGCCCCATACAGTGTAATGCCCCCATACAGTATAATGTCCTCATACAGTATAATGTCCTCATACAGTATAATGCCCCCATACAGTATAATGTCCTCATACAGTATAATGTCCCCCATACAGTATAATTCCCCCATACCGTATAATGCCCCCATACAGTATAATGCCCCATACAGTATAATGCCCCCATACAGTTTAATGCCTCCATACAGTATAATGCTCCCATACAGTATAATGCCCCCATACAGTATAATGTCCCCATACAGTATAATGCCCCCATACCTGCCCCATACAGTATAATGCCCCCATACAGTATAATGCCCCCATACAGTATAATGTCCCCATACAGTATAATGCTACCATACAGTATAATACCCCATACGGTATAATGCCCCCATACAGTATAATGTCCCCATACAGTATAATGCCTCCATACAGTATAATGCACCCATACAATATAATGCCACGATACAGTATAATGCCCCATACAGTATAATGCCCCCATAATGTATAATGCCCCCATACAGTATAATGCCCCCATACAGTATAATGTCCCCATACAGTATAAGGCCTTCATACAGTATAATGCCCCATACAGTATAATGTCCCATACAGTATAATGCCCCATACAGTATAATGTCCCCATACCATATAATTCCCCCATACAGTATAATGTCCCCATACAGTATAATGCCTCCATACAGTATAATGCCCCCATACAGTATAATGTCCCCCATACAGTATCATGCCCCCATACAGTATAATGTGCCCCATACAGTATAATGTGCCCCATACAGTATAATTCCCCCATACAGTATAATGCCACCATAAAGTATAATGCCCCATACAGAATAATGCCCCCATACAGTATAATGCCCCCATACAGTATAATGCCCCCATACAGTATAATGTCCCTATACAGTATAATGCCTCCATACAGTATAATGCCTCCATATAGTATAATTCCCCCATACAGTATAATGCCCCCATACAGTATAATGCCCCATACAGTATAATGTCCCCATACAGTATAATGCCACCATACAGTATAATGCCCACATACAGTATAATGCCCCCATACAGTATAATGTTCCCATACAGTATAATGCCCCATACAGTGTAATGCCCCCATACAGTATAATGCCCACATACAGTATAATGTCCCCCATACAGTATAATGTCCCCATACAGAATAATGCCCCATACAGTGTAATGCCCCCATACAGTGTATTGCCCCATACAGTATAATGCCCCATACAGTATAATGCCCCCATACAGTATAATGTCCCATACAGTATAATGCCCCATACAGTATAATGTTCCCATACAGTATAATGCCTCCATAGAGTATAATGCCCCATACAGTATAATGCCCCCATACAGTATAATGTCTTATACAGTATAATGCCCCATACAGTATAATGTTCCCATACAGTATAATGCCTCCATACAGTATAATGTTCCCATACAGTATAATGTTCCCATACAGTATAATGTCCCCATACAGTATAATACCCCTGTTGAGCGCGACCGCCGCTCCATTCATTTCTACGGAGCTGCCGACACAGACCCCGGAAGTCCGAGATTTGTGATGGAGAACTTCAGGGGACTTTCAGTCCCCCGTTCTCCTTATCGCTGCCAGCGATCACACGTGTATCCCCTATCCTGTGGATAGGGGATACATGTCTTTTGTTTAATGGCAGAGCAGGGAGATACCTCCCTGCTCTGCCGTAGTGTTCAGTGGCGTCGCGCTGTAGCAGCCATAGCGGCTGCTAGCGGAGCCTCCAGCCATGGTGGGGGCGCGTGCCGGCGGGTGACACGGGCCCCCTCATGCCGGCGGGCCCCGTAGCAGCCGCTACGGCGGTAGTTACGCCACTGCCCACACAGTATAATGCCCCCATACAGTATAATGCCCCCATACAGTATAATGCCCCCATACAGTATAATGTCCCCATACAGTATAATGCCCCCATATAGTATAATGTCCCCATACAGTATAATGCCCCCATACAGTATAATGCTCCCATAATGTATAATGCTCCCATACAGTATAATACCCCCATACAGTATAATGCCCCCATACAGTATAATGCCCCCATACAGTATAATGTCCCTATACAGTATAATGTCCCATACCGTATAATGTCGCCATACCGTATAATGTCGCCATACCGTATAATGCCCCCATACAGTATAATGCCCCATACCGTATAATGTCGTCATACAGTATAATGTCCCCATACAGTATAATGCCCCCATACAGTATAATGTCCCCATACCTGCCCCATACAGTATAATGCCCCCATACAGTATAATGTCCACATACAGTATAATGCCTCCATACAGTATAATGCCCCCATACCTGTCCCATACAGTATAATGTCCCCATACAGTATAATGTCCCCATACAGTATAATGCCCTCATACCTGCCCCATACAGTGTAATGCCCCCATACAGTATAATGTCCTCATACAGTATAATGTCCTCATACAGTATAATGCCCCCATACAGTATAATGTCCTCATACAGTATAATGTCCCCCATACAGTATAATTCCCCCATACCGTATAATGCCCCCATACAGTATAATGCCCCATACAGTATAATGCCCCCATACAGTTTAATGCCTCCATACAGTATAATGCTCCCATACAGTATAATGTCCCCATACAGTATAATGCCCCCATACCTGCCCCATACAGTATAATGCCCCCATACAGTATAATGCCCCCATACAGTATAATGTCCCCATACAGTATAATGCTACCATACAGTATAATACCCCATACGGTATAATGCCCCCATACAGTATAATGTCCCCATACAGTATAATGCCTCCATACAGTATAATGCACCCATACAATATAATGCCACGATACAGTATAATGCCCCATACAGTATAATGCCCCCATAATGTATAATGCCCCCATACAGTATAATGCCCCCATACAGTATAATGTCCCCATACAGTATAAGGCCTTCATACAGTATAATGCCCCATACAATATAATGTCCCATACAGTATAATGCCCCATACAGTATAATGTCCCCATACCATATAATTCCCCCATACAGTATAATGTCCCCATACAGTATAATGCCTCCATACAGTATAATGCCCCCATACAGTATAATGTCCCCCATACAGTATCATGCCCCCATACAGTATAATGTGCCCCATACAGTATAATGTGCCCCATACAGTATAATTCCCCCATACAGTATAATGCCACCATACAGTATAATGCCCCATACAGAATAATGCCCCCATACAGTATAATGCCTCCATACAGTATAATGCCCCCATACAGTATAATGTCCCTATACAGTATAATGCCTCCATACAGTATAATGCCTCCATATAGTATAATGTCCCATACAGTATAATGTCCCCATACAGTATAATCTCCCCATACAGTATAATGTCCCCATACAGTATAATCTCCCCATACAGTATAATGCCCCATACAGTATAATGCCCCCATACAGTATAATGCCCCCATACAGTATAATGTCCCTATACAGTATAATGCCCCCATACAGTATAATGTCCCTATACAGTATAATGCCTCCATACAGTATAATGCCTCCATATAGTATAATTCCCCCATACAGTATAATGCCCCCATACAGTATAATGCCCCATACAGTATAATGTCCCCATACAGTATAATGCCACCATACAGTATAATGCCCACATACAGTATAATGCCCCCATACAGTATAATGTTCCCATACAGTATAATGCCCCATACAGTGTAATGCCCCCATACAGTATAATGCCCACATACAGTATAATGTCCCCCATACAGTATAATGTCCCCATACAGAATAATGCCCCATACAGTGTAATGCCCCCATACAGTGTATTGCCCCATACAGTATAATGCCCCATACAGTATAATGCCCCCATACAGTATAATGTCCCATACAGTATAATGCCCCATACAGTATAATGTTCCCATACAGTATAATGCCTCCATAGAGTATAATGCCCCATACAGTATAATGCCCCCATACAGTATAATGTCTTATACAGTATAATGCCCCATACAGTATAATGTTCCCATACAGTATAATGCCTCCATACAGTATAATGTTCCCATACAGTATAATGTTCCCATACAGTATAATGTCCCCATACAGTATAATACCCCTGTTGAGCGCGACCGCCGCTCCATTCATTTCTACGGAGCTGCCGACACAGACCCCGGAAGTCCGAGATTTGTGATGGAGAACTTCAGGGGACTTTCAGTCCCCCGTTCTCCTTATCGCTGCCAGCGATCACACGTGTATCCCCTATCCTGTGGATAGGGGATACATGTCTTTTGTTTAATGGCAGAGCAGGGAGATACCTCCCTGCTCTGCCGTAGTGTTCAGTGGCGTCGCGCTGTAGCAGCCATAGCGGCTGCTAGCGGAGCCTCCAGCCATGGTGGGGGCGCGTGCCGGCGGGTGACACGGGCCCCCTCATGCCGGCGGGCCCCGTAGCAGCCGCTACGGCGGTAGTTACGCCACTGCCCACACAGTATAATGCCCCCATACAGTATAATGCCCCCATACAGTATAATGCCCCCATACAGTATAATGTCCCCATACAGTATAATGCCCCCATATAGTATAATGTCCCCATACAGTATAATGCCCCCATACAGTATAATGCTCCCATAATGTATAATGCTCCCATACAGTATAATACCCCCATACAGTATAATGCCCCCATACAGTATAATGCCCCCATACAGTATAATGTCCCTATACAGTATAATGTCCCATACCGTATAATGTCGCCATACCGTATAATGTCGCCATACCGTATAATGCCCCCATACAGTATAATGCCCCATACCGTATAATGTCGTCATACAGTATAATGTCCCCATACAGTATAATGCCCCCATACAGTATAATGTCCCCATACCTGCCCCATACAGTATAATGCCCCCATACAGTATAATGTCCACATACAGTATAATGCCTCCATACAGTATAATGCCCCCATACCTGTCCCATACAGTATAATGTCCCCATACAGTATAATGTCCCCATACAGTATAATGCCCTCATACCTGCCCCATACAGTGTAATGCCCCCATACAGTATAATGTCCTCATACAGTATAATGTCCTCATACAGTATAATGCCCCCATACAGTATAATGTCCTCATACAGTATAATGTCCCCCATACAGTATAATTCCCCCATACCGTATAATGCCCCCATACAGTATAATGCCCCATACAGTATAATGCCCCCATACAGTTTAATGCCTCCATACAGTATAATGCTCCCATACAGTATAATGCCCCCATACAGTATAATGTCCCCATACAGTATAATGCCCCCATACCTGCCCCATACAGTATAATGCCCCCATACAGTATAATGCCCCCATACAGTATAATGTCCCCATACAGTATAATGCTACCATACAGTATAATACCCCATACGGTATAATGCCCCCATACAGTATAATGTCCCCATACAGTATAATGCCTCCATACAGTATAATGCACCCATACAATATAATGCCACGATACAGTATAATGCCCCATACAGTATAATGCCCCCATAATGTATAATGCCCCCATACAGTATAATGCCCCCATACAGTATAATGTCCCCATACAGTATAAGGCCTTCATACAGTATAATGCCCCATACAATATAATGTCCCATACAGTATAATGCCCCATACAGTATAATGTCCCCATACCATATAATTCCCCCATACAGTATAATGTCCCCATACAGTATAATGCCTCCATACAGTATAATGCCCCCATACAGTATAATGTCCCCCATACAGTATCATGCCCCCATACAGTATAATGTGCCCCATACAGTATAATGTGCCCCATACAGTATAATTCCCCCATACAGTATAATGCCACCATACAGTATAATGCCCCATACAGAATAATGCCCCCATACAGTATAATGCCTCCATACAGTATAATGCCCCCATACAGTATAATGTCCCTATACAGTATAATGCCTCCATACAGTATAATGCCTCCATATAGTATAATGTCCCATACAGTATAATGTCCCCATACAGTATAATCTCCCCATACAGTATAATGTCCCCATACAGTATAATCTCCCCATACAGTATAATGCCCCATACAGTATAATGCCCCCATACAGTATAATGCCCCCATACAGTATAATGTCCCTATACAGTATAATGCCTCCATACAGTATAATGCCTCCATATAGTATAATTCCCCCATACAGTATAATGCCCCCATACAGTATAATGCCCCATACAGTATAATGTCCCCATACAGTATAATGCCACCATACAGTATAATGTCCCCATACAGTATAATGCCACCATACAGTATAATGCCCACATACAGTATAATGCCCCCATACAGTATAATGTTCCCATACAGTATAATGCCCCATACAGTGTAATGCCCCCATACAGTATAATGCCCACATACAGTATAATGTCCCCCATACAGTATAATGTCCCCATACAGAATAATGCCCCATACAGTGTAATGCCCCCATACAGTGTATTGCCCCATACAGTATAATGCCCCATACAGTATAATGCCCCCATACAGTATAATGTCCCATACAGTATAATGCCCCATACAGTATAATGTTCCCATACAGTATAATGCCTCCATAGAGTATAATGCCCCATACAGTATAATGCCCCCATACAGTATAATGTCTTATACAGTATAATGCCCCATACAGTATAATGTTCCCATACAGTATAATGCCTCCATACAGTATAATGTTCCCATACAGTATAATGTTCCCATACAGTATAATGTCCCCATACAGTATAATACCCCTGTTGAGGATAATTCAAAGTCAAACAGTTGCTCCAGATTCATTCATATTTATTTCCTCAAGAGGAGGTTTCACAGCAGTGTCATAATGATGTCACTCAGCAAGTGATGGCTTGACGGCATTTTACATACATTATGAGTGGGCTTATATACAATTTTTTAGACTGAACTTTCACTACATCAGCTATAATATTTCCTGTTGATTTTGCACAAAACAAATTAAATTCACAATATTTTCTTATCAAGTCATTGAATGGTAAGTCCTTATCATCTTCTGTATTCTGTACACAGCAAAAACACAAAAACAGAAATACATTCTCTCAACATATCACTGTTATATTGAAGTTAAAATGGAAGTATAGAATAGAAGACAAAATGATGGAATTAGTTAATTTCTTTCACAATTCACCCTTTTGATAATATCATTATCACACACATATATATATATATATATATATATATATATATATATTATTATTATTACTAACTATCATCCTTCATATCCTGGAAACCACCCCCGAGACAGTCCGTACTTCACAGAGTATACAGATAAGCTGCATAGACCATGAGATGTCAGACATCTATTCTTGACTGTTTCTTGGTAGTGTGAGTGCAATTTAGCATCCCACTACGCCTTGAGTTCCATCCAGCTCCAAATTAGCTTTTAAAAATCAGTTTATGAGTACGAGCAGCTCGGAGTAGCAAAAACACACAGACACGTTACTGTATGAAAATGCTTCTACTTTATTCTTATCAGCACGAATATTTATAGTCCGACAATAACAAAATTGCAACAACAAATTATTCAGAAAGTTTAGATAAAGTTCCACAACTTAATTGGCTCTTAGAGGGGCCGTTCCCTCATCTTCCCTATTATTGCTGCGTAGTGTTTTGCACACGGCACTATGATTCTCCATTTTAATTATTATTATTGCTGCGTAGTGTTTTGCACACGGCACTATGATTCTCCATTTTAATTATTATTGCTGCGTAGTGTTTTGCATACGGCACTATGCCTTAAAGTCCCAGAGCACCTACCTTCTAATATAACTAACTTGTACAAACATATAAGGATATGAGTATATAAGGTATACAGTAAGTATAAAACACTTTGGAAAAATATATTTCCTGTCACATTTCCCCCCTTTTGTGATTTTATAGGTCTGGTAATCATTACCTGATTCTAATTCACAACAACCTGTCACTTATTTCCAGAGGCCTCGCTGTGAGAGCTCTCCGTATCTTATAAAACACATAACAATTAAAACAAGTCATAATAACAAAAACAATCATAATACATATTAGTGGTTGGAATAAATAGCTTAACACTGAACTGGCAGTCGGCGAGAAACCTGTGTATATATATATCATACCAGTGATGAGCCGTGTCATCCTTAATCTGGGATCCTATATGTTTTCCCACTTATAACAGCATTCATTGTGACTGTTTGTAGTGTAACATTATGTCTCCTAACCATCTCTTTTACCTCTTCTGCGTCTTTTAGAACTTTGTTCAACTCATCTAAGGGGAGACTAATATTAGGTGTTGGCAATGGGTCCGGTACCCATACTGTGCTTACAATCTCATCCAAATCCGGGGAAAATACAATAGTCTGGTTCTTCCATTCTATATAACTAACATTAAATATACATCCAGAAAAGGGTACCTGTAATAAAAAGGTTTTAGTGTGTTGGGTCATCCGTAACCATACATACACTCTGTGGTTTTATCTCTATATACAAAAAAATGTCTCTAAGATGGGGGAGGCAGGCTCTCCCACAAGCATATTTGCCACTCTCCCTTCTCACTCCCTGTGCCTTCTCTGCAGGCTTCATATGGGAGCCAAGGTCAAAGATAAAACATATGAAATCAACATTACTTGTGTTAAAGGAAATGAGTTTCTTATTCACTATAAAAGAACCAAGATGGGAACTCCAGACAAGATGGCTGCTGCACAAAATAAAATCATTTAAACATTATTATAATCACTTTCACATAATACATATCTTAGTAATTCGGCATCCTGCTTGATAATTCATAATGTAATTTCATACAGAGAATATAAGCAAATAAACCGTCCTTTACAAACCCCCCCTTTTCTCATATTTTAATTACAGAAATTATATATTATGATTATAAAACTCAAACAATATATCATTAGGGCCACAACTAATATGATGCCATCACCAATGTCCAGTTTGGGTATGGGGTCCCACCAGTGTATTGACAAGTCCTGTACATCATCATCATCATCCTCTTCTATCTTCTGTTCTTCACTGACTGTCGCCCTCAGGGTAACCCACACAATTGTGGAGTCAGACTGCACAGTGGTGTCCAATGGGGGATTTATGATTACCCCCTCCTAGTCACTTACTTATTAAAACACTTGGATGCTGCTAACGGGTTCACTCAGGTCTTTGGTCTTTACTTTGATCTTTGCTGATGTCAACAGGACTTGGTTTGGTCCTTCTCGTCTGTCAGACACCGTCTCTCTTAGTATATGTCACCGGGCTGTACACAACACCTCATGCTGTGAGCCTGGGGTGAGATCCCACGTAGACGGATTAGTGGAGTTTTATTGTGACTACCACAAACCCTCCGTATATATTCTCTTCCTCCGGTAAGTTTCTTGTCTGGGCGGCTGCTTAGAATTGTGACTCTGCCGTCAGTTCATGACAAACGTGTAGTATTGGCTCCGGCTGCGCCTGCCGCATCTCAGAGATTGAGTTCATCGTGTTAAAAGTCTTTTAGTTCATATTTACTGGCACTTGCTGGGGACCCCCAACCCTTGTCAATTGTTAAAATAAATACTGATCTGGTGATATCATCTACATATATAAAAGTTGTTCTAAGTAAATACAATAACAATGGCAGGCCCTTAAACTATATCAAACAAACACCTTTATATAAGAAAAACGTCTCTGTTCCAATGGACAGGGCACCTAGAAGATGTGTAATTATTGGGTACATTTCATTTGCACTTGGTGTCACACTTTAGTAGGATTTGTACCTTGATCTCAGCTGATTACCTGGAACAGCTCCTATTCACAGAAATATACACAGATTCCACATGTTTATCTGACAAATATCGAAAACCAATTTCTCTTACTCTAATTTGTATTGTATGGGAAGGCCTCTCAAGGTCTGTTCTCTTTGTGGGAGGCGGGTATGATAAGGTTGGCACCGGTCTGCCAGGACTCTTCTGTAGGCAAATCAAATAGCTCTAACAGAATTTAGCAGCAACAGCTGTAAAGCCTGGGACATACCAATTAGATCTTACCACATGGATCCTTGCAGTCTTGGGGCATATGTGAGGTTACGCCATCAATGCAAGTGCCATCAAGAGTGCCTTGGGTGCTACCGGTTCACCTTCCCTTATCCGTCCACATTCTGTTAGAATCTGGTTCTCACGCCTTCCGCTCCCAGTTAGACTCTTCCTGTGGAGAACAAGCTTTTACATCGCATAATCATTAACCCCTTCCCTCTTTAGCCACTTTTGACCTTCCTGACAGAGCCTCATTTTTCAAATCTGACATGTGTCACTTTATGTGGTAATAACTCCGGAATGCTTTCACCTATCCAAGCGATTCTGAGATTGTTTTCTCGTGACACATTGCACTTTAAGTTACTAGCAAAATTTGCTCGATATGTTCAGTATTTAATTGTGAAAAACACCAAAAATTTGCGAAAAATTGCAAAAATTTGCATTTTTCTCAATTTAAATGTATCTGCTTGTAAGACAGGCAGTTATACCACACAAAATTGTTGCTAATTAACATCACCCATATGTCTACTTTAGATTGGCATCGTTTTTTTGAACATCCTTTTATTTTTCTATGACATCACAAGGCTTAGAACTTTAGCAGCAATTTCTCACATTTTCAAGAAAATTTCTAAATGCTATTTTTACAGGGGCAGGTTCAGTTGTGAAGTGGTTTTGAGGGCCTTATATATTAGAAACCCCAAAAAAGTCACCCCATTTAAAAAAATTCACCCCTCAAAGTATTCAAAACAGCATTTAGAAAATGTCTTTACCCTTTACACATTTCACAGGAATTAAAGCAAAGTAGAGGTGAAATTTACAAATTTCATATTTTTTTGCAGAAATAAATTTTTAATACAATTTTTTTTATAACACAGAAGGTTTTACCAGAGAAATGCAACTCAATATTTGTTGCCCAGTTTCTGCAGTTTTAGGAAATATCCCACATGTGGCCGTAGCGTGCTACTGGACTGAAGCACCGGCCTCAGAAGCAAAGGAACACCTAGTGGATTTTGGGGCCTTATTTTTGTTAGAATATATTTTAGGCACCATGTCAGGTTTGAAGGGCTCTTGCAGTGACAAAACAGTAAAAATCCCCCAAAAGTGACCCCATCTGGGAAACTACACACCTCAAGGAAATTATCTAGGGGTGTAGTGAGCATTTTGACCCCACAGGTTTTTTACAGAAATTATTGGAAGTAGGCCGTGAAAATTAAAATCAACATTTCTTCAAAGAAAATGTAGGTTTAGCGATTTTTTTTCTCATTTCCACAAGGACTAAAGGAGAAAAAGCACCGCAAAATTTGTAAAGCAATTTCTCCCGAGTAAAACACTACCCCACATGTGGTAATAAATGGATATTTGGACACACGGCGTGGCTTAGAAGGGAAAGAGCGCCATTTGGCTTTTGGAGCTCAAATTTAGCAGGAATGGTTTGAGAGGCCATGTCACATTTACAAAGCCCCTAAGGGGACAAAACAGTGGAAACCCCCCACAAGTGACCCAATTTCGGAAACTACACCCATTGAGGAAATTATCTAGGGGTATAGTGAGCGTTTTGACCCCACAGTTTTTTTTGCAGAAATTATTGGAAATAGGCCCTGAAAATGATAATCTAAATTTTTTCAAAGAAAATGTAGGTTTAGCTAATTTTTTCTCATTTCCAGAAGGACTGAAGGAGAAAAAGCACCGTAAAATTTGTAAAGCAATTTCTCCAGAGTAAAACAATACCCCACATGTGGTAATAAACGGATATTTGGACACATGGCAGGGCTTAGAAGGGATGGAGTGCCATTTGGCTTTTGGAGTCCACATTTAGCAGGAATGGCTTGCGAAGGCCATGTCACATTTACGAAGCCCCTGAGGGGACAAAACAGTGGAAACCCCCCACAAGTGACCCCATTTTGGAGACTACACCCATTGAGGAAATTATCTAGGGGTATAGTGAGCGATTTGACCCCACAGTTTTTTTGCAGAAATTATTGGAAGTAGGCCCTGAAAATAATAATCTACATTTTTTCAAAAAAAATCTAGGTTTAGCTAATTTTTTCTCATTTCCAGAAGGACTCAAGGAGAAAAAGCACCACAAAATTTGTAAAGCAATTTCTCCCGAGTAAAACAATACCCCACATGTGGTAATAAACAGCTGTTTGGACACACGGCAGGGCTTAGAAGGGAAAGAGCACTATTTGGCTTTTTGAGATCACATTTAGCAGGAATGGTTTGCGGAGGCCAGGTCACATTTGCAAAGCCCCTGAGGGGACAAAACAATGAAAACGCCCAAAAAGGGACTCCATTTAGGAAACTGCACCTCTTAAGGAATTCATCTAGGGGTGTAGTGAACATTTTGACCCCACAGATGTTTCATAGAATTTATTAGAATTAGGCAGTGAAAATAAAAACAGTCCTTTTTCTTCAATAAGACGTAGCTGTAGCGCAAATTTTTTCATTTTCTCAACAAATAAAGGAAAAAAAGAACCCAACATTTGTAAAGCAATTTCTCCCGAGTACGGCAATACCCCATATGTGGTCATAAACTGCTGTTTGGGCAAACGGCAGGGCTCAGAAGGGAAGGACCGCCATTTGGAGTGCAGATGTTGCTGGATTGGTTTCTGGGCGCCTGTGGGACCAAAACAGTGGAAACCCCCCAGAAGTGACCCCATTTTGGAAACTACACCCCTCAATGCATTTACCAAGGGGTGTAGTAAGCATTTTAACCCTGCAGGTGTTTTGTAGAAATTAGTGTTCACTCGATGTTGCAGAGTGAAAATTGGATTTTTTTCCATAGATATGCCAATATGTGGTGCCCGGCTTGTGCCACCATAACAAGACAGCTCTCTAATTATTATGCGGTGTTTCCCGGTTTTAGAAACACCCTACATGTGGCCCTAATCTTTTGCCTGGACATATGACAGGGCTCAGGAGTGAAGAGTACCATGCGGAGTGGAGGCCTAATTTGGCGATTTACAAAGTATTGGTTCACAACTGCAGAGGCTCAGATGTGAAATAATAAAAAGAAACCCCTGAGAAGTGACCCCCATTATGGAAACTGCACCCCTCAAGGCATTTATTAAGGGGTGTAGTGAGCATTTTCACCCCACAGGTCTTTTCCATTAATGAATGCGCTGCGGATGGTGCAAATTAAAAATTTCTATTTTTCCCTAGATATGCCATTTCAGTGGCAAATATGTCATGCCAAGCTTATGATGCTGGAGACACACACCCCAAAAATTGTTTAAAGGGTTCTCCCGGGTATGGCGATGCCATATATGTTGAAGGAAACTGCTGTTTGGGCACGCTGTAGGGTTCAGAGCCGAGGGAGCACCATTTGGCTTTTGGAGAGCGGATTTTGCTTGGTACTATATGTGTTTGAGTATTGCTGGTGTTTCCATTTATAATGTGGGGGTACATGTAAGCGGGGCGGAGTATATAAGGGGCATAATCAGGTGGTATAATAATGGGGCAAAAAAAATAAAAAAATAATCCATAGATGTGTTTTACGCTGTGAAGCAATCCTTTCTGCACAGGCCGGTGTCGCACTGATAAATGGTGTCATTTCTTATCCCCCTTTTGGTCCACACTCCGCACCTTTTGTAGTTTGGGGAATTTTGCTGGGAAAGTGTTGTCCTAGTATAATACGGGCAACGTCGCTTCCAGCGGATATGTTTGGGCTCTCCCCTTCCTGGTTCCCTAATTTTAGGTCCTTGATAAATCGCCTCTTGAAACAGAAGAAATGTTCCCCTCGGGCACAACTGCATATTTTTTTATTTCCTGACTTATTGGAGCCTTAACTAATTTTATTTTTCATAGACGTAGCGATATGAGGGCTGGTTGTTGCGGGACGAGCTGTAGTTATTATTGTTACCATTTTGGGGTACATGTGACTTTTTGATCACATTTTATCCTATTTTTTGGGATGCCAGGTAAACAAAAAAACGCAATTCTGGCACAGCTTTTTTCGTTTTTTTTTTTATACAGCGTTCACCATGCGTTATAAATTACATGTTCGCTTTATTCTGCGGGTCAGTACGATTCCGGCGATACCTAATTTATAGCACTTTTTTATGTTTTACAACTTTTTGCACAATAAAATTACTTTTGTAAAAAGAATGTATTTTTTCTGTCACCAAGTTGTGAGAACCATAACTTTTTTATTTTTTTGTCGATGGAGGTGTATGAGGGCTTGTTTTTTGCGGGACGAGCTATAGTTTTTATAGGTACCATTTTTGGATACGTGCGACTTTTTGATCACTTTTTATTCTAATATTTGTAGGGCAAAGTGACCAAAAAACGGAAACTCTGGTAAAGTTTTTTAAGTTTTTTTTTTACGCTGTTCACCGCGTGCAATAAATAATATAATATTTTGATACCTCAGGTCGTTACGGTCGTGGCGATACCAAATACATATGGTTTATTATTATTTTTCAATAATAAAGGACTTGATAAGAGTAAAAGGGGGATTGTGTTTTATTTGATTACTTTTATTTTTTGCACTTTTTTTTTACACTTTTTTATACTTTTTTTACACTTTTCTTCAAGTCCCACTAAGGGACTTGAAGGTCCAACGGTCAGATTTTTTTTTTTCTAATACATTGCACTACCTATGTAGTGCAATGTATTAGATCTGTCAGTCATTCACTGACAGCAAGCCGATTAGGCTTCGCCTCCCGGCGGGGCCTAATCGGCTTTCGTAATGGCAGAGCAGGATACCATTGTGTCTCCTGTTGCCATAACAGCAGTCGCCAGTCCCGATTGCCTGTCAGGGCTGGCGATCTGCTAGTAACCGCTACGATGCAGCAATCGCTTTCGATTGCTGCATCGAAGGGGTTAATGGCAGGGATCGGAGCTAGCTCCAGTTCCTGCCGTTACAGGTGGATGTCAGCTGTACAGTACAGCTGACTTCCACCGCTGATGACGCCGGATCAGCTCCTGACCCGGCGCCATCTTGCCGGCAGCTACGGAAGCCGATCAGGTTTCGCCGCCGGGCGGATCTTGACCGGCTTCGGTGCTAGGCAGACCGGGAGGCCAGTATTAGGCCTCCGGTTGCCATTGCAGCCACCGGAACCCCGGTAATTTCATTGCTGGGGCTCCGATGAGCTGCAAACACCTTAAGTGCAGCGATCGCGTTTTAGCGCTGCACTTAAGGGGTTAATGGCGGGGATCGAAGCTAATTTCGGTCCCCGCCGTTACAGTCGGATGTGAGCTGTAAGATACAGCTGAGATCCGACGATGATGGCACCGACTCAGCTTCTGAGCCGGTGCCAAACATTTGCCGTAAATGTACGGCATTTTGCGGGAAGTCAATGCTTTCCATGACGTACATTACGGCAAATGTCGGGAAGGGGTTAATTGATCTTAATCAGATAATTCAATTAGAAAAAAAACATTAACAAATAACATCTTTACATTAAACGTTCACATTGAGCAATAACTCTAAGTGATACATGCAAACTCATTTTTCTTTTTTTTATATATATATATATATATATATATATATATACTGCACATAATTTTCTGCTCTAAAATTTTCCTTTCCAGCAACAACAAAAAAGAGATAAATAAAAATCCATATACAGGAGGGTGTTTTCAAACGGGAATATACCACTGCTGTACCTTTTTATCTGGCGCCTCCAATAGTCCAATACTGAGGCACGCTGGTCTAGAACTTTACATAAAACTTAAAGGGAATGTGTTGCCAGAAAAACATGTTTTGTTTTTTTTAATTAAACATTTAGTGTGTAGGTGATTAAACATTGTTCAAATTTTTTTAATTTTTTTCACGAGTCAGGAAATATTATAAATTAGATTCTAATTAATAATATTTCCCATTGCTGGTCACTAGATGGAGCTATTCCCAAAATTGCAGCATTGCAAAATTGGGTAAAAAGCCCTCGCTCTAGTGAGCTCTCAGAATCCCCCCCTCCTTTATCCTGGCTAGTGCCGGGATAAACGAGGGGTTTGAACGGTCTAACCTCCTACACTGTGTGTCGCCATTTTTTGAGCTAACACACAGTGTAGAAGGTTAACATACAATAGTAAACGTACACAAACACGAACATACATTGAAATCTCTTACCTGCTCCTGCCGCCGCGGCTCCCTCCAGCCCGTCCGCTCTGTCTGCTGCCGCTGGTCCAAGTGCACAAGTCCGGAAGCCGCGACCGGAAGTAGTAATCTTACTGTCCGGCCGCGACTTCCGGTCCACAGGAAAATGGCGCCGGACGGCGCCAATTTCAAATTGGACTGTGTGGGAGCGGCACATGCGCAGTTCCCACACAGACGGCGTACACAGAAGTGGATGGGACGGGAGCCGTTCGCAGTCCCTATGGGACTGTGGCTGCCGTATTCCATGTCTGTATGTGCCGTTAATCGACACATACAGAAATGGAACAAAAAATGGCAGCCCCCATAGGGAAGAAAAAGTGTAAAAATAAGAAAAAGTAAAACACAAACACACAAATAAATATAAACGTTTTTAATAAAGCACTAACATCTTTAACATATGAAAAATAAATTTGTGATGACACTGTTCCTTTAACCGCAGTTTTTACTTCTTGAATACAGTTATTAAACAAACTAACTTTGGGATAACATCTGGAGAACTGCTGATATCTTATCATTGTACAAACATCAGTTCAATATTTTGGAGAACACTATTCCCCTGTCACTACACACTAGTTCTGCAGTGGGGAAGATACAGGCCGGGCTTCAGACCACCCTGAGAACAGGTCTACACACACGAGCACATTGTCATACACTTCTACCTCGGGTAGTTGTATGTTCTGCAGTCGCTGGGACGGGTAATCTGGCCAGGCTGCTCTTTTCACAGGTACCTTTGCTGTTTTACCTATGTCATGTCGTGCGCACATCATGCCGGCTGCTACAAACCTAGTGGTGGCTATCCAGGGACAAGCCAATTTACTGATACCTGGCTGCACATACCCTTGTTGTCAGGTCTGTCTTCTCTTGCTCTCTCAATTGGCTTACCCGATGATCCAATAAAGTTCCTACTACCAATGGGCCCATAATTGTGGGCGATGCCAAAAGCGTACCTAGAGTCAGTGTAAATGTCAGCCGTCTTACCTTCTGCCAGGTTACAGCCTCAGCGAGCACCTCCAGCTCCGCTCCTTGAGATGAACAAGAAGGTGAGAGTGGTTTCTGGATGATTTACCTGGTGCCTCGTATCCTGTCTTGTACATACTGTATATGGTCAAATATTTCTACATTACAAATTTACATTGGAAACCAACGTCACATATAGATAGAACATTTCAAAAGGGTGGAGTTTTATTGTTCC
This sequence comes from Rhinoderma darwinii, assembly GCF_050947455.1. Classification (NCBI taxonomy): domain Eukaryota; kingdom Metazoa; phylum Chordata; class Amphibia; order Anura; family Rhinodermatidae; genus Rhinoderma; species Rhinoderma darwinii. The sequence continues at coordinate 659,206,557 of NC_134687.1, forward strand.
ACATTCATCTGATGATCCAGAACACTTGTAAATCCCACCCACCAGGTCCTGTAAATACCTGATTAATACAAAACAAACAAAATATGTTACTGAAATCTGGCATAAAATAAACAATGTCCAGACAAAAAAAAAATATTTTTTTATTTTTCCTTCTCCCAATCTAAATCTGTAAAGACTCATCTGTGAGTGAAGTCACCTCGCCTCCTGTGTAAATTTGCTGGAGGGGGATGGTCTTTTACACACTACCTCATATTGGGTGGAGACTACAGCACAGCATACCCAGTGCCATATTTACCGTTTTGGAAGGATCTGGAACCATCTATACAGAAATACCTCAAAATATAGGTTACTCTCATACACATTTAATCTGGATTACTCATTGGGGTCTCATACACATTTTATAGACCTCCTAGAACCAAATTCATTAATTCAAAACAAAATAAAACACAAAACAAAATTGTACCTTATCAGTGATGTAGCAGGGTGTTCAAAACTACATATCTCAACATAATAAGGTCTGGCACTCTATCTGGGGGGCACTAATTTGGCCCCCTGTAATACACAACAGCCTGGAACAAAAATGACTTTCTCCTGACAAAAATACATTTTATCTTTCAAATGACTTGCAACCATTTACCTGTAAAACATCTCACATTTTCCAAAATAACATTTAGGCAGCACCATAGCACGTGCCTCATGTGTGAAAACAAAACAATTCTAATTAGTTATTCAATAAAACAGAAAATGATATATCTGGTAATATTAATTACTGCAAATAAACTGTATAGAAGAATAGGGAACAGAGGGGGCACATACATTTTCAAGACCCCGTGTCTCATAATATCTGTATTTTAATTCATTTGAATTAACATCAAAACATTCCAACATTAAATCTTATATCATAACACATAAATCTGCAGTGTAAATGTTATCTTTTTATAGACAGATCCAGCCGGCTGTTATATTTTTCTCGCTTGGTGTAGTTACAGACGACAGCGCGTGCGCAAAGATAAGAAACATTCCATTACGGATTTTAACCCCATACACAAAACACTAAGAATTTTAGACATTGCTGCTGTTAAAGATAAGAACATACAATATAAATCTGCTTTATTGTGGCCACTAGTTTCAAACTTCAGACATGTTACATTACACACATCACACAGATGTCACATCACACCCGTTCACATTACACTCCCCCCGTTCTGACCCACGTTAGTCACTGCAATGTACCCGGCTGCTCCGTTTTCTTCACTTTCCAAATTGTTCTTTCTCACATCAACTCTCTGTAATCACCTGCTTTGTCATTTTAACTTTTAACTTATGCCTTGTCCTAGCCACTCCACCGTCCCTTTCTCAACATTCCACAAACCATTCTATTTATCACATGCAAACTTCCATCTTAAGGCTGCCAGCTTCTTCAACAATTTTGGTTACAGGGTGTTATTTTGCCTTCACATACTTTACAAACCTCTATTGAATCAAACAGGAGTTGGTCACATTCATTTCAAACATCTACAAACCCCTCACTGCCGGGATATAGCTTTTGTTACTACAATCCTTTCATTTCAAATACTTCACATGTGAGTTACAACTTCTCTCCGCCATGCGCTACGTCACTGCATTCCAAGGGGGGAGGTCTTACACTTCTCACAATTTTTCTCTGGTTAACAATATAATTGCTGGCAAAAATTCTCTCATGTGTTTCATATCAACAGTTCAAGATCACGTATGCACCTCTGCAACCTTTCATTACACAAAAAGTTTCAACATACCTTTTTGGATTCATCTTTCATAACACTGCTGGATAAAGTGGCAGCTAAATTTTGAGGCTTACGCAATACATGTGTGAATGGTGTAAGAATAAGCTCCTTACCTACTGCGGTTTTTTTGTAATTCACAGATGCAAAGCCAGACCTCTCCATCAGACCAGCAAACTCCTGGGTTTCTTTATCTTTTATTTTTATTATACTGAAATTTAGACAAGTCCAACAGACACACACGCTCATTCAAACAATTTATAATACTACTCTTCTGGGTCTCTTTTCAACCCCAAAAATCAAACAACTAAACTGGGTATCTTTTCAACCCTAAAATCAAACAAATAAAATGGGTATCTTTTCAACCCTAAAATCAAACAACTAAACTGGCTTCTAACAGGAGTTTCCTCTTTGAGCAGCACTTTCCAACACACACACACACACACACACAAACACACACACACACACACACACACAAAATAGATTAGTAGTATAACAATTATCCCTGCACAAAGCAATCCCCCTGTAATACGGTCAATGCCGTTTCTCTTTCACACAAACTGAGATGGAAGTCAGGCACTTACTTTCTAAGGGAGTACAGGGTTCTGGAACTGCGGCTTCATACCTTACTCCCTAAGGTGGAGCCTTAGTCATCCGAAAATAGGGGGGGCCAGACGGGGAGATGCAGAGCAAAATATGAGAATCAAATCTTCTTAAATTATGCTGCAGCTTTTGGTCTACACGTTCCCGTCCGGTCTCCTCTGCCTGGTTCGGGTGGTCTCTGGGTCCTAGTGCCGCAGTCCCTGTTCGGGCGCCATAAACTGTGAGTGCAATTTAGCATCCCACTACGCCTTGAGTTCCATCCAGCTCCAAATTAGCTTTTAAAAATCAATTTATGAGTACGAGCAGCTCGGAGTAGCAAAAACACACAGACACGTTACTGTATGAAAGTGCTTCTACTTTATTCTTATCAGCACGAATATTTATACTCCGACAATAACAAAATTGCAACAACAAATGAGTCAAAAACGTTTAGATAAAGTTCCACAACTTAATTGGCTCTTAGAGGGGCCGTTCCCTCATCTTCCCTATTATTGCTGTGTAGTGCTTTGCACACGGCACTATGATTCTCCGTTTTAATTATTATTATTGCTGTGTAATGTTTTGCACACAGCACTATGATTCTCCATTTTAATTATTATTATTATTGCTGCGTAGTGTTTTGCACACGGCACTACTGCCTTAAAGTCCCAGAGCATCTACCTTCTAATATAACTAACTTGTACAAACATATTAGGATATGAGTATATAAGGTATACAGTAAGTATAAAACACTTTGGAAAAATATATTTCCTTTCACAGTAGCAATTTCCACTAAATCGTCCATACATTGTATTGATAGCAAAATACACACACAAACTCTTTTCTAACTATTGTAGATGACAACAGCCGGCCAGAGATGCATCACATCGCAAGGACCACCCCGGAGAAATCACTCTCAGAGCATTAACTCTTCTTTACGGGTGGTGCTCAAACTGCTGGGGTGCATCTGTGGGACCCTCTTGTCAGAGATGATGTCCTCCACCCTACTCTCAAACAGCTGAGGGGTCTTCAGCAGGTGCGCGTAGTTTAGCTTGGCTGTCAGACGATCAACTCTGTATCTGTTTTGTCATCATGCTTAGAGAATAGTTGTATCCACATCTTTACTGCAATGAGAAACACAACACATTAATAATTTCCAGGAAGTTAATAGCATTAACATCAGTCCTGTCACTACCACTATGGGCTTCAGCAATCTAGAAAGCATATTGTTAAACCAAACACCAATAGATTCCATCCCTCCTTAGATATATCTCTAGCTTTTTTCTGCAATTCCTTTACTTTATTCATGTGCCTCTATGGGGTCATGTGAGTCTTCAATCCAGGTGCAACATTCTTCACCTATAACAGCACAAGTTCCACCTTCTATTGCTAACAGATAAGCAAGAGCCATTCTATTTTGGAGGGCAACTTTCCTAACTTGGGCCAACTCTTCATTGATAGCATGGATAGGACTGGAGGTCTCATTAATTATCCCATCCATGATACTAGCATATTTGTTTAACTTATTCGCTAGTTCGATTCCCCAGCCTGTCCAAGAGGGGAACCACATCCAAGCTTCATCTGCTTTTGTAAACAACTCTCATTTGTATCGTCTCCTTAGAATACATTTCATAAATGTCACCACTTGAGATTTTGGACGTTGTCTGATGGCTGGAACAACTCTTCCTATAGTGCAATTTCCCTCACTCCCATAGGAAGCCACGAATAGGCTCTGTTACCACAAATATAATATAGCCCTGGTGTCATCACCCTAGGAACTATTTTATCATCATTCCCCTACCAACTTTGAAACCATCTCATATTGTCATGCACTTTAGTCTTACAGTCCCATTCGTCATCATCTCCTTGGTCAGGACAGGAACACCTGGGGGCACAAGACGCTGTCCTAGTTGCACAACCAACTTTGGTTATTACAATTACCGTGTACCTCATCACATTTTACATCATACTTCATATTGAACAGTAATGTGGCATTTTTACCATCTGTTTCTCCAACATGTACCTTAGGTAAATTGACTTTGCGCCCTTTTATTCTGGCTATGTGATCAGCATACATAGGCCCTATGCACATAGTGGGTGTATTCAGTAGGCCAGCAATTTCTAAATATGTTCCTTGGTCTGAGAGAGCATTGTGAGCAGTGTGATTTACATCTATTTCAACATCATAGCTATAGTCTGTGAGATTGAAGTCATTCATTGATACTGGTCACCAATTAAAGGGAATCCTTTATGATTTTGATAGAACATGAGAACAGATCCAACAGTCAGTTATGTTCAGCTGCTTGGCTGTTTGTTGATGTAGAAGCCAAATAGAGTTCTTCTGCCGTTCACCATTCACATGTGTACAATAGCATAAGATACAAAGGAACAGGCAAGATAGTAAATGCATTTTTGACATTTCACTATAGTCAATCCTCTTTTCTCCGAGTGGCCTCACCCTTTTTACACAGATTTGCGTCACCTGACCTGAAAGTTCACCTATTTACAGTGAGAAGCGTGAATCCAGTTGGGTTTCCCCTCTACTTTCACTGAGGTAGAAGTGGTCAGTAGTACTTGGTATGGGCCATCAAATATGGGTTCCAGATGTTTCCTCACGTATCTTTTTATCACGACCCAATCTCCAGGTTGTAGGTGATGAGTTCCAGTTTTGTCTTCTGGGTCTGGTAAAGAGGAAAAGACTAAGCCATACAAATTAGTCAGCTGCTTATGGAGCTGGACAACATAGTCAGTTAGAGAAGCATACTGTCCATGTAATTCCTGTGGAAAGGAAAGTCCAGCCAGCGGTGGCCTGCCAAGCAGTACTTCGAACTGTGAAAGTCCATGCATTCCCTTTGGTGTATGCCTCATTGCAAATAGAGTTAACGGTAGGGCTTGTACCCAAGTAAGTTTTGTTTGCTCACAGATTTTAGCTATCTTATTTTTTAAGATGCCATTTGTTCTCTCAACCTTCCCTGATGACTGTGGGTGATATGGAGTGTGTAGCTGTTGGTTAATTTGCAACCCTTTCAACATTTCTGCAAATACCTGCCCCGTGAAATGTGTCCCACGGTCAGACTCTACCGTCTCAGGGGGGCCGTATCTGCACACAATCTCAGATATTATTTTCTTAGCTGTCACTACAGCTGTTACCTTAGCAACAGGCCATGCTTATACCCAAGAGGAGAACATATCCACACATACTAAGACATACTCATAGACACCACATCCAGGTAGTTGAATGTAGTCTATCTGCAGTCTCTGGAATGGGTAGTCAGTTTTTACAAAGTGTTTCATCTGTACCCTAGTCATTTTGCCTGGATTGTGCTTGGCACAAACCATGCATTTCTTGCACCATTGTGTTGCAAACTGTGAGAAGCCGGGTACAACCCAAAATTTACTTACAATAGAAACCATTCCTCCTTTGGAAACATGAGATGGAAGATGAGATAAGTTTGTTAAAAACTGATATATAGCTGGAGGGGCACACAATCCAGCATCCTCATGTTTCCAAACACCATTATCTGGCTTACAACCTGTCTTCCTCCATTTACTGTGTGTATGGGGACCTGCCTGTTTTTGCAAGGTTATGAGAGTGTCCATTGTCAGATTTTGGTAATCTTTTGGGGACTCTTGGATTATTAGAAGAGAAGCCTTTTTAGCCGCTTCATCTGCCCTGTTATTACCTATAGTGATAGGATCTTTTGATCTCTGATGTGCCTGGCATTTGATAACAGCTATAGCTTGAGGTAGCTTTACCTTTTCCAGCAGCTTCTGTATGAGGTCTGCATGTTTCACAACCTTCCCACAAGAAGTTAAGAAACCTCTGTGCTCCAACAGAAAACCAAAATCATGCACAACTCCATAAGCATAACGGGAGTCTGTATATATATTTACAGTCTTTCCCTCTGCCAGTTTACATGCCTTGATCAGGGCAAGCAACTCTGCACTCTGGGCAGAATGTATGACAGGATCAAGGGTCTCAGTTTATAAGACAGAGGTGTCATCTGTTACAGCAAAACCTGTAGCAAACCCTCCCTCTGGCTTTTGTTGCCTGGACCCATCCACGTAGAGGTTCATTTCAGAGTTTGGGATGGGCTCATCCAGCACAGGACTGGAAGGGGTGTAAAAAAAGTTCCACCACCTGCCCACAATCATGCTCTGGATCCTGTCCATCCTCATTAGTCTGGAGTGGTAAGAGGGTAGCAGGATTTATTACATTACACCTGAGTATTGTGATATTAGATGGTGCTAACAGGGAGATTTCATATTTGGTTAATCTGGCAGCAGAGAGGTGTCTGCTGGTTAGGCTGTGAAGGACTGCTTGTACAGCATGGGGAACCATAAGAAATAACTGATTTCCCAACACAATATCAGCTGTCTTTTCAACTAGGAGGGCTCCTGCAGCTACTGATTTGACGCATGCAGCTCCTGCTGAGATAACAGAATCAAGCTTAGCACTAAAGTAGCCCACTGGTTTCTGTTTCCCTCCATACTTCTGAGTAAGCACCCCTGAAGCCTGTCCCTCCTGTTCATGGCAGAACAGGTAGAATGGCTTTGTATAGTTTGGGAGTGCTAGTGAAGGGGCACTAAGTATGGCAGCTTTCAAATGATCTACAGCCTGTTTTTCCTCTGCAGACAACTCTAAGTGACCAGCCTGAGTCGTCAGAGCATAAAGAGGAGCAGCATGTTGAGACATATTTGGTATCCATTGTCTACAGTACCCAACTAGTCCCAAAAAGGCTCTAATTTGCTTGGCACTCTGTGGGTATGGTGCCCTCTGGATCACAGAGACTCTATCAGTAGTGATATGTTTAGAGCCCTGTGAAATACAGTGTCCCAAGAAGGTAACTTTTTCCTGGCAAAACTGTAACTTACTAGGGGATACTTTGCATCCCTCAGCACTCAGGTGGGACAATAGAGAAGCAGTTGCACTAATGCACAACTCCTTTGAGGGGGCTGTTAGCAATAGATCGTCAACATACTGCACAATAGTGACCTCTGGTGGCGATCGACAACTATCCAGGACCTGTTTCATAGTTTGACCAAATTCAGAAGGTGAAGAAATCATTCCCTGTGGCAATCTTGTCCAAGCATACTGTTGTCCCTCAAAGGTGAAGGCAAATAGATACTGAGAGTCTGGGTGCACAGGCACACAGAAGAAAGCATCAACTAAATCTATCACACTAAACCAGGAGGCATTTGGTGGGATCTCTCCTAGAATAGTGTGAGGATTTGGGACAAGTAGGGAGTCTTCCTGGATAATTTTGTTTACCACCCGTAGGTCATGGATCAAACAGAACTGGCCTTGTTTACCAGGCTTAGCCACTGGATACAGGGGTGTGTTTACCGGGGACTTTATGGGAACTAGGATGCCCTGATTCACAAAAGATTTAATTTGGTCTCTTACGCCATTAATTTGTTTCAGACTGAGGGGATATTGAGGGACTCTGGGTAGGTTAGCTCCAGGTCTAAGCTTGATGACCACTGGGTCTGCTTGTTTTATCAGGCTCACTGGTCCTCCTTTTGTAGCCCAGATCTCCTGGGGGACATCCTTCAGATCAGGAGGGATATCATGCTCTGGAAGACTGCAGACCACCATCAGAGGAATCAGACTTTCCGAAGTTTTATGGTCATCTGTACTCACCGATGATGTCACAATAGGTCCATTCTCTGTGTACTGGATGTTAGCTTTCAACTTCATCAGTGCATCTCTCCCCAGCAAACTGCAAGTAACAGATTCACTAATGACAAAAGAAAAGGAAGGTGCTAATTGGACCTATATTTACAGGAGTCTCTACCGTTTCCCTCAATGTAATGGGTATACACCCCAGTCCTACAGCATCTATAAATCCGGTTTTTTCTTAATTTGGGGCTTCTGATCTTTTAAGAACACTGCGGGCTGCACCAGTGTCCACCAGGCACTCTACTGTATAAAAAGGCATTTCAGAGAGGGTCAAATGGACAAAGGCATCACCCCCCCCCCCTTGCTCTCAGAGTTCACTGGTAACACTGGAAGCCCTCCTCGTCAATTATCCTCCTGTCTCCCTTTCCTCGGGGCCCTGCAATCCCTTAAAAAGTGACCCATTTTTCCACATTTGTAACATCTGAATTTGCTACAATCCCATCTATTTCCTCCCCAGCTTTTACCTCCTTCTATCTGTCTCTCTGGTACATCTACCAACATTATCTTCTGAACTCTTTTTTCCTGTACATCTTGCATATTCCTCTGGATTGAGCTAGCTAGGCTCATTAGTGCTGGGACTGATTTATCACGCCAATCGGCATGGGCTGAGATTAATTTATCATGGATATCCTTATTCAGTCCAGACACTAAGGTGGCAGTCAGCATCTTTCCCATTCCTTGGTCATCTAAATTCCCACCTGCCTCTTCTACAACCTGTCTAAAACTTTCAAAATAATCCTCCACTGGTTCTTTAACTTTTTGTTGAATATTAGTCACCCTTATCCAGGACTGTGGAGGAAAGACATCTCCAATCTTGTCCTTGATCTGGGTGACATATTGCAACGCCATTTGAGGAGTGTCTTCACGTTCCGATGGATTTTGTGGTAGGGTGAGCCTGGTGCAGATGGCTGCTGCATCTATTTGACCAGCCGTGGCCTTTATTATCTGCAACAGGTCCCTCCAAGTAGGTTTGTAACTCACTGCGACATTGTACAGTTCATTTACAAATCCATGTGGATTGTTCCGAGGTTTAGGGATTGATGAGAGGAATCCTTTCATTTCCCCAGGTGTCCACAGGACATGTTGAGTGATCCTCCTTTCTGTCTGGCCATTTGTACCAGGTATTAGTTGTTGTCTGACAGGGAAGACTGAGGCCAAAGGCAAAAATTGTTCCTCAGTCATCCTATCTACTTCTTTTTGGTTTATTTTAGGGGTGATCAGGAGTTCTCCATGTACTCCGCACAAAACCTTTCCTCCCCCTGGGACAGATACTTTCTCCCATGGGGTGGGGGTAGAGTGAGGAGACATAAATTCAGGGGCAGTGGCCCTGACCTCGGGTTCAATATACACTGGGGGTGGAGAGCTATATGCAAGCGACAAGTCTGCAGTGGGGTACAACGCAGCCGAGCTAGTGGGCACTTGAAGCAGGCTTTTAGATCTAGCCCCTGTGTCCACTGGAATACCCTGGGTGCTCGAGTCAGGGACCTCTAGGTCCGCTGCGGTGGGCTGCACTAGAGACATTGCAAATTGTTTTATATTTGAAATTAACTCTCCCTCTTCTTCATCTTCAAACTGCTTATCTTCACCTGACTGACTAGTCTCTGTTTTAATGCCTACTGTGAATATACCTTGGGCTTTTTGTTGCTTTCTAAAAGACTCTACAATCCATCTACTCCAAGCTGCTTTCTCATTTGGCTCAGTGATTCTGGATTTAAAATTTTTATAGAAACAGACCCAGCGAGTCAGTTCATATGTTCCTTTTTTTGGAATACCTGAATCCAATCCCCTAGTAAGCTTACACTATTTTAACTTGCTTGCTTGCTTACCCATATGCCATACTTCAAATTCATCTCCTCCTGTGGGGTCAGAGAAGCCTGCGGACGCCCTACTCTGTAATCTGGTGATCGGGCAGACCCTCGTTTGCCGTGACTGTTGCCCATAGCCCTGCTATGATGGAGGGGACTCACACCCTTCTCTCTCAGTTTTTATCTTCACTAACAAACACTATGGCTATTGGCTGTTAGGGAAAGTCCCACACTACGTATCTGCTACATACCCGTATACACTAAACAAATATTCCAACTAAGCTCAATTAAAACCAACTAAACAATAATCCCACAAAGAATCTGCTCATGCTCATTATATCCTCTATATCAAACAATCTAAGACAGGTATCTTCTAAGCAGTATGATTTTTCATGAGGGAGACAAGCCAGGAGTAGCTTCAGGACACGCACACTTTTTTGTCCTTCTGCTGCTCAGGCAGTGGTTAATAACAATTTACTTGACAAACACAGAAAAATAGAACAGCAATCGTGTCTGAGGACGGTAGGGTCCTCTTACTTATCACTGCACTGCCCCCACCATGCCTTCTCCGTAGAGGTGCGTCTTGAGGCAGTTTCAAGCACTCCGCCGTAAAGGCCTCTTTTACGCTGATGTGGCATGCACCAACATCCTCATTCATTCATTCACATACATATCAAAAAGAGGTTAGTACATTTAACAACTGTTTGAGGTTCTTGACAACTGTACTCACGACAGAGAACAGAGGGACTGGGGACCAAAGGAAGAGAGAGCGAATGAGAAAAAAGTTTCTCACCTGTTTAATGGCACCTGTACTTGGTTCCTGTCCTGGTTCCGTTCCAGCCGCTTTCGGTTCCCGGGTTTCGGCACCAAAATTGTTGTGGATAATTCAAAGTCAAACAGTTGCTCCAGATTCATTCATATTTATTTCCTCAAGAGGAGGTTTCACAGCAGTGTCATAATGATGTCACTCAGCAAGTGATGGCAGACTGCATTTTACATACATTATGAGTGGGCTTATATACAATTTTTTAGACTGAACTTTTACTACATCAGCTGTAATATTATTTTCTCTTGAGTTTGCACAAAACAAATTACATTCACAATATTTTCTTAGCATTGCAATATTTTCCTATCAAGTCAGAAAATGGTAAGTCCTTATCATCTTCTGTATTTTGTAAGGAGGGCGTAGAGGGTGGGGTCTTGAGTCATCAATTTTCCCTCAGCCTTTATTCTTGCTGATTCAATTCCTTAACACAGCAAAAACAGAAATACATTCTCTCAACATATCACTCTTATATTGAAGTTAAAATGGAGGTATAGAATAGAAGACAAAATAGTGGAATTAATTAATTTCTTTCATAAGTTTAATGACAAGTTTATCAAACATCAAGTGATATCCGTATTGACTAAATTGCTGGACTGTTGGATATGTATCCATTCAAAAACTATGCCAGATCTAGCAATACCACTGAAGATAGAGGAGGTTATTGCCTTGGCCTTGCTGTCCCATCTCTTTTCCCTAGCGCATAACCCTAACTCTCCTGAGTTGTTTCCCTTATAGTAGCCAGGTTGCATTAGTTCTCTGGCTGTTTTACCGTGTATGACATTTAAAAAGGGAAGCGCTGTGGAAAAGAGATCTTAGGCTAGGAATACAATACTGCCGTCCATGATTAGATGTTACCCCAATGACACTGTGTGTTGTGTAAACATAGGTCAGGTTAATAAAAATGACATGTTGTTTGATGCTTTAAACCTCACAGACTGTGAGGGAAAGAAAACACGGAATATGTATATTGTGTGGGGGTAAAACCAACTGGCAGCTCCCAGTGCTCTGAGACAGCTAGAAAATGGATGACGCAGGGCCTAGAAAGTGCAATAAAAGGTAATCTAACTAATAAAGAGGTGGCATCGATAAATGCCACTGGACGGGACATGATCTTGTTCTACTGGATTGCAGGAGTGTTTAATCACTCCAGTGGACGTGCTTAGGTACTTAGATAGAGATATATTATGTTTAAACTTGTAATATGTTTGATTGAAAAAGTATCAGCAGTTAAGAAAACAGCACAGGATATTAAAGTGCATGTTGTTCCATCCACCACCCGTAGAACCGAGAAAGGAGGAGACATTCAGGGCTACCTGTTTACGTGACACTGAATGCTTTCATACTTGATAAAGTTATTTGTCAAGCTGTAGCACGACACCAAAATAGATGGTATTGCCCGAATTGTAAAACCTGGAATTCCCTAAATCTTCAGTTGTGTACAGTATGTAACGCTGTACACTCACCTATTGCTAGACACGTATATTGAGTACCCATCCAAAGGTGAATGGCACAACGGGATGCCCTGATTCAGGGGATCTGATCAGAACGTAGTCTCGTATGAGTATTCTAATACATGGCTAAGCAAATTTATGATCAAAAGAAGGGAATAGTCAAAGATATTTTAATATCTTTATATGTGTGAACATAAAAGTGCTATTTACTATCTACTGCTATGGATAGGTGTAACTGGTGATTACAGAACTGCTGTAACAACAGCCTACAGAGGGGGGATGGTTATTCTATTCTAAGTCTTCTGGTTTATGACTTTACATTCAGCTGTTACAGAGGCGGACGTGACAAGACTTGAAGACATTGTATTTCTTTTGGCTAAAGATACATACTAAGATGAGGATTCTGTATGTTACCATATGTAGAATGTATATGTGCAATTATGAGGGGAGCGCCTACTCTCATTTCCTTATAAACAAAGATGCATTTGCGCCTCCCAGGGGCAGAGACTGTTTTGAACACCAACGCTGCGTGCCATGGTCTCTTTCCAGCCGGCCGGCCTCTCTCAGATCCACCAGTGAGAGAGAATTCATTAATTTGGAACTCATAGACAAATGCAGATAATGTCCAAAGTTAAGGGACAAAGTAAATTCTGCAGTGACATATGCTATTGGCTGAATTTTAAATATTCTCATTGTTTGCTATTGGCTGAATCAGAGTTGTTGTCACATTGCCTCTGATAGGTTAACCTCACGCCTACACCCCTTTTGAATGATATTATTGTAATAGATTTTGGCAATAAACCTCAGAGGAGTATTTTGAACATGCGAGCAATGTCTGTGTGTTTTATTCCTCTCTTGATATATGTATCGATCTAATACATGATTAGCATCTGGATAACATTCTTGGAGTGAGTGTCTGTTGGAACACTCATCTAAATTTCAGTCTCCTATATTTTGAGCTATGACTTCCGGAACACTATTATTACGTAATATCAGAGGACATTACAGAAAGGAGATATATTAGAGGAGAGAGCTACAACTCCCAGCATGTCCAGACTGTCCTTATGTAATATCAGAGGACACTACAAGGAGGAGTATAAGAGAAGAGGAGAAAACTGCAACTCCCAGCATGTCCAGACTATTATTATGTAATATCAGAGGACATTAGAGGGAGAAGTAGAAGATTAGAGGACTACAACTCCTAGCATGTCCAGACTGTTATTATGGAATATCAGAGGACATTACAGGGAGGGGTATAAGAGTAGAGTACTACAACTCCCAGCATCTCCAGACTGTTATTATGGAATATCAGAGGACAATACAGGGAGGGGTAATAGAGGAGAGAACAACTCCCAGCATGTCCAGACTGTTATTATGTGATATCAGAGGACATTACAGGGAATAAATATAAGAGGAGAGAACTACAACTCTCAGCATGTCCAGACTATTATTATGTAATATCAGAGAACATTACAGGGAGGGGTGTAAGAGGAGAGTTCTAAAACTCCCAGCATGTCCATACTGTTATTATGGGATATCAGAGGACATTACAGGGAGGGGTAATTGAGGAGAGTGCTACAACTCCCAGGATGTCCAGACTGTTATTATGGGATATCAGAGGACATTACAGGGAGGGGTAATTGAGGAGAGTGCTACAACTCCCAGGATGTCCAGACTGTTATTATGGGATATCAGAGGACATTACAGGGAGGAGTATGAGAGGACAGAACTACAACTCCCAGCATGTCCAGGCTGTTGTTATGGGATATCAGAGGACATTACATGGAGGAGGTATAAGAGGAGAGAACTACAACTCCCAGCATGTCCAGACTATTATTATGGTATATCAGAGGACAATACAGGGAGGGGTATGAGAGGAGAGTACTACAACTCCCAGCATGTCCAGACTATTATTATGGTATGTTAAGGGTCATCAATTTAGGCAGGTCATCAACTGGACCTCGATGTCTCTTATCTGGTTTCAAATATGTGGGAGAGCTTGACGACGCATCGGAGAGAAACGACACACTTCACACATATTGTAAGTGCAATCAGATTCTCTAGTTTATTAGCAAACAATACATAGATTATATATCATTAAAAGGGGTTTTGGCCATGTCTCCCTCTCCAATCACATAAGAGGGGCCATGGCCTTCAGTCTATCCAATCAATATTGACCATGTCTCCTCCTCCTCTAAATCACGCAGGAGTTTATCATAAAAGAACACGTATACATTATATCACATTGTATCAATTTATATCATATGTTTTGTAATATTGGTAATCAGCATATTTTTTAGCTACGTGCTCAGACATTGTATATTTTAGCTATGCCAGCAGATTCATAGTCTGTCTAAGAAAGAGTAAGTATCATTTTAGCTCGCGGTGAGAGATCTAAATGGAAGAGCAAAGGTTAAAGTATTACATTACTGTATCAGTAGTTTTAAAACTTGAGAATAATATATAAAATGGAGGATAGAATGTCCAGGCTTCCATATCAGACCCTCCTTTTTCTCATTCTTAAAACCTAGTCACTGATCCCCAAGCTACTGTCCTCACCCGCTAGACCGGATGAGGGGGACTTCATTACTGCTTCTGCCCATCCACCTAGGGCTTAGTGACAGGCTGCGTTCTCATAGGATATTGTTCCTGGAAGTGTCTGGGTTTTGGCCTATGATGTATCACCTTATTAGTTCTCTTACATAAAAATGTCATTAGCCATATTAACAAATGAAAACCTATATAGCCAAGAATAAAAAAGAATTTGAAACAGTTTGAAGTTTACCCATCAGCCACCCAGGTTTTCCCTTAAACCAATTCTCTGTGTTTAAGAAAGAAAAGGTATTATCCCACCAGGAGTCCTTGTTATCTTCATATTCTTGTAGCCACTTTTCCCTGAAATCAGTATTTTTGTTAGGCTAGCTCTGACATGGAGGTTGCCCGCAGGATCAATATAATGACAACAGGCGGGCCCACAATCTGGCACATTCCTCCCTGAGAGGCTGTTAAGTAATCACATACTATGGTGTGTTTATTGGCTACTACAATCAATTGCTTGTGCATTATATTGGTGGCATTGGGTAAACTAAGTATCTCAAATATGTGTTGATCCAAATAGTCTGTAGCCTCTACTAGTTTATCCCACATCTGCATTATCATAGGGCAGAGGAATAGTGTACTTATGACTGTGTTACCACTTCCCATATGTACAATATGGGTGCGCCCGTCTGCCCTTCTTTCATACAATATGTGTCCTGGCACGGCGTTAACATCTACATTCTCATGTGGTATAATAAAAGTTGCAGGTGTTAGATAGGCTAATGTACATGTACCCGTAAAGTTACTTGGGAGCCATTTATACACCTGATGTTCACATACAATATACATATTTTTCGGTACCCCTATGACTGACCCCTTAAACAAACTGGTCACCCATTTAGCCATCATATTACCCTCTAGTGTTATTTCTAACATATAATCGCAAGGCCTCAAGTAATCATACAGTGATATTTACACAGCGGGGCATCTGACCTAAAGTAGCATCAACCCCTACACACTGAGTATCAATGCTGAATGCAGCTGCAGGATGAGAAGCCGGGATAACAGGCAAGGTCCACTCCAGCAAAAGCTCAAGGCGTCTGTGCAAATTTAAGGGGTGGGCCGCTCCTGTTAAATAACATCCAAGGTTCTTCCATCCATGCAGCTACGGGCAAAGGTACATTTTTGTTCTTGTTTCTCCCTGTTAGGGTGGTAATTACAGTATTATTATACAATTCCCTTATTTCATCTAAAGTAACAGGGATAGCGAGGTAGGGCATGCTTCTGGCATTACAGGGCTGTGTGTGCAAATCCATCAATCAGTCTGGTTAGTTTTCCCCCTCAGAGCATGATACAAAACCCGGCGTGATACAAAACCTAACTACAGCCATGACTAAGGACGCATGAGACGTCTGAAACGCGTAGGCTCTCTCTTGGATTGATATCCCTTCTTGAACACCAGGATTCCTACTCAAGGATCCCTTTTAACACAGACCTAATTAAACTTGGAAACGATTTCCATTTTATTGAAAATCAGCGCTGGATTCAACCTCTCTTACCTCTACGATGTTTGATAAACTTATTGTCCCAATCGTCCTCAAGTACATCATTGAGGGTGCCCGCCAGTGGCAACATCATCAAAAGCGGGAGAAGCAGCGACATCTTTGACTTCCTGGTTTACAATCTTTTTGCAGTGGCTGGCATGGATCCAGGTGTCTTTGCCTTCGGGCTTGACTGAAGTTGCAGTGACCAGTTGCACTTGGTGCGGTTCAGTACATCTGGGCTCCAAAGCTTTCCTTATGTGTCTTTTCAGGACTACCCAATCACTTGGCAGCAGTTGATGGGCACCTTCTAAGGAATTGGGGTCTGGAATAGAAGAATACACTTGTTTATGCAATTCAGTTAAATGCCTGTGTAGTTGGATAACATCAGCTGTTGGTCCGTCAAACTGTTGTTGCAACTGTTGCGGGAAGTACAAACCCGTCTTTGGGACTGACCCAAACAGTACTTCATAGGGGCTGAGTTTCGATGCCCCCTAGGAGTGTTTTTTACAGAGTACAATGCCAAGGGTAGGCAATCAGTCCATGGCAAACCTGAGGACTCCATGGCTTTCTGTATTTTTAATGTCAGTGTTCCATTTAATCTTTCTACCTTACCACTATTTTGGGATAATATTGTGTATGGAATGCCTGTGTGATACCTAGGCTCGTAACTATATGTCCTAGCACTACTCCGGTGAAGCGGGTTCCTCTGTCACTCTCAATTACTTCAGGGACCCCATATCGGCCTATTACTTCACTGAGTATTTTCCTAGCAGTGTTTTTCAGCTGTGGCTTTGGTTACTGGCCATGCATCAAGCCAGTTTGAAAACAAGTCAATACATACAAGGACATATTCATATACACGAGGACATATTCATATACACTAGGACATATTCATATACACTCACCTCGGGTAGCTGTATGTAGTCCACCTGCAGTCGCTGAAAGGGGTAACCAGGGCGAGGCGTGCGCTAACTGGGTGTTTTTGTCATTTTACCGGGGTTGTGTCAGGCAACCCTCTACATGTCGAGCAGCTGCATTCTGAAATCCAGGGGCAAACCAGCGTTGTAACACTGCTATCATGGCTCCTTTTGAGTTGTGGACTGGGGAATGCGCTAGGGCGCACATCGTTGGGAAAAGACTACGTGGTAAGCACGTTTTACCCTTTACACGCCATGACCCTCCTTCGCCTCGGGTCTGGAAAGCGCACAGCAATTCCTCTGTGACCGGGCCCACTTGGACTACCAACATGGGGAGGGTGGCAGTCGCTTTTGCTGCTTGGTTAGTCCGTGCATTTCCTTCCACTTCAGGGGTCTCTAGTCTTGTGTGCACTTGCACTTTAATTCTGGCTACCTCTGTAGGTAATGCCTCAAATATCAGTTCTACTGCGTCTGCACTTTTAATTGGTTTGCCTGCTGATGTCAGAAAGCCTCTTGCTCGCCATATTGTGCCATAATCGTGTGCGACTCCAAAGGCGTACCTTGAGTCTGTATAGACATTCACCCTTTTACCTGTGCCCAATTTACATGCTTCTGCGAGTGCCATGAGTTCTGCCTCTTGGGCAGAGCTGCTGGAGGGCAGTGACTTTTGCAGCACTGTCTTACCTTCCTGGACTACTGCATACCCGGTGGTGAAATGTCCTGTCTGCTCATTCCAGTATCTGGATCCGTCTACAAAAATACTGAACATCATAGTTAGTCAAAGGTTCATCAGTGACACCTGGTAACCCTTGGGCTTCAAGTTGCATTAAACTGACAATCATGTTCATGCACCATATCAAATAAGTCATTGTCATTTGCAAGTTCGTACATTAAGGATCTGACATCCCCCCCTTCCCCTCCTTTCGCTACAACCATAGGCATCAGAGTAGCATGGTTGAGCATAGTACATCTTTTCAGGGTGATGGAGGGATTTAACAAGGCAAGTTCAAGTTTGGTGATACGAGATGTGGCGAAATGTTTAGTCTTAATGTTGTGCATGACCTCAGCAACTGCGTGTGGGACGTGAAGCACTAAATCATGTTTTAAAATAATGTCTGCAGTTTTGTCAAGAAGGGCGGCTGCTGCAATAGCCCTGAGGACAAGAGGGGGCAACTTGTGCAATGTGATCAAGGCTAGTGGAGTAATATCTGATGGGCCGCATATGACCACCATGGTCTTGTGTGAGCACACCTGAAGCTTGACCACCTTGTTCGTGACAATACATGTGGAAAGGTTTAAGGTAGCTAGGGATGCCCAGAGCTGGGGCTGAGACTAAAGACAGCTGGAGGGTGTAAAATGCAGCTAGAGCATCAGTTTGCAGGCAATCATACAGGGGCTGCATTGATATGGACGCACATTTAATCCATGGTCTACAATAACCCACTAATCCCAGGAAGGCTCTGAGAGAGCAAAGGTTGTGTGGGACTGGGTGGTCTTGGATAGCAGTAAGCCTGGAGGGAGTCAGGTGTAATACACCAGCAGACAGGCAATGTCCAAGGAAAATAACAGTGGGCTTACAAAGTTGTAATTTGTTCCTGGACACTTTGCAACCTGTATGGGACAGATACAACAATAATGAGACTGTTTCCTGAGCACATATGTCAACAGAGACACAACACAAAAGCAAATCATCAACATATTACAATAGACAAGTGGTGGAGTGTTTGGGGGACCACTTATCCAGCAGCTCTTTCATTGTACGGGTGACAATATCAGGGGAATTTGCTGGACCCTGGGGAAGCACAATCCAAAGCATTCTGTGTGTAAAGGCAGGGGCGTAGCTAGGGGGGGGCAAGCGGGGCACGTGCCCCGGGCGCAGTTCAGAGGGGGGCGCCAGAGCCTCCTCCTCCTGCACTATAATTGTACCTGTGCCCGGCCATTCAGCGCCTCTCCACGAATGAAGCGACTGGTACCTTTTGTACCAGTGACGCTTCCGTCGATGAAAGGCGCTGACTGACTGGCAGGGAAAGTCATCCTGCCCAGCCAATCAGCGCCTTTCATAGACGCCGCGTTCAACCCCCAGGAGACCTGCGCAGAAGAGAGCAGGTCTCCATGGCTGCCGGACGGCGTGGGAGCGGGAATAAGGTGAGTTTGAATATTTATTTATTTTTTAATTGTAATAGAAGTGCGTGGCTGTATCTGCGGGGGGGACTTTGTCTACACGGGGGACTTTATCTACAGGGGGACTATATCGACAGGGCTGGGCTATATACAGGGGGACTATATCTCCTGGGCTATATACAGGGGGACTATATCTACAGGGGGCTATATCTACAGGGGGGCTATATACAGGGGGACTATAGCTACAGGGGTGGGCTATATACAGGGGGACTATATCTGCTGGGCTATATACAGGGGGACTATATCTACAGGGGGACTATATCTACAGGGGGGCTATATACAGGGGGACTATATCTACAGGGGGGTTATATACAGGGGGACTATATCTACAGGGCTGGGCTATATACAGGGGGACTATATCTACAGGGGGACTATATCTACAGGGGGGCTATATACAGGGGGACTATATCTACAGGGGGGCTATATACTGGAGTGGGCTGTCTATAGAGCACCATATACAGGGGTTGGCTATATAGTATATAGCCCCCTTTAGATATAGCCCACCCCTGTATATGGTGCCCCATAGATAGCCCACCCCAGTATATAGCCCCCCTGTAGATATAGTCGCCCTGTATATAGCCCAGCCCTGTAGATATAGCCCCCTGTATATATATTCCCCCTGTATATAGCCCACCCCTGTATATAGCCCCCCTGTGTATAGCCCACCCCTGTAGATATAGCCCCCCTTTGTATATCCCAGCCCTTTGTATAGCCCAGCCCTGTAGATATGATCCCCCTGTAGATATGGTCCCCCTGTAGATATGGTCCCCCTGTAGATATGGTCCCCCTGTAGATATAGCCCACCCCTGTATATAGTCCCCCTGTAGATATAGCCCACCCCTGTATATAGTATCCCACAAATAGCTCCCCCCTATAGTGCTCCACAGAAAGCCCACCCCTGTATATAGCCCCCTTGTACATATAGTCCACCCCTGTATATAGTGCTCCACAGATAGCCCACCCCTGTATATACTATATACAAGGGTGGGCTATCTGTGGAGCACTATATACAGGGGTTGACTATCTAGTGGAGCACTATATACAGGGGTGGACTATATGTACAAGGAGGGGCTATATACAGGGGTGGGCTATCTGTGAAACACTATATACAGGGGTGGACTATATGTGGAGCACTATATACAGGGGTGGGCTATATCTACAGGGGGCTACATACATGGTTGGGCTATCTGTAGAGCTCTATATACAGGGGTGGGCTATATCTACAGGGGGCTATATACAGGGGTGGGCTATCTGTAGAGCACTATAGGGGGAGTTATTTGTGGGACACTATATACAGGGGTGGTCTATATGGGGGCACTATCTACAGGGGCTCTATGGCAGGCACTATCTACAGGGGGCTCTATGGCAGGCACTATCTACAGGGGGCACAGTGTGTGTGTGGGACACCGTGTATGGTGCTATTATAATTAGAGGTGCAGTGTATGGCGCTATTATATTTAGGGGCGTAGTGTGTGGTATAATGATAACTTTATATTTATTTATAGGTGCAGAAATGTTGGAAAAGTGAGAAGCTGAAGACATGTGAGCGGCAAACTGCAGAAATGGACCAGGAGAAGTGATCATAGAGGTCTGGACCAAATGGAGAAAAAGAACTAGAATCTGAGACGTCACCGGTGAGTCACTTAATGTAAATGTTTATTCTGCCTCTGATCAGCACTGTAGTCACTGTATGATCTGCAGCGAGATGATGGGTGGTATGATTATGATAGGATTTATTTTTTGTGAAACAGTGACTCCCAGCATATCCTTATCATTGTTCGGGCCATGCTGGGAGCTGTAGTTTTACGCCGTACACACCTATACGGCAGGGGTTGCACTAAATTGAGCTGTATTTCTGCTGGCGTTGTATATATGTACCGAGCTTGGTTCTGGTGTTGTGTATAGAACCATATTGCTTGTGAAATGTACAAATAATTTTATGCTCGCGTTACATAAAAAGAAATGACACGTCGATTGGTAGAGAAAACAAACACGGCGAGGGGGATGGAGATGTCGGGAAAGAGGTTGGGGGGGGGGGGGCACCAAACTGAATCTTTGCCCCGGGTGCTGGAGAACCTAGCTACGCCTCTGGTAAAGGCAAAATATTGGTAACAATTATCAGTTTCCTTTCTAATAAATTAGCAGTCATTCATGCAGACCGTGCTTGTAATATTTCACTTAACCCCTTTAGGACACAGCCTGTTTTGGCCTTGTGGACACAGCCTATTTTTTCAAATCTGACATGTGTCACTTTATGTGGTAATAACTCCGGAATGTTTTTACCTATCCAAGCGATTCTGAGATTGTTTTCTCGTGACATATTGTACTTTATGTTAGTGAAAACATTTGGTCGATAAATTCAATATTTATTTGTGAAAAACTTCAAATTTTAGCAAAAATTTGCAAAAATTAGCATTTTTCTAAATTTAAATGTATTTGCTTGTGAAACAGATAGTAATACCACACAAAATAGTTACTAGTTAACATCCCCTATATGTCTACTTTATGTTTGCATCATTTTTTTTCACGTACTTTTATTTTTCTAGGACGTTACGAGGCTTAGAACTTTAGCAGCAATTTCTCATATTTTCAATAAAATTTCAATAGGCCATTTTTTCAGGGACCAGTTCAGTTCTGAAGTGGCTTTGAGGGCCTTATATATTAGAAAGTCCCCATAAATCCCCCCATTTTGAAAACTGTACCCCTCAAGGTATTCAAAACCACATTCAGAAAATATTTTAACCCTTTAGGCGTTTCACAGGAATTAAGGCAAAGTAGAGGTGAAATTTACAAATTTCATTTTTTTTGCCGAAATTCATTTGTAATAAAAAAAAATCTGTAACACAGAAGGTTTTACCAGGGAAACGCAGCTCAATATTTATTGCCCAGATTCTGCAGATTTTAGAAATATCCAACATGTGGCCCTAGTGTCCTAATGGACTGAAACACAGGCCTCAGAAGCAAAGGAGCAGCTAGTGGATTTCGGGGCCTCCTTTTTTTAGGAATGTATTTTAGGCACTATGTCAGGTTTGAGGAGGTCTTGTGGTACCTAAACAGCCGAAACCCCCCCAAAGTGACCCCATTTTGGAAACTACACCCCTCAAGGCATTTTTCTAGGGGTATAGTTAGAATTTTGACCGCACAGTTTTTTTGCAGAATTTAGTGGAATTAGTCTGTGAAGATGAAAATCACCTATTTTTCTGTGGAAACATAGAATTTTTTCATTTTTACAAGGAATAAAGGAGAAAAAGCACCCCAAAATTTGTAAAGCAATTTCTCCCGATTACGGCAATACCCCATATGTGGTCGTAAACTGATGTTTGGACCCACAGCAGGGCTCAGAAGGGAGGGAGCGCCTTTTGGATTTTGGAGCGCAGATTTTGCTGGATTGGTTTTCAGTGCCATGTCGGGTTTGCAACGCCCCGGAGGGACCAAAACAGTGGAAACCCGCCAAAAGTGACCCCATTTTGGAATCTACACCCCTCAAGGAATTTTTCTAGTGGTATAGTGATCATTTTGGCCCCTCAGGATCTTTTTTAGAGCTAGGGTGACCAAAAAACAGCGATTTTGGCGCTTTAAATTCTTTATTTATTACAGCGTTCACCGTGCGCAATAAATTACGTTTTAATTTATTCTGCCGGTCGGTACGATTACGCCGATACCATATGTGTATAGTTTTTTTTACGTTTTGCAGCGTTTGCACAATAAAATTAAGTTTCTATAAAATAATTTATTTTCTGGGACACGCTATTCTGAGCCGTAACTTTTTTATTTTTTCGTCAAAAAAGCTGAGGGAGGTCTTGTTTTTTGCGGGACGGGTTGTAGTTTTTATTGGTACCATTTTGGGGTAAATGCGACTTTTTGATCACTTTTTATTCTATATCTTGGGAGGGGTGGTGACCAAAAAATAGCGATGCTGACAGTTTTCCGTTTATTTTGTTTGCGGCGTTCACCATCTGGAAAAATTAACATTATAGTTTCATAGATTGGGTCGTTACGAACGCGGCAATACCAAATATGTGTACTTTTTTTTAACGTTTTCATTTTTTCCCTATAATAAATGACTTATTATAGGAAAACAAAACCTTTTATTTTTACACTTTTATAAAACATTTTTATTAACTTTTTTTTTTCTTTTTACACTTTATATTTTTGTTTATTAACTTTTCTATTACTTTTTACACTTTCTTTTTTTGACCTGCAGCTCTGATCGCTGCTGGAATACATTACACTACCTAGGTAGTGTAATGTATTCCAACTGTCAGTGTGACGTCACAGTCACTCTGACAGTTGGTCTACGAGGATCAGCAGAGGCTGATCCTCATAGGCTGACATACATGGCAGACTTGGGGGCCGTTGTCTGGCCCCCGGGTGCCATCACAAGCATCAGAAGCCCCCACGATTGCATGGGGGCTGCTGATGCGCTACAAACCCGCTACATGCGGAGATCGCAATCGAGCCCCGCATGTAACGGGTTAATTGCCGAAATCAGCGGCGATGAGCCGCTGATCGGCAACACTGGTGAGTGTCAGCTGTCGGGGACAGCTGATCTCCAAGTTCCCGATGCACACTGTCGCCGACAGTGTGCATCGGGAACGGCACAGTGACTTTCTGTCACTCTGACAGGAAGCCTATCAGGACCAGCCGAAGGTTGGTCCTGATGGGCTTCTGTCCGTGGCAGACCCGGAAGCCATTGTTTGGCTTCCGTTTGCCATACTAACTATCGGCAGACCCCGCGATTTCGGACGGGGGTCTGCCGATATGTTAGAAACCCCTAAAATTCGGCGATTGCACCCGATCGCCGAATTTAAGGGGTTAATGCGCCGAAATCAGCGGCAAAGGACCGCTGGCCGGCAAGAGGGGAGTGTCAGCTGTCGGCGACAGCTGACCTCCTGGTTCCCGGTGCACACTGTCGCCGACAGTGTGCACTGGGATTAACTCAGTAACTGTACGTCCTCGTGCGGGAAGTAACTTCCCGCAACGACGTACAGTTACGTCCTGGTGCGGGTAGGGGTTAAAGGACAGAGAAAGAGGAAGCAAAATACTTCCCTTTTCTAACATTCTCACACACTACAACCAGCTGCTGCCCCCCCCCCACCCAGCCTTTTACAACTTCCTTTTTTTTTCTTTGCTTAGAACTACAAGCCCCAGCAAGCCAAAATGCTGAAAGGCAACTAAGTCTCTGCTATATTTGTAACTCTAACTTTAATTATTTAAACCTTATATATAAGGTAAATTAAAACATCAGTCTATTTACAAAACCTTGTACTTAAGTTCAATGTTCTAGGACTTTTTGTTACGCAATATTTTTAAATAGAATAGCAATAATTTAAAGTTCAATCAATTCAGTTCTCAATCTGGATTGAGAAAAACATCTCACATCAAACCGTACACGTTTTCATTTACTCCAGTTGCTCCTAAGAATAGTCCGCAACACACACACTGTAAACATGGACACACACACACTGTATACATGGACACTCAAACACTGTATCATTTCTATATCATACTACTCGTCATAATCCACATTACTCACTGCAATGTACCTAGCTGTATTAATCGTTACATCACTATTACAGTCACTCTTATCAAAATCTATGCTGGTATACACATACTCATATCAACATCATTGACACATTCTTCTATAGTTCTGATTTTCTGATCAGTTAGTCTTACATATTGAACTATGTAAACAATCTACTTTATCTAACATATTATTACTTCCTATCTTCATTTGTTTAAACATTCTTTTACAGTTTTTGACGGCTTCTTCACCTTTCAACCGTGTAATTATATCAACTGCTGACACCCATGATTCCACACACCCACTGTCGGGTTCAAGATCTCTGAACCCCATGTCGGGAGTTTATTAGGAGGTTCCCAGGTCAGTTGTACCAGACCTCGAAGGACCACTCTCCTTTGTCTGACTGTGTCAAACATTTCTATATCCAAACAATCAGGATATAGTGATATACCGTCCCCGGGCCTACAGCACTCGAAAGGAATTGGTATATCGTCACCCCCTGATGAAATCTGACTATATCAGATTCAATTATATCCTTACAATTAGGACACAATGATATATTTTCACCAGGCCTATAGCACTCGAAAGGTATATATATTTTACTATCTTAATACACTATACTAGCTGTGCAGTGGGGTATCCGTTAAGTTGATCCTTTTTAACGATCTTAACCATAACTACATCATGAAGATTACATACAGTAAAACACAAAAAACAATAGTAGTTCGTATTTCAATCAATATCTGTTAGTCATTTCAAGTTACTTATGTCTATAGAGTCTGAGCTGTATTGTAGACCTTACATTCAAACATTCATACAAACACAGATAGAGACATTTGTTCGGGATGGAAATGTAAGAGACACTGACTGACCTGAGACAGGATCGGGAGTGGAGTGGCTGAGGCAATTTTTAAGTAACTAACAGTGTTACTCACCGCGGTTTTATGTCAGCGACTCCTCCCGAATCCGTCCACTGTGTTCAGTCCGTTACTCGTTGTCTTCCATCCCGGGCTTTCGGCACCAATTGTTAAGGGTCATCAATTTAGGCAGGTCATCAACTGGACCTCGATGTCTCTTATCTGGTTTCAAATATGTGGGAGAGCTTGACGATGCATCGGAGAGAAACGACACACTTCACACATATTGTAAGTGCAATCAGATTCTCTAGTTTATTAGCAAACAATACATAGATTATATATCATTAAAAGGGGTGTTGGCCATGTCACACATAGAAACCCTGCAAATCTTCTTGCCATTCCTTGTATGTCTTCTCCTGTCTCTTTTAACTGTGCTCTCTGGAACTCTCGGTCCGTGTGCAACAAACTCACTTTTATTCATGACTTATTCCTTTCTAACTCTCTCAACCTTCTGGCTCTTATAGAAACATGGCTACACCTGTCTGACACTGCTTCCCCTGCTGCTCTATCTTATTGTGGTCTCCAGTTCTCTCATGCCCCCAGACCTGAGAACAGGCAGGGTGGAGGAGTAGGTATACATCTTTCTCCACACTGCACTTTTCAGGTCATTCCCCCGGTCCCCTCACTCACATTTCCCTCTTTTGAAGTCCACACCCTCAGACTCTTTCACCCTTTTTCCCTCCGAGTGGCAGTTGTCTACCGCCCACCGGGCTCACCCCGCCAATTCCTGGATCATTTTGCTGCCTGGCTTCCACAGTTTCTATCCTCTGAAACACCCACTCTCATCATGGGTGACTTCAACGTCCCCATTGATAACCCAATCTCATCTGCCTCCCAGTTTCTATCTTTAACCTCGTCCCTAGGTTTGTCACAACTTACTAACTCTCCTACACATGAAGACGGGCATTCGCTTGACCTGGTCTTCTTCCGGCTCTGCTCAGTTTCTGACTTTATTAACTCTCCTCTCCCGCTTTCTGACCACAATCTTCTCTCCTTTACTATCAAATATTCTCTGCCTCCTCAGGTCATCCCTACGTATCAGACATACAGAAATCTACATGCCATTAACACTGTGAAACTCATAGACAGTCTACAGTCCTCATTGTCCCCTATCTCTACCCTCTCCTGTCCCAATCTGGCTGCCAAACTTTATAATAACACTCTCAAAAATGCATTGGATGAAGCAGCCCCCGCTACACTCCGAACTACACGACAAAGACGCCGACAACCCTGGCACACGCCTCAATCCCGCTTTCTTCAGCGGTGTTTGAGATGTGCCAAACGACTGTGGAGAAAATCGCATTTGGATGCAGATTTCCTCCATTACAAATTTATTCTCAAAACTTACAACTCTGCCCTCACCGAGCCAAACAAGTCTATTTCACTTCTCTCATCTCCACACTATCTAATAATCCAAAACGCCTCTTTGATACTTTTCACTCCCTCCTTAGTCCTAAAGTGCAGACGCCAATCACAGATCTCAGTGCTGAAGACATGGCCACTTATTTTAAAGTTAAAATTGACAACATCCGGCATGATATTATCTCCCAGTCCCCTAGTAACATCGATCCCCTTCCCTCCCGCACTCCCTCTTCTTCACTCTCAGCATTTGACCCAATAACTGAAGAAGAAGTCTCGGGGCTCCTCTCTACTTCTCATCCTACTACCTGCCCTAAGATCCTGTCCTCTCACACCTCCTCCAGTCCCTCTCCCCAGCTGTCACTAGTCACCTGACTAAAATATTTAACCTCTCTCTTTCCTCTGGTATCTTTCCCTCCGCTTTTAAACATGCCATTATAAACCCATTACTGAAAAAACCAACTCTTGACCCATCCACCACTGCTAACTACCGACCAGTCTCTAATCTGCCCTTCATCTCCAAACTCCTGGAACGCTTGGTCTACTCTCGCCTTATCTGCTATCTCTCTGCTAACTCCATTCTTGACCCCTTACAATCTGGTTTCCGCACTCTACACTCCACAGAATCTGCCCATACTAAGGTCTCAAATGATCTCTTGGTGGCTAAATCGGACGGTAAATCTTCTCTCCTTATTCTTTTGGATCTCTCTGCAGCCTTTGACACTGTAGACCACAAACTCCTACTTAACATGCTCCACTCTATTGGCCTCAAGTACGCGGCTCTCTCTTGGTTTTCCTCCTATCTCTCTGACCGCTCGTTCAGTGTGTCATTTGCTGGTTCCACTTCTTCTCCTCTTCCCCTTGCTATCGGGGTTCCTCAGGGATCAGTCCTAGGTCCGCTGCTCTTTTCTCTCTACACAGCTCCTATTGGACAAACCATCAGCAGATTTGGCTTCCAGTACCATCTCTACGCTGATGACACCCAATTATATACCTCTTCCCGTGACATCACCCCTGCTCTAATACAGAACACCAGTGATTGTCTGTCCGCTGTCTCTAACATCATGTCCTCTCTCTATCTGAAACTGAATCTTTCTAAAACTGAGCTCCTTGTGTTCCCACCATCTACAAACCTCCCTAAACCTGATGTCTCCATCTCTGTGTGTGGCACTACCATCACTCCTAAGCAGCACGCCCGCTGTCTCAGGGTTATTTTTGACTCAGATCTTTCCTTTACTCCTCACATACAATCACTTTCACGCTCCTTTCATTTTCACCTCAAAAACATCTCCAGAATCCGCTCTTTTCTTACGGAGGAAACTGCCAAAACTCTCATTGTTGCTCTGATTCACTCTCGTCTTGACTACTGTAACTCATTACTAGTCGGTCTTCCCCTCACTAAACTCTCCCCTCTCCAATCTATCCTCCATGCACCAACCAGGCTCATCTTTATGACCAACCACTACACCAACGCCTCTAATCTGTGCCAGTAACTGCCCTGGTTGCCCATCCCCTTCCGAATAAAATTCAAACTTATTACTCTCACCCACAAAGCTCTCCACAGTGCTGCACCTCCTTACATCTCCTCCCTCATCTCTGTCTACCACCCTACTCGGGCTCTACGTTCTGCCAACGACCTTAGATTAAAATCCTCCATAATCCGAACCTCCCACTCCCGTCTCCAAGATTTCTCTCGTGCTGCACCCGTCCTCTGGAATGCGCTACCCCAGACAATCCGATTAATTCCCAATATCCACAGTTTTAAACGTGCCCTGAAAACTCATCTATTTAGACAGGCTTATAACATTCCCTAATCTGATTCCTTTCCATGGCCCTCCTTTTAGATTAGTCATCAGAATAAGATTCCCTCACACTCCTTCTCTTCATGTCCGTCATACATGGATACTGGCTGGTGACCGGCTCATGCAGCTTTATGTTACCACCGCATGTGTATAAAAATGGCCGGATCATTGTACAGAACAAACACTATTACACTTTGTGTCTCCCTTATGTCCTCATAGATTGTAAACTCTTGCGAGCAGGGTCCTCACTCCCCAGGTTTGAATTGTCAATGAACTTTGTCACTTTGTAATGTCTGATATTCTTTGTTTCATGTCCCCTCTAAATTGTAAAGTGCTGCGTAATATGTTGGCGCTATATAAATAAAGATTATTATTATTATTATTATTATTATTATTATTATGTCTCCCTCTTTAATCACATAAGAGGGGCCATGGCCTTCAGTCTATCCAATCAATATTGACCATGTCTCCTCCTCCTCTAAATCACGCGGGAGTTTATCATAAAAGAACACGTATACATTATATCACATTGTATCAATTTATATCACATGTTTTGTAATATTGGTAATCAGCATATTTTTTAGCTACGTGCTCAGACATTGTATATTTTAGCTATGCCAGCAGATTCATAGTCTGTCTAAGAAAGAGGAAGTATCATTTTAGCTCGCGGTGAGACATCTAAATGGAAGAGCAAAGGTTAAAGTATTACATCACTGTATCAGTAGTTTTAAAACTTGAGAATAATATACAAAATGGAGGATAGGAAGTCCAGGCTTCCATATCAGGTATATCAGAGGACAATACAGGGAGGGGTATGAGGAGAGAACTACAACTCCCAGCATGTCCAGACTTTTATTATGGTATATCAGAGGACATTACAGGGGGGAGTATAGGAGGAGAGAACTACAACTCCCGTGATGTCCAGGCTGTTATTATGGGATATCAGAGGACATTACAGGGAGGGGTCTAAGAGGAGAGGACTACAACTCCCAGCATGTCCAGACTGTTATTATGGGATATCAGAGGACATTACAGGGAGGAGGTATAAGAGGAGAGAACGACAACTCCCAGCATGTCCAGACTGTTATTATGGGATATCAGAGGACATTACAGGGAGGAGTATGAGAGGAGAGGACTACAACTCCCAGCATGTCCAGACTGTTATTATGTGATATCAGAGAACATTACAGGGAGCAGATATAAGAGAGAAATACAACCCCCAGTATGTCCAAAATGCTACTATGGGATACCAGAGGTTAATACAGGGAGGCAGTATAAGAAGAGATTACTACAATTCCCAGTATGTCCAGACTGTTATTATGGGATATAAGAGGACATTACAGGGAAGAGGTATAAAAGGAACAAAACTACAACTTCCAGCATGTCCAGGTTATTATGTGATATCAGAGGACATTACAGGGATGAGGTATAAGAGAGGACTACAACTCCCAGCATGTCCAGACTGTTATGGGATTTCAGAGGACATTACAGGGAGGAGTATAAGAGGAGAGAACTACAATTCCCAGCATGTCCAGACTGTTGTTATATCATTACAGGGAGGAGGTATAAGACGGGAGAACTACAACTGTAATTATGTGATATCAGAGGACAATACAGGGAGCAGTATAAGAGAGAACTACAACTCCCGGCATGTCCAGGCTGTTAACATGTGATATCAGAGGACATTACAGGGAGGAGGAATAAGAGGAGAGAACTACAACTCCCAGCATGTCCAGACTGTTATTATGTAATATCAGAGGACATTACAGGGAGGAGGTATAAGAGGAGAGAACTACAACTCCCAGCATGTCCAGACTATTATTATGTGATATCAGAGGACATTTCAGGGAGGGGGTATAAAAGGAGAGAACTACAACTCCCAGCATGTCCAGACTGTTATTATGTAATATCAGAGGACATTACAGGGAGGAGGTATAAAAGGAGAGAACTACAACTCCCAGCATGTCCAGACTGTTATATTGTAATATCAGAGGACATTACAGGGAGGAGGCATAAGAGGAGAGTACTACAACTCCCATCATGTCCAGACTGTTATTATGAGCTATCATAGGACATTACAGGGAAGGATATGAGGAGAGTACTACAACTCCCAGCATGTCCAGGCTGTTATTATGGGATATCAGAGGACATTACAGGAGGAGGTATAAGAGGAGAGAACTACAACTCCCAGCATGTCCAGGCTGTTATTATGGGATATCAGAGGACATTACAGGAAGGGGTATAAGAGAAGAGAACTACAACTCCCAGCATGTCCGGGCTGTTATTATGTGATATCAGAGGACATTACAGGGAGGCAGTATAAGAAGAGATTACTACAATTCCCAGTATGTCCAGACTGTTATTATGGTATATCAGAGGACATTACACGGAGGAGGTATAAGAAGAGAGAACTACAACTCCCAGCATGTCCAGGCTGTTATTATGGGATATCAGAGGACATTACATGGAGGAGGTATAAGAGGAGAGAACTACAACTCCCAGCATGTCCAGAATATTATTATGGTATATCAGAGGACAATACAGGGAGGGATGTAAGAGGAGAGAACTACAACTCCCAGCAAGTCCAGACTGTTATGTGATATCAGAGGACATTACAGGGATGAGGTGTAAGAGGAGAGAACTACAACTCCCAAGATGTCCAGACTGTTATTATGGGATATCAGAAAACATTACAGGGAGAGATATGAGTAGGGAACTACAACTCCCAGCATGTCCAGACTGTTATTATGGGATATCAGAGGACATTACAGGGAGGAGATATAAGAAAGGACTACAACTCCCAGCATGTCCAGACTGTTATTATGTGATATCAGAGGACATTACAGGGATGAGTATAAAAGGAGAGAACCACAACTCCCAGCATGTCCAGACTGTTATTATGTGATGTCAGATGATATTACAGGGAGGAGGTATAAGAGGAGAAAACTACAACTTCCAGCATGTCCAGGCTGTTACTATGTGATATCAGAGGGCATTACAGGGAGGAGTATAGGAGGAGAGAACTACAACTCTCAGCATGTCCATGCTTTTATTATGTGATATCAGAGAACATTACAGGGAGGAGGTATAAGAGAGGACTACAACTCCCAGCATGTCCAGACTATTATTATGTAATATCAGAGAACATTACAGGGAGGAGGTATAAGAGGAGAGAACTACAACTCCCAGCATGTCCAGACTGTTATTATGGGATATTAGAGGACATTACAGGGAGGGGTATAAGAGGAGAGGACTACAACTCCCAGCATGTCCAGACTGTAATTATGTGATATCAGAGGACATTACAGGGAGGAGGCATTAGAGGAGAGGACTACAAATCCCAGCATGTCCAGACTGTTATTATGTGTTATCAGAGGACATTACAGGGAGGAGGTATAAGAGAGAACTACAACTCCCAGCAAGTCCAGACTGTTATGTGATATCAGAGGACATTACAGGGATGAGGTGTAAGAGGAGAGAACTACAACTCCCAGCATGTCCAGACTGTTATTATGTGTTATCAGAGGACCCTACAAGGAGGAGTATAAGAGTAGAGGACTACAACTCCTAGCATGTCCAGACTGTTATTATGGAATATTAGAGGACATTACAGGGAGGAGGTATAAGAGGAGAGGACTACAACTTACAGCATGTCCAGACTGTTATTATTGGATATCAGAGGATATTACAGGGAGGAGGTATAAGAGGAGAGAACTATAACTCCCAGCATGTCCAGACTGTTATTATGTGATATCAGAGGACATAACAGGGAGGGGTATAAGAGTAGAGTACTACAACTCCCAGCATGTCCAGGCTGTTATTATGTGATATCAGAGGATATTACTGGAAGGGGTATCAGAGGAGAGTACTACAACTCCCAGCATGTCCAGGCTGTTGTTATATCATTACAGGGAGAAGGTATAAAATGGGAGAACTACAACTCCCAGCAAGCCCAGATTGTAATTATGGTATATCAGAGGACATTACAGATGGGAGAATAATAGGAGAGAACTACAACTCCCAGCATGTCCAGACTGTTATTATACACTACCTTTCAAAAGTTTAGGGTCACTTAGAAATTTCCTTATTTTTGAAAGAAAAGCACAGTTTTTTTCAATGCAGATAACATTAAATTAATCAGAAATCCACTCTATACATTGCTAATGTGGTAAATGACTATTCTAGCTGCAAACGTCTGGCTTTTAATGCAATATCTGCATAGGTGTATAGAGACCCATTTCCATCAACCATCACTCCAGTGTTCTAATGGTACATTGTGTTTGATAACTGTGTTAGAAGGCTAATGGATGATTAGAAAACACTTGAAAACCCTTGTGCAATTATGTTAGCACCGCTGTAAACAGTTTTGCTGTTTAGAGGAGCTATAAAACTGACCTTCCTTTGAGCTAGTTGAGAATCTGGAGCATTACATTTGTGGGTTCGATTAAACTCTCAAAATGGCTAGAAAAAGAGAGCTTTCATGTGAAACTCGACAGTCTATTCTTGTTCTTAGAAATGAAGGCTATTCCATGCGAGAAATTGCCAAGAAACTGAAGATTTCCTACAACGGTGTGTACTACTCCCTTCAGAGGACAGCACAAACAGGCTCTAACCAGAGTAGAAAGAGAAGTGGGAGGCCCCGCTGCACAACTGAGCAGCAAGACAAGTGCATTAGAGTCTCCAGTTTGAGAAATAGACGCCTCACAGGTCCTCAACTGGCAACTTAATTAAATAGTACCCGCAAAATGCTAGTGTCAACGTCTACAGTGAAGAGGCGACTACGGGATGCCGGCCTTCAGGGCAGAGTGGCAAAGAAAAAGCCATATCTGAGACTGGCTAATAAAAGGAAAATATTAATATGGGCAAAAGCACAAAGACATTGGACAGAGGAAGATTGGAAAAAAGTGTTATGGACAGACGAATCAAAGTTTGAGGTGTTTGGATCACACAGAAGAACATTTGTGAGACGCGGAACTGAAAAGATGCTGGAAGAGTGCCTGACGCCATCTGTCAAGCATGGTGGAGGTAATGTGATGGTCTGGGGTTGCTTTGGTGCTGGTAAAGTGGGAGATTTGTACAAGGTAAAATGGATTTTGAATAAGGAAGGCTATCGCTCCATTTTGCAACGCCATGCCATACCCTGTGGACAGCGCTTGATTGGAGCCAATTTCATCCTACAACAGGACAATGACCCAGAGCACCTCCAAATGATGCAAGAACTATTTAGGGAAGAAGCAGGCAGCTGGTATTCTATCTGTAATGGAGTGGCCAGCGCAGTCACCAGATCTCAACCCCATAGAGCTGTTGTGGGAGGAGCTTGACCGTATGGTACGCAAGAAGTGCCCATCAAGCCAATCCAACTTGTGTGAGGGGCTTCTGGAAGCATGGGGTGAAATTTCTCCCGATTACCTCAGCAAATTAACACCTAGAATGCCAAAGGTCTGCAATGCTGTAAATGGAGCATTCTTTGACGAAAGCAAAGTTTGAAGGAGAAAATTATTATTTGAAATAAAAATCATTATTTCTAACCTTGTCAATGTCTTGACTATATTTTCTAGTCATTTTGCAACTCATTTGATAAATATAAGTGTAAGTTTTCATGGAAAACACAAAATTGTCTGGGTGACCCCAAACTTTTGAACGGTAGTGTATATCAGAGGACATTACAGGAAGGAGTATAAGAGGAGAGCACTACAACTCCCAGCATATCCAGACTGTTATTATGGGATATCAGAGGACATTACAGGGAGCAGTATAAGAGAGAAGTACAACTCCTAGCATGTGGAGACTGTTATTATGTGATATCAGAGGACATTACAGGGAGGAGGAATAAGAGGAGAGAACTACAACTCCCAGCATGTTCAGACTGTTATTATGTGATATCTGAGGACATTACAGGGAGGGGTATAAGAGGAGAGAACTACAACTCCCAGCAAGCCCAGACTGTAATTATGTGATATCAGAGGACATTACAGGGAGGAGGCATTAGAGGAGAGGACTACAACTCCAAGCATGTCCAGACTGTTATTATGTAATATCAGAGGACACTACAAGGAGGAGGTATAAGAGAACTACAACTCCCAGCATGTCCATACTGTTATTATGTGATATCAGAGGACATTACAGGGAGGATGTATAAGAGGAGAGGACTACAACTCCTAACATGTCCAGACTGTTATTATGGAATATCAGAGGACATTACAGGGAGGGGTATGAGGAGAGAACTACAACTCCCAGCATGTCCAGACTGTTATTATGGTATATCAGAGGACATTACAGGGGGGAGCATAAGAGGAGAGAACTACAACTCCCAGCATGTCCAGGCTGTTATTATGGGATATGAGAGGACATTAGAGGGAGGAGTATAAGAGGAGAGTACTACAACTCCCAGCATGTCCAGAATGTTATTATGGGATATCAGAGGACATTACAAGGAGTAGGTATAAGAGAGGACTACAACTCCCAGCATGTGGAGACTGTTATTATATGATATCAGAGGACATTACAGGGAGGAGGTATAAGAGAGAACTCCAACCCACAGCATGTCCAAAATGTTACTATGGGATACCAGAGGTTAATACAGGGAGGCAGTATAAGAGGAGAGTACTACAACTTCCAGCATGTCCAGACTGTTATGGGATTTCACAGGACATTACAGGGAGGAGTATAAGAGGAGAGAACTACAACTCCCAGCATGTCCAGACAATTATCATGTAATATCAGAGAACATTACAGGGAGGGGTATAAGAGGAGAGGACTACAACTCCCAGCATGTCCAGGCTATTATTATGGAATATCAGAGGACATTACAGGGAGGCTTATAAGAGGAGAGAACTACAACTCCCAGGATGTCCAGACTGTTATTATGGGATATCAGAGGACATTACAGGGAGGGGTATGAGGAGAGAACTACAACTCCCAGCATGTCCAGGCTGTTATTATGGGATATGAGAGGACATTAGAGGGAGGAGTATAAGAAGAGAGTACTACAACTCCCAGCATGTCCAGAATGTTATTATGGGATATCAGAGGACATTACAAGGAGTAGGTATAAGAGAAGACTACAACTCCCAGCATGTGGAGACTGTTATTATATGATATCAGAGGACATTACAGGGAGGAGGTATAAGAGAGAACTACAACTCCCAGCATGTCAGGCTGTTATTATGTGATATCAGAGGACATTACAGGGAGGAGGTATAAGAGGAGAGAACTACAACTCCCAGCATGTCCAGGCTGTTATTATGGAATATTAGAGGACATTACAGGGAGGAGGTATAAGAGAGAACTACAACTCCCAGCATGTCCAGACTGTTATTATGGAATATTAGAGGACATTACAGGGAGGAGGTTTAAGAGTAGAGAACTACAACTCCAAGTATGTCCAGACTGTTATTATGGGATATCACAGGATATTACAGGGAGGCGTATGGGAGGAGAGGACTACAACTCTAGCATGTCCAGACTGTTATTATGTGATATCAGAGGACATTACAGGGAGGAGTATAAGAGGAGTGAACTACAACTCCCAGCATGTCCAGACTATTACTATGGGATATCAGAGGACATTACAGGGAGTATGTATAAGGGAAGAGAAATACAACTCCCAGCATGTCCAGGCTGTTATTATGGGATTGCAGAGGACATTACAGGGAGGGGTATAAGAGTAGAGAACTACAACTCCCAGCATGTCCAGGGAGGAGGTATAAGACGGGAGAACTACAACTCCCAGCAAGCCCAGTCTGTAATTATGGGATATTAGAGGACATTACAGGGAGGAGGTATAAGAGGAGAGGACTACAACTCCCAGCATGTCCAGACTGTTATTATGGGATTACAGAGGATATTACAGGGAGGTGTATGGGAGGAGAGGACTACAACTCCTAGCATGTCCATTCAATTATTATGGGATATCAGAGGACATTACAGGGATGGGTATAAGAGGAGAGAACTACAACTCCCAGCTTGTCCAGACTATTATTATGGATTATCAGAGGATATTACAGAGAGGGGTAATTGAGGAGAGTACTACAACTCCCAGCATGTCCAGACTGTTATTATAGGATATCAGATGACATTACACGGAGGAGGTATAAGAGGAGAGAACTACAACTCCCAGCATGTCCAGACTGTTATTATGGGATATCAGAGGACATTACAGGGAGGGGTATGAGGAGAGAACTACAACTCCCAGCATGTCCAGGCTGTTATTATGGGATGTCAGAGGACATTACAGGGAGGAGTATAAGAGGAGAGAACTACAACTCCCAGCATGTCCAGGCTGTTATTATGGGATATCAGAGGACATTACAGGGAGGAGTATAAGAGGAGAGTACTACAACTCCCATGATGTCCAGACTTTTATTATGGGATCCGAGAAAAGGAAAGGACGATCCAACACTGTGTCTGATTTTAAAAAGGAAATACAATTCCCAATTTTATTGGAGATATAATTAAAAAACGGAAAGGAGACGCAGTCTCAGGATGAAGTGTAGTAGCGGGCTGATAGCCTGAGCCTACGCGTTTCGAGCACATCCAGTGCTCTTAGTCATGGCAGAAAATGTGAATGCCCTTTGTGTTTTGTCCACTTAATATGCATCGCTGGTAATTACGACGTGTTGGTGATTGGACAGCACTAATTGGTAAGTATCGCTGCAGGAGGAGTGTTCATATAGTGAATTGAACGTAAGTAGGATTTATCAAAACTATGCCATCTAAAGAAATTTTCGAACGTGTCAATTTATCACAAATTCATAAGAATTTTTTAGTTCTTTTATATATAATATGATGCATACATTAAGATGTTCAAAACTGTCTATCACGCCATGGTTTATATAACACCTTAGAGGTTTTAATAGGTGCTCCATAATATACTAATGACCCAGCGAGGCATGGACAAAACATAAAGGGCATGTACACACCAAAACATTCTTGGTATACACCAAACAGTGACAATGGGATAAAAATGAAAACAGGGCAAGTTATAATCCAATAATCTGATCTAAGTACATCCAAAACAAAGTTAAGAGAATATATCATAAACTTGTTACTGTATGACATTGGAAAAAAAAATATGCATTTGTATGTGGATTAAAATGGAGAGGAAAATACTTTCCAATATGACCGGAGATACACGAGACCAGAAAATCTCTATATTGAATAAAATGTGCATATTATTCGTTTGATAAGTATTGGTATAATTTATTTATATAAACACTAAGTTTAAACAATGTGTCCTTGATATATAAATATCGATATTTTGTAATTATACCTTTGCAAAGGGAAAGAGAAAATTAATTTGTGTATAACAAAAAAACACTATATTCAAACAGTATATCCTAAGTGTATAAATATCAATACTTTCAATTATACCTTGGCACAGGAAAAAAAGAGGGAAATTAGATTTGTGTATATGGAGATGTTACGTCGAAAAGCCGAATCTATGCGGTAGATAATTGCCGAAGATCGAATTTATTTCTTATTTGTTTATTGTTATGCATATTCGTTACATGTCGTGATAGCGTCCAAAGAGGAACCCCGCCTGGCGAGAAAAAGAAATAGAACTCCAAAGGAACCTCCGTTGCATCAAAAAAACAGGCCAAAAAACGCCACGTCTGTACGGTGAGTTAAACCCTATTGCATTTTGCCTTCCATTTAGTGGATATCAACGATAGTTTAACAGTATCAGATAAATCTTAAAATATTTATGTGTATATATATATATATAGATAAATGTATATATACACGTGCAAATTGGTCCCTATATAGATGTATATATATTTACGAATTCAATTTTGGATACGTCAAACGAAATTTAGGATCTGAATTGGTAACAGTATGTTGTAAATTGACCCTTCTAGTGACTGTAATTTCACTTCCAATTGTTTTTTATATATAGGAACAAATTAACGTTTATTTGCAGTACTTATAAAACATATATAAATATAAGGAAAACGAATAAACTAATTGATTCTATCTGATTGTTTGTTAAATATTTCCAGATGTTTTGACATTAATAACTTTAAGACAAAATATTGTATCTGGTCTGTTAAGTAATAGTTGATGTAGATGGCTATGAATAATCATTTCAGAAATATCGAGGAATAAATGTGTATAGAAATTGTGTAAGACACTGTTGTAATTTGCGATGTTTAATAGTGAAACATCAGTTCCTTCTTAAGATTGAGACCTAGTGGGAAGCGGGTTTGTAAATTATAAATCCAGAACGCTTCTCTGGTTAAGAGAAGGTGTCTGAGATCTCCCCCTCTAGTTGTTCCCCTAATTTTTTCGATTGCATAGGTGCAAAAAAAATTTATACACCTGTTATGGCAGGATATAAAATGTCTAGCTGCATTAGAGATGTTGGTGATATTGGAATTTCTTATGTAGCCTAGATGCTCCAAAATTCGCACTTTGAATTTTCTCGTGGTACATCCCACATATTTTAGATTGCAAGTTGTGCATTCAATGATGTAAACCACATAATTACTATTACAGTTCATGTAAGATTTAATTGGAAAATTCATGATCCCTGAAGAATTCGAAAATTGTTTAATGACCTTAGAGAAATTGCATACCTTGCAAGGCTGTGTGCCACATTTAAAGTAGTCTTTATGTGTTAACCAAGTCGGCTTGGGATTGTTAGATGTTAAGAGTGAGGGGGACAACATGTTGCCAAGAGTAGGTGCCCTCCGTGATACTACCCTACAGCCATTTTCCAAAACCTCTTCTAATTTTGCGTCCTCGTAAAGGAGAGGGATGTACTTGAGAACCATATTTTTAATCGTGTTGAACTGATTACTAAATTGTAATACCAGGGTGGGTATATTAGAGTCCATTAAATCAGACTTGATGGCTTTGTCATTCTTTTCGATGGACAAAAGGGAATCCCTGGTTTTAGTACTGACTATATTTTTAGCTCTTTCCAGTATCCACTTTTTGTATCCCCGTGCTTTCAACCTCAGATTCTTCTTTGGTGTACCCTGTCTCTGTACTACAATTTCTCTTGGCTCGTGTTAACTCGCCTACCGGTATTGCAGAGATTGTGTGTCTCGGGTAACAGCTGGTAGCGTGTAGGATAGTATTTCCCGAAATGGGTTTATGATAAATTTCTGAACAAATATTAGAGCCAAATCTAGATGTAAGTTTTATATCCAGGAAATTGATAGTCGTATCATTGTAGCTATGAGTGAATCTAAGATTCAAATTGTTGTCATTTAAAAAAGTGAGAAATTTGGGTATGGCAGATACATCTCCCTCCCAAATGAATAGGAGGTCATCGATGTATCTGCCATACCAATATATATGTTCTGCATGGAAATTGATGGTGGAAAATAGGAAATGTTCCTCCCACCAGGCCATAACTAAATTTGCCAAAGATAGGGAAAACTTGGCTCCCATGGACACCCCTCTTTGCTGTAGATAAAAGGTAACTGTGAAGTTGAAACAATTATGCATCATTAGAAAATTGGTCACTTCTACCAGAAAATTTTGTAATGCTTGATCATACAGGCTATATTTGGAGAGATGATGAATGAGGGCTTTAATAGCAACTGGATGGGGAATGCTGGTGTATAAGGAGACTACATCGCAGCTCAGCCACGTATAGTTGTGATTCCAGACCTTATTATGGAAAATCGACAGGACATCTTTTGTATCTCTCAAAAGCCGGGTACTCTGGATACAAGTGGCTGTAGGAAAGAATCCAGCCATTCTGATGTTCCCTCAGTTAAGGAACCTATACCCGAAACTATGGGTCGCATTGGAGTGTCTTGGGTAAAGCATGCAGTATGGTTACTACTGGAAATTCTACCCGTAAGTAGTCATACTGTTTTTTAGTAAGTAAGCCCCCATTCAGACCCCTGTCCAATAGATTTTTTTAATGTAGAAGTAAAATCATTTGTCGGGTTATGATGTAATTTAGTGTAGGTATTCGAGTCGTCCAACAATTTACTGATTTGATCAATGTACATGTCCTTGTCCATAACTGTAATGGAGCCTCCTTTATCTGCCATCTTTATAACAAGATCTTCATTTTCACGCAAGGATTTGATTGCTTGTTTTTCTGCTAGGGTGAGATTGTGAGTTGGTTTGTACTTTCCCATCTGGTCCTTGATCCTATGTAGTTCTCTTTCCATGACCTGTTGAAATTTGTCCTTAGACTCAGTGCGGGACTGTAGAGGGTAATAGCTTGGGTTTTTGGTTACAAACTTAGATGTTTGATTAGGGATGGAATATTTTGGATGTTCTTCCGCTAAATCTTCTAAATGGAGCATTGTTCTCTGTTCTTGGAACATGAGCTTTCTATAATTGTTAGCTGCAGATGTAATCGGTGTTTCCACTGTCAACAAGGTGTTTTCTACCTCTGATGTGAGAAAGTGCCTTTTAACCGTGAGGTTACAAACAAATGTATTAATATCCAGGAGAGTGTTTAAAATATCAAAGTCCTGGTTAGGCACAAAGTTCAGTCCTAATGTGAGGACCCTGGTTTGTATAGGGGAAAGGGACACTGAGGATAGGTTAACCACATCCACGTTGTTCATTGTCTGTGGTTCCTTAATCTCCGGGGTTGAATGGTGTCCATTGGGCTTGTGCTTCCTGCCCCCCCCTCTTCCCCCGTTTTTTGAGGAATCACGTTTGGTATTATACTTGGGCCTGGATTTACGGGCACTTTGTGGTACATCCAGATCCGATTCTTCCTCCACTCCATCCGTAGTTTCCAGCTCCGTGGAGCTGAAACTAACCCTATGTGGACCGGAATTGTATCTGTGTGAATTATTACGATTCCTAAGGATGGATTTGGTTCCACGTTTGTGATAGTTTCCTCTGTTCCAGTTATAGACTTCATTATTGTTGTAATCTTGACTATCTCGCAGAAATTTAGATTTTTTAATATCTGCAATGGATTTCTCCAATTGTTCAAGATGTTCATCAGTCCTCTTTTGTAGAACCGGGAAATCAGGTGAGCTGGCATGTAGGTTAATTTCCTCCCTTATCTTAGTGATATCTGTTTGAAGTTGTATAAGCTTAATCTCTT
This sequence comes from Rhinoderma darwinii, assembly GCF_050947455.1. NCBI lineage: Eukaryota > Metazoa > Chordata > Amphibia > Anura > Rhinodermatidae > Rhinoderma > Rhinoderma darwinii. The sequence continues at coordinate 659,248,482 of NC_134687.1, forward strand.
CATGTTTGTAATTAGTACCATAAGATTGATTGAACATTCCGATAGTAACTTGTTCCAATCAGTTGTAAACTCCTCTGAGTACTTGTTGGTTGGTATTTTGCGTAATCTTAGACCTCTTGGAATCATCTTTTTCGAGATGTAGTTACGCAGGGTAGTGAGGTCCCACCATACTCTGGTTTCATTTGAAGATAGCTTTTCCAGGTCTCTAAATCTGCTTTGCAGAGTGGAATTAGACAAGTCCAGTGTCAACGTCTACAGTGAAGAGGCGACTCCAGGATGCTGGCCTTCAGGGCAGCGTGGCAAAGAAAAAGCCATATCTGAGACTGGCTAATAAAAGGAAGAGATTAATATGGGCAAAAGCACACAGACATTGGACAGAGGAAGATTGGAAAACACTGTTATGGACAGACGAATCGAAGTTTGAGGTGTTTGGATCACACAGAAGAACATTTGTGAGACGCAGAACAACTGAAAAGTGCCCATCAAGCCAATCCAACTTGTGGGAGGGGCTTCTGGAAGCAAGGGGTGAAATTTCTCGCGATTACCTCAGCAAATTAACAGCTAGAATGCCAAAGGTCTGCAATGCTGTAATTGCTGCAAATGGAGCGACCAAAGCAAAGTCTGAAGGAGAAAATTATTATTTCAAATAGAAATCATTATTTCTAACCTTCTCAATGTCTTGACTATATTTTCTAGTCATTTTGCAACTCATTTGATAAATATAAGTGTGAGTTTTCATGGAAAACACAAAATTGTCTGGGTGACCACAAACTTTTGACCGGTAGTGTATATCAGAGGACATTACAGGAAGGAGTATAAAAGGAGAGTACTACAAATCCCAGCATATCCAGACTGTTATTATGGGATATCAGAGGACATTACAGGAAGGGGTATAAGAGGAGAGAACTACAATTCCCAACATGTCCAGGCTGTTATTATGTGATATCAGAGGACATTATAGGGAGGAGGTATAAGAGGAGAGAACTACAACTCCCAGCATGTCTAGACTGTTATTATGGGATATCAGAGGACATTACAGGGAGGAGATATAAAAGGAGAGTACTAAAAATCCCAGCATATCCAGACTGTTATTATGGGATATCAGAGGACATTACAGGAAGGGGTATAAGAGGAGAGAACTACAATTCCCAGCATGTCCAGGCTGTTATTATGTGATATCAGAGGACATTATAGGGAGGAGGTATAAGAGGAGAGAACTACAACTCCCAGCATGTCTAGACTGTTATTATGGGATATCAGAGGACATTACAGGGACGGGTATAAGAGGAGAGAACTACAACTCCCAGCATGTCCAGACTGTTATTATGTGATATCAGAGGACATTACAGGGAGGAGATATAAGAGGAGAGAACTACAACTCCCAGCATGTCCAGGCTGTTATTATGGGATATCAGAGGACATTAAAGGGACGGGTATAAGAGGAGAGAACTACAACTCCCAGCATGTTTAGACTGTTATTATGGGATATCAGAGGACATTATAGGGAGGAACTAAATGAAAAGTAAAAGGGAGACACGGCGCCACATAGTGCAATAAACGAGGGAGGTTGAGAGCAATAATGGTGTTACGAAAATTGCTCACCTGAGAGTATAGATACCAAGGTATCACACAAGCAAGAGCTGCAGCCAGGTCCGTGCACAAGCAAATAATTTGCTGTCAATGGTATAAGGATAATAAAATGGAAAAAAGGACCGCCGGCGCTGCTATGAATGAATTACGAACCAGGAAGTATGAGAATAATAAATATTTATTTAATGGCAAAGAAGGGCTACGCGTTTCGACGCTGGACTAGCGTCTTCATCAGGCCAGTGCACATTGTGCGATGTACACACGTTTAAATACACAAGTATAGTGAAAGGTAATTGGCATTCAACACGGAAGGGAGGGACAAAAGAACCGCCAATACGGGCGGGTCAGGGGTCAGACGATACAGCTTACATAAGCGTCTTTTACATAACAAAAATCAAACATTTGTATATATATATAGAGAATTAAAAAACATAGATTTAACACAATAGATGAAACAATAATAAAATAAAATAAGAGAACAACCAATGTCGTGTATAAGAAAATCAATCATATCGTAAAAGAATTACAATTATCAGTATTAATGGACACACATTGCGCACACTAAAAAATAAGGGGAAGTAGATAAACGTATCCAAATTAAGGAATTCATTGAGCACAAAAAATATATATATATATAAAGCGTCACTAGGTAACCAAGCAACGCAGAAAGGTTACGGCGGCCGAGTGGGACCACAGACTCAATGGACCGCACAGTGGACCGCAACACCAGAACGACAATATCACACGGACAAGGAAGCCCAGGAAAAACAACAAAGACTTCATCACAGAATACCCATAACAGTCGGATGGCGGACACTACTAAAATGTAAGTGGAAACAAACTTAATAAACAATATTAATACTTGCAAAATATGTAGTTACAATAAAAGTTCATTCTTTATATCAAAAGAAAGAAAAGGACCGCATATCGAAAAAAACAGAATAGCATATATATGGGTATTAAATAACCGCCTAATTAATAATAGATAAATGGTTCATAATAAATAGTAAACAAATAAATTAGAATAAAATCCAAGAAATAGCACATAGCAATTAATAAGCAAAAATTTTTTTTCTATTATTCTAATGACGTTTCAGTGAGGTCATTTAGACCCCCAGGGTATAAAGTCTCAAGTTTAAAAATCCAAAAATTTTCTCTTTGTTTCAGCCTATTAAACCTATTGGGCACATCGCATGGAATTTGTTCAATTGGTGTAACAACTATATTCTCAAAACTACACTTATGTTTGAGTGCACAATGGCGGGACACACTATGCTTAAGAAAACCCTGTCTGACATTAAAACGATGTTTATTAACCCGATTTCTCAATGTTTGGGTGGTCCGACCCACATATTGTAAATTGCACGCACAGTGTAACACATAGACCACGTAAGAACTTCCACAGTCAAGGTGATTTTTAATAGGAAATTTGACACCGGTTTTAAATGAGGAGAATTCCATAACTTTATTAGAGATGTTGTCACAACAAAGGCATCTTATATGCCCACAAGAGAAAGATCCCCTATTTTCTATTAGAGGATCTAAAGTTTTCTTTTTAATATTAGATAATTTACTAGGTGCCAATAAGTTCCTCAATGTTTTAGATCTTCGAAACGTTATTAACGGTTTCACTGAAAGTAATGGTTTAAGAAAAGGATCACTAGTTAAAATATGCCAATGCTTCTTAAAAATAGTCCTAATATATTTGCTACCTTTATTAAAAGACGTAATAAAATTTACTTTATGCTCACTGGATTTTACTTTTTTATCGTTAATGTCACTAGGTGCTAATGCTTGAATGCATTCTAGTTGTGTCAAACCCCTAGCCTTAAGTTCTGCCCCCTTAATCAGGCTCCTAGGGAAACCTTTCTCTACAAACCTTTTGTTAAGGATACCACACTCTCTATTAAAATTAATATCATCCGAACAATTCTTCCTAATTCTACGGTACTGGCCAAAAGGGACATTCTTTAGCCAAGGAGTGTAGTGCGCACTTTTAAAATCCAAATAACTGTTTACGTCAACACTTTTAAAATGAGTTTTGGTAGAAAAATGACTCCCCTTATTCTCTATTGTTAAATCTAAAAAATCGATGCTGTTCGCCGAAAATGTGTGCGTAAAACTAAGACCAAACTTGTTGTTATTTAAAAAATCTATAAAAACATTAGCAGCAGATACGTCTCCCTTCCAAATAAAAAACAAATCGTCAATGTAACGTTTATAAAAGACGATATTGTTAGTAAAATTATGTGCATTCATAATATGAGATTCCTCAAAACAACCCATGTAGAGGTTTGCATAGGAGGGTGCAAACCTCGACCCCATTGCACACCCCTTTATCTGTCTGTAAAAATGATTGTCAAATGTAAAAGCATTGTGTGTTAAAATGAAGTCAATGCATTCAATAATAAAATTAAGCTGTTTATTAGAAAAACGGGGGTCTGAGATGAGAAATGAAGAAATGGCTTCCATACCCTGTGTGTGTGGGATGTTAGTATATAAGGAAGACACATCAGCTGTTAAAAAACTAAAACCAGATATATCAAAATTAGATTGTAGATAAAAAAGATCCCTGATCAGTTGGGTGGAATCCTTGAGAAAGGAGGGCAATTTCAAAACAAACGGTTGTAGATGAATGTCAACAAAATAGGACAAATTATTAGTAAGGGATCCTATTCCAGAAATGATAGGTCTACCTGGAGGATTAGACAGGGTTTTGTGTATCTTAGGGAGATGATACATGAAAGGAGTGGCAGGGAAGGGAACAGTAAGAAAACTCCTCTCTTTTTTGCTTAATAGATCATCATTAAAAGCCGACTCAATCAGGGTTTTATATTCAAGTACATATTTAGGAATAGGATTAAAAGTTAATTTTTCATAAAATAATGTGTCAGAAAGTAGTCTCAAAGCTTCATTCACGTAATCTCCTCTATCTTGTACCACGATGCCACCCCCTTTATCTGCAGAGCGTATGACTATATTAGGCATTTTTTGTATATTCTTTAGTGCAATTCGCTGGGACTTAGATAAATTGTCATGAGTATTTGAACAATGTTCTATAGTCTTAAATTCGTTACTAATTAGATTCGAAAATATTTCAATTGCCGGACCACGATGGTGGAGAGGATAAAAACTAGACTTGGGTTGTACATTGGTTCTCACCGGCATAGTGACATCCAATGGAGGGGAAGCCTGGAGGGGCACAAAAGGAGTTAATGAGAAATGGCGCAGTAGGGTTAGTTTACGTACAAATTTATTGAGATCCATAAACAAATCAAATTCATCAGGGGATGAAGTGGGGCAAAAGGACAAACCTTTAGAGAGCAAGCTTAATTCATTATCATTAAAAATATGTTTAGATAAATTAAAGATTTTTACTACATCAGCCTGTGTTTTCTTTTTGGTGATAAGGGTAGGGTCCTTGTGATGACCTCTACCCCCTCTGCAACCTCTAAATCTACTTCTAATTTTCTTTTGGATGTTGATTTCTGAATTTTTTGGAAATAAGTGCTGATGTTCTGAGTTTTTGGGTATTTGGATAATAACAGGTTGGCGTCCTGAGATTGGAGACTGGGAGAAATGGGGGGCATTGTGAGGTGAGCAGACAGACCTAAAAAAGAACTAGTGAGATTGGTAGAATCAGGGAAAGAAACAGGATTGGACAGTGTGTGGGAAAGAACATGTGAGGCAGATGGACCAGAGTAAGGAGTGGGTTCAATGGAGCAAGTAGAATAATTGGAGCAAATAGTAATGTCTGTGGAATCATTAAAAATAGATGTGTCAGATGAAAAACCCGGTGGTGTATCTGGGATGAGATTAAATAATTTCAAATGAGCATCTAAATCATGAGACCTAAATGCATGCTGTGGAATAGTGCCCAAAGGCAATAAATAAGGTATGTGTTTGGCATGAACTGACGATGTGCTAGGACTAGACATCGGAGCAAGATTTGTGCAAACACCAGTCATAATAGGACTAGATATTATGGGAAGAGCACAGTTATTCGTAGCTGAATGATCAAATCTTGGTTTGGGCCGCCTGGGTGAAAGATATTCATTAGAATCTTGCTTTGAGTTAAGTTTAGATAATGCAATAGTATGATTATTCTGATTTAAACGTTTTGTCATTGAAGGAACACCTGTAGTATTATTCACATTTTTTGTAGTATTAATAGGAGGAAATAGTTTGGTAGTCATAGGACGTGAACAGGTCCAATCCCCAAGTTTATCATTCAAATAATCTTTCCTATCCCTTTCTAGTTTCCGCATTTTTTTGGAAATAAGTGTTTTTTCAAACATTTTTAAACGATCAAAAGTGGAAAATTCCAATTTTTTAAAATCAGGATGATGACAGAAAGGGTCAAACTGAATGGTGAGACCCTCAATGGTAGAGGCAATTGCTAAGCATAACTCAGACCTTTTGTATACCAGGCGGTCAATGAATCCCATACTACAATGTTCAATGTAGTTGAACCAATTGACACTAAAATCAAGATCATTAGGATACGGTGAATTAAAAAATAAACGTAAACCCCTAGGGGCCATCTTTTCAGATATATAGAGGTTCAAAAAATGACAGTCTATACTGTGAAAAGCTTCCTCTTTGAGCAAGTCCTCCAAACGCAAAAAAAGTTCCGTCATAGTCTTGGTTTGTTCCAAATTTACAGGTTCGTTCAATAATATTGTATCAAAAGAGCTTGAGTTTAGCCCCGTCATCTGTGTTATCAACGAATCTCGGGATTTACCCCTCATCGCAATAGATTCCAACATAACTGAACCAATAGGTAACCACAAAAAGATTAATTGTTATTACACAATATTGAAAGTAAATGAAGGTGGAAAAATAAGGATGGAAAAATAGGCAGCCTGTGTCCAAGGATCTACACAGCGGTGACTGTATCCAGTAGTAGAAATCCTTGAGAAGCCCGAGACGGAACACCCGAGGACTAGGTGTGCAACGCCCAGCAACAATGCACTAAATGAAAAGAAAAAGGGAGACACGGCGCCACATAGTGCAATAAACGAGGGAGGTTGAGAGCAATAATGGTGTTACGAAAATTGCTCACCTGAGAGTATGGATACCAAGGTATCACACAAGCAAGAGCTGCAGCCAGGTCCGTGCACAAGCAAATAATTTGCTGTCAATGGTATAAGGATAATAAAATGGAAAAAAGGACCGCCGGCGCTGCTATGAATGAATTACGAACCAGGAAGTATGAGAATAATAAATATTTATTTAATGGCAAAGAAGGGCTACGCGTTTCGACGCTGGACTAGCGTCTTCATCAGGCCAGTGCACATTGTGCGATGTACACACGTTTAAATACACAAGTATAGTGAAAGGTAATTGGCATTCAACACGGAAGGGAGGGACAAAAGAACCGCCAATACGGGCGGGTCAGGGGTCAGACGATACAGCTTACATAAGCGTCTTTTACATAACAAAAATCAAACATTTGTATATATATATAGAGAATTAAAAAACATAGATTTAACACAATAGATGAAACAATAATAAAATAAAATAAGAGAACAACCAATGTCGTGTATAAGAAAATCAATCATATCGTAAAAGAATTACAATTATCAGTATTAATGGACACACATTGCGCACACTAAAAAATAAGGGGAAGTAGATAAACGTATCCAAATTAAGGAATTCATTGAGCACAAAAAATATATATATATATAAAGCGTCACTAGGTAACCAAGCAACGCAGAAAGGTTACGGCGGCCGAGTGGGACCACAGACTCAATGGACCGCACAGTGGACCGCAACACCAGAACGACAATATCACACGGACAAGGAAGCCCAGGAAAAACAACAAAGACTTCATCACAGAATACCCATAACAGTCGGATGGCGGACACTACTAAAATGTAAGTGGAAACAAACTTAATAAACAATATTAATACTTGCAAAATATGTAGTTACAATAAAAGTTCATTCTTTATATCAAAAGAAAGAAAAGGACCGCATATCGAAAAAAACAGAATAGCATATATATGGGTATTAAATAACCGCCTAATTAATAATAGATAAATGGTTCATAATAAATAGTAAACAAATAAATTAGAATAAAATCCAAGAAATAGCACATAGCAATTAATAAGCAAAAATTTTTTTCTATTATTCTAATGACGTTTCAGTGAGGTCATTTAGACCCCCAGGGTATAAAGTCTCAAGTTTAAAAATCCAAAAATTTTCTCTTTGTTTCAGCCTATTAAACCTATTGGGCACATCGCATGGAATTTGTTCAATTGGTGTAACAACTATATTCTCAAAACTACACTTATGTTTGAGTGCACAATGGCGGGACACACTATGCTTAAGAAAACCCTGTCTGACATTAAAACGATGTTTATTAACCCGATTTCTCAATGTTTGGGTGGTCCGACCCACATATTGTAAATTGCACGCACAGTGTAACACATAGACCACGTAAGAACTTCCACAGTCAAGGTGATTTTTAATAGGAAATTTGACACCGGTTTTAAATGAGGAGAATTCCATAACTTTATTAGAGATGTTGTCACAACAAAGGCATCTTATATGCCCACAAGAGAAAGATCCCCTATTTTCTATTAGAGGATCTAAAGTTTTCTTTTTAATATTAGATAATTTACTAGGTGCCAATAAGTTCCTCAATGTTTTAGATCTTCGAAACGTTATTAACGGTTTCACTGAAAGTAATGGTTTAAGAAAAGGATCACTAGTTAAAATATGCCAATGCTTCTTAAAAATAGTCCTAATATATTTGCTACCTTTATTAAAAGACGTAATAAAATTTACTTTATGCTCACTGGATTTTACTTTTTTATCGTTAATGTCACTAGGTGCTAATGCTTGAATGCATTCTAGTTGTGTCAAACCCCTAGCCTTAAGTTCTGCCCCCTTAATCAGGCTCCTAGGGAAACCTTTCTCTACAAACCTTTTGTTAAGGATACCACACTCTCTATTAAAATTAATATCATCCGAACAATTCTTCCTAATTCTACGGTACTGGCCAAAAGGGACATTCTTTAGCCAAGGAGTGTAGTGCGCACTTTTAAAATCCAAATAACTGTTTACGTCAACACTTTTAAAATGAGTTTTGGTAGAAAAATGACTCCCCTTATTCTCTATTGTTAAATCTAAAAAATCGATGCTGTTCGCCGAAAATGTGTGCGTAAAACTAAGACCAAACTTGTTGTTATTTAAAAAATCTATAAAAACATTAGCAGCAGATACGTCTCCCTTCCAAATAAAAAACAAATCGTCAATGTAACGTTTATAAAAGACGATATTGTTAGTAAAATTATGTGCATTCATAATATGAGATTCCTCAAAACAACCCATGTAGAGGTTTGCATAGGAGGGTGCAAACCTCGACCCCATTGCACACCCCTTTATCTGTCTGTAAAAATGATTGTCAAATGTAAAAGCATTGTGTGTTAAAATGAAGTCAATGCATTCAATAATAAAATTAAGCTGTTTATTAGAAAAACGGGGGTCTGAGATGAGAAATGAAGAAATGGCTTCCATACCCTGTGTGTGTGGGATGTTAGTATATAAGGAAGACACATCAGCTGTTAAAAAACTAAAACCAGATATATCAAAATTAGATTGTAGATAAAAAAGATCCCTGATCAGTTGGGTGGAATCCTTGAGAAAGGAGGGCAATTTCAAAACAAACGGTTGTAGATGAATGTCAACAAAATAGGACAAATTATTAGTAAGGGATCCTATTCCAGAAATGATAGGTCTACCTGGAGGATTAGACAGGGTTTTGTGTATCTTAGGGAGATGATACATGAAAGGAGTGGCAGGGAAGGGAACAGTAAGAAAACTCCTCTCTTTTTTGCTTAATAGATCATCATTAAAAGCCGACTCAATCAGCTAAATTCTGGCTAAAGAATGTCCCTTTTGGCCAGTACCGTAGAATTAGGAAGAATTGTTCGGATGATATTAATTTTAATAGAGAGTGTGGTATCCTTAACAAAAGGTTTGTAGAGAAAGGTTTCCCTAGGAGCCTGATTAAGGGGGCAGAACTTAAGGCTAGGGGTTTGACACAACTAGAATGCATTCAAGCATTAGCACCTAGTGACATTAACGATAAAAAAGTAAAATCCAGTGAGCATAAAGTAAATTTTATTACGTCTTTTAATAAAGGTAGCAAATATATTAGGACTATTTTTAAGAAGCATTGGCATATTTTAACTAGTGATCCTTTTCTTAAACCATTACTTTCAGTGAAACCGTTAATAACGTTTCGAAGATCTAAAACATTGAGGAACTTATTGGCACCTAGTAAATTATCTAATATTAAAAAGAAAACTTTAGATCCTCTAATAGAAAATAGGGGATCTTTCTCTTGTGGGCATATAAGATGCCTTTGTTGTGACAACATCTCTAATAAAGTTATGGAATTCTCCTCATTTAAAACCGGTGTCAAATTTCCTATTAAAAATCACCTTGACTGTGGAAGTTCTTACGTGGTCTATGTGTTACACTGTGCGTGCAATTTACAATATGTGGGTCGGACCACCCAAACATTGAGAAATCGGGTTAATAAACATCGTTTTAATGTCAGACAGGGTTTTCTTAAGCATAGTGTGTCCCGCCATTGTGCACTCAAACATAAGTGTAGTTTTGAGAATATAGTTGTTACACCAATTGAACAAATTCCATGCGATGTGCCCAATAGGTTTAATAGGCTGAAACAAAGAGAAAATTTTTGGATTTTTAAACTTGAGACTTTATACCCTGGGGGTCTAAATGACCTCACTGAAACGTCATTAGAATAATAGAAAAAAATTTTTGCTTATTAATTGCTATGTGCTATTTCTTGGATTTTATTCTAATTTATTTGTTTACTATTTATTATGAACCATTTATCTATTATTAATTAGGCGGTTATTTAATACCCATATATATGCTATTCTGTTTTTTTCGATATGCGGTCCTTTTCTTTCTTTTGATATAAAGAATGAACTTTTATTGTAACTACATATTTTGCAAGTATTAATATTGTTTATTAAGTTTGTTTCCACTTACATTTTAGTAGTGTCCGCCATCCGACTGTTATGGGTATTCTGTGATGAAGTCTTTGTTGTTTTTCCTGGGCTTCCTTGTCCGTGTGATATTGTCGTTCTGGTGTTGCGGTCCACTGTGCGGTCCATTGAGTCTGTGGTCCCACTCGGCCGCCGTAACCTTTCTGCGTTGCTTGGTTACCTAGTGACGCTTTATATATATATATATTTTTTGTGCTCAATGAATTCCTTAATTTGGATACGTTTATCTACTTCCCCTTATTTTTTAGTGTGCGCAATGTGTGTCCATTAATACTGATAATTGTAATTCTTTTACGATATGATTGATTTTCTTATACACGACATTGGTTGTTCTCTTATTTTATTTTATTATTGTTTCATCTATTGTGTTAAATCTATGTTTTTTAATTCTCTATATATATATACAAATGTTTGATTTTTGTTATGTAAAAGACGCTTATGTAAGCTGTATCGTCTGACCCCTGACCCGCCCGTATTGGCGGTTCTTTTGTCCCTCCCTTCCGTGTTGAATGCCAATTACCTTTCACTATACTTGTGTATTTAAACGTGTGTACATCGCACAATGTGCACTGGCCTGATGAAGACGCTAGTCCAGCGTCGAAACGCGTAGCCCTTCTTTGCCATTAAATAAATATTTATTATTCTCATACTTCCTGGTTCGTAATTCATTCATAGCAGCGCCGGCGGTCCTTTTTTCCATTTTATTATCCTTATACCATTGACAGCAAATTATTTGCTTGTGCACGGACCTGGCTGCAGCTCTTGCTTGTGTGATACCTTGGTATCCATACTCTCAGGTGAGCAATTTTCGTAACACCATTATTGCTCTCAACCTCCCTCGTTTATTGCACTATGTGGCGCCGTGTCTCCCTTTTTCTTTTCATTTAGTGCATTGTTGCTGGGCATTGCACACCTAGTCCTCGGGTGTTCCGTCTCGGGCTTCTCAAGGATTTCTACTACTGGATACAGTCACCGCTGTGTAGATCCTTGGACACAGGCTGCCTATTTTTCCATCCTTATTTTTCCACCTTCATTTACTTTCAATATTGTGTAATAACAATTAATCTTTTTGTGGTTACCTATTGGTTCAGTTATGTTGGAATCTATTGCGATGAGGGGTAAATCCCGAGATTCGTTGATAACACAGATGACGGGGCTAAACTCAAGCTCTTTTGATACAATATTATTGAACGAACCTGTAAATTTGGAACAAACCAAGACTATGACGGAACTTTTTTTGCGTTTGGAGGACTTGCTCAAAGAGGAAGCTTTTCACAGTATAGACTGTCATTTTTTGAACCTCTATATATCTGAAAAGATGGCCCCTAGGGGTTTACGTTTATTTTTTAATTCACCGTATCCTAATGATCTTGATTTTAGTGTCAATTGGTTCAACTACATTGAACATTGTAGTATGGGATTCATTGACCGCCTGGTATACAAAAGGTCTGAGTTATGCTTAGCAATTGCCTCTACCATTGAGGGTCTCACCATTCAGTTTGACCCTTTCTGTCATCATCCTGATTTTAAAAAATTGGAATTTTCCACTTTTGATCGTTTCAAAATGTTTGAAAAAACACTTATTTCCAAAAAAATGCGGAAACTAGAAAGGGATAGGAAAGATTATTTGAATGATAAACTTGGGGATTGGACCTGTTCACGTCCTATGACTACCAAACTATTTCCTCCTATTAATACTACAAAAAATGTGAATAATACTACAGGTGTTCCTTCAATGACAAAACGTTTAAATCAGAATAATCATACTATTGCATTATCTAAACTTAACTCAAAGCAAGATTCTAATGAATATCTTTCACCCAGGCGGCCCAAACCAAGATTTGATCATTCAGCTACGAATAACTGTGCTCTTCCCATAATATCTAGTCCTATTATGACTGGTGTTTGCACAAATCTTGCTCCGATGTCTAGTCCTAGCACATCGTCAGTTCATGCCAAACACATACCTTATTTATTGCCTTTGGGCACTATTCCACAGCATGCATTTAGGTCTCATGATTTAGATGCTCATTTGAAATTATTTAATCTCATCCCAGATACACCACCGGGTTTTTCATCTGACACATCTATTTTTAATGATTCCACAGACATTACTATTTGCTCCAATTATTCTACTTGCTCCATTGAACCCACTCCTTACTCTGGTCCATCTGCCTCACATGTTCTTTCCCACACACTGTCCAATCCTGTTTCTTTCCCTGATTCTACCAATCTCACTAGTTCTTTTTTAGGTCTGTCTGCTCACCTCACAATGCCCCCCATTTCTCCCAGTCTCCAATCTCAGGACGCCAACCTGTTATTATCCAAATACCCAAAAACTCAGAACATCAGCACTTATTTCCAAAAAATTCAGAAATCAACATCCAAAAGAAAATTAGAAGTAGATTTAGAGGTTGCAGAGGGGGTAGAGGTCATCACAAGGACCCTACCCTTATCACCAAAAAGAAAACACAGGCTGATGTAGTAAAAATCTTTAATTTATCTAAACATATTTTTAATGATAATGAATTAAGCTTGCTCTCTAAAGGTTTGTCCTTTTGCCCCACTTCATCCCCTGATGAATTTGATTTGTTTATGGATCTCAATAAATTTGTACGTAAACTAACCCTACTGCGCCATTTCTCATTAACTCCTTTTGTGCCCCTCCAGGCTTCCCCTCCATTGGATGTCACTATGCCGGTGAGAACCAATGTACAACCCAAGTCTAGTTTTTATCCTCTCCACCATCGTGGTCCGGCAATTGAAATATTTTCGAATCTAATTAGTAACGAATTTAAGACTATAGAACATTGTTCAAATACTCATGACAATTTATCTAAGTCCCAGCGAATTGCACTAAAGAATATACAAAAAATGCCTAATATAGTCATACGCTCTGCAGATAAAGGGGGTGGCATCGTGGTACAAGATAGAGGAGATTACGTGAATGAAGCTTTGAGACTACTTTCTGACACATTATTTTATGAAAAATTAACTTTTAATCCTATTCCTAAATATGTACTTGAATATAAAACCCTGATTGAGTCGGCTTTTAATGATGATCTATTAAGCAAAAAAGAGAGGAGTTTTCTTACTGTTCCCTTCCCTGCCACTCCTTTCATGTATCATCTCCCTAAGATACACAAAACCCTGTCTAATCCTCCAGGTAGACCTATCATTTCTGGAATAGGATCCCTTACTAATAATTTGTCCCATTTTGTTGACATTCATCTACAACCGTTTGTTTTGAAATTGCCCTCCTTTCTCAAGGATTCCACCCAACTGATCAGGGATCTTTTTTATCTACAATCTAATTTTGATATATCTGGTTTTAGTTTTTTAACAGCTGATGTGTCTTCCTTATATACTAACATCCCACACACACAGGGTATGGAAGCCATTTCTTCATTTCTCATCTCAGACCCCCGTTTTTCTAATAAACAGCTTAATTTTATTATTGAATGCATTGACTTCATTTTAACACACAATGCTTTTACATTTGACAATCATTTTTACAGACAGATAAAGGGGTGTGCAATGGGGTCGAGGTTTGCACCCTCCTATGCAAACCTCTACATGGGTTGTTTTGAGGAATCTCATATTATGAATGCACATAATTTTACTAACAATATCGTCTTTTATAAACGTTACATTGACGATTTGTTTTTTATTTGGAAGGGAGACGTATCTGCTGCTAATGTTTTTATAGATTTTTTAAATAACAACAAGTTTGGTCTTAGTTTTACGCACACATTTTCGGCGAACAGCATCGATTTTTTAGATTTAACAATAGAGAATAAGGGGAGTCATTTTTCTACCAAAACTCATTTTAAAAGTGTTGACGTAAACAGTTATTTGGATTTTAAAAGTGCGCACTACACTCCTTGGCTAAAGAATGTCCCTTTTGGCCAGTACCGTAGAATTAGGAAGAATTGTTCGGATGATATTAATTTTAATAGAGAGTGTGGTATCCTTAACAAAAGGTTTGTAGAGAAAGGTTTCCCTAGGAGCCTGATTAAGGGGGCAGAACTTAAGGCTAGGGGTTTGACACAACTAGAATGCATTCAAGCATTAGCACCTAGTGACATTAACGATAAAAAAGTAAAATCCAGTGAGCATAAAGTAAATTTTATTACGTCTTTTAATAAAGGTAGCAAATATATTAGGACTATTTTTAAGAAGCATTGGCATATTTTAACTAGTGATCCTTTTCTTAAACCATTACTTTCAGTGAAACCGTTAATAACGTTTCGAAGATCTAAAACATTGAGGAACTTATTGGCACCTAGTAAATTATCTAATATTAAAAAGAAAACTTTAGATCCTCTAATAGAAAATAGGGGATCTTTCTCTTGTGGGCATATAAGATGCCTTTGTTGTGACAACATCTCTAATAAAGTTATGGAATTCTCCTCATTTAAAACCGGTGTCAAATTTCCTATTAAAAATCACCTTGACTGTGGAAGTTCTTACGTGGTCTATGTGTTACACTGTGCGTGCAATTTACAATATGTGGGTCGGACCAC
Organism: Rhinoderma darwinii; assembly: GCF_050947455.1. NCBI lineage: Eukaryota > Metazoa > Chordata > Amphibia > Anura > Rhinodermatidae > Rhinoderma > Rhinoderma darwinii. The sequence continues at coordinate 659,263,651 of NC_134687.1, forward strand.
CCAAACATTGAGAAATCGGGTTAATAAACATCGTTTTAATGTCAGACAGGGTTTTCTTAAGCATAGTGTGTCCCGCCATTGTGCACTCAAACATAAGTGTAGTTTTGAGAATATAGTTGTTACACCAATTGAACAAATTCCATGCGATGTGCCCAATAGGTTTAATAGGCTGAAACAAAGAGAAAATTTTTGGATTTTTAAACTTGAGACTTTATACCCTGGGGGTCTAAATGACCTCACTGAAACGTCATTAGAATAATAGAAAAAAAATTTTTGCTTATTAATTGCTATGTGCTATTTCTTGGATTTTATTCTAATTTATTTGTTTACTATTTATTATGAACCATTTATCTATTATTAATTAGGCGGTTATTTAATACCCATATATATGCTATTCTGTTTTTTTCGATATGCGGTCCTTTTCTTTCTTTTGATATAAAGAATGAACTTTTATTGTAACTACATATTTTGCAAGTATTAATATTGTTTATTAAGTTTGTTTCCACTTACATTTTAGTAGTGTCCGCCATCCGACTGTTATGGGTATTCTGTGATGAAGTCTTTGTTGTTTTTCCTGGGCTTCCTTGTCCGTGTGATATTGTCGTTCTGGTGTTGCGGTCCACTGTGCGGTCCATTGAGTCTGTGGTCCCACTCGGCCGCCGTAACCTTTCTGCGTTGCTTGGTTACCTAGTGACGCTTTATATATATATATATTTTTTGTGCTCAATGAATTCCTTAATTTGGATACGTTTATCTACTTCCCCTTATTTTTTAGTGTGCGCAATGTGTGTCCATTAATACTGATAATTGTAATTCTTTTACGATATGATTGATTTTCTTATACACGACATTGGTTGTTCTCTTATTTTATTTTATTATTGTTTCATCTATTGTGTTAAATCTATGTTTTTTAATTCTCTATATATATATACAAATGTTTGATTTTTGTTATGTAAAAGACGCTTATGTAAGCTGTATCGTCTGACCCCTGACCCGCCCGTATTGGCGGTTCTTTTGTCCCTCCCTTCCGTGTTGAATGCCAATTACCTTTCACTATACTTGTGTATTTAAACGTGTGTACATCGCACAATGTGCACTGGCCTGATGAAGACGCTAGTCCAGCGTCGAAACGCGTAGCCCTTCTTTGCCATTAAATAAATATTTATTATTCTCATACTTCCTGGTTCGTAATTCATTCATAGCAGCGCCGGCGGTCCTTTTTTCCATTTTATTATCATTATAGGGAGGAGGTATAAAAGGAGAGAACTACAACTCCCAGCATGTCCATGCTGTTATTATGTGATATCAGAGGACATTACAGGGAGGAGGTATAAGAGGAGAGAACTACAACTCCCAGCATGTCCAGACTATTATTATGTGATATCAGAGGACATTACAGCGAGGTGTATAAGAGAGAACTACAACTCCCAGCATGTCCAGACTGTTATGTGATATCAGAGGACATTACAGGGAGGAGGAATAAGAGGAGAGAACTACAACTCCCAGCATATCCAGACTGTAATTATGGGCTATAACGTCACGTGATAATCACTTCTCCACACAGCAAAGCAGCCCCGCCCCCTCACATAGACCCGCCCGTTATGTCAGGTGATCAACATCATAGGTCCGTCATCCCCCACGTCTCCTCCCCGCTCATAAGCCCTGCCCCTTCAACATTGGTCACATGGTGGTGACGTCATCATAGGTCCTTTAGCCACAACCCATTATATTTCGCACTGCTTAGATCCGATCACTCCTGCACTGGTCACATGATCCTCATTACCCCTCATATCACGTGATTATCATCACATGTTCTTCACCACTTCCCTGCACTTCTAAGCTCCGCCCCCTGATGCAGCGGTCACGTGATTCTGATATCACAGGTCCTTCATCCACTTCTCCTCCACTGATAAGCTCCGCCCTTCCTGCCACGTGGTGATGACGTCATCACAGGTCCTTTAGCTATTGCCGTGTGTGAGGTAGGGAGCAGCGCTGGTCGGGTGTTCTCTCTGTTATCAGTCACCGCTGTATGAGTGTGTATACAGAGAGCTGTCAATCATCCAGTGACGCCGCCCACTGGAGTCCTAGCCGGGATTTAACCCCTTCAGTGCCGGCCTCTTATTGGTAAGTTGTTATTTCTGGTCTTTGTAGTGGTCGGATATTTTGTGGGACGAGTCGTATTTTGTAATGACATAATATTAGGTTCACGACCTCCCAACTTTCAAATAGCGTAAAGACGGACAACCGATGTGGCGCGCGTAAGCCACACCTCTAATCCAGCCCAATCTCCACCTATACACACACCCGATTCAGCCCATACAGTAAAATGTCCAGATAGCTGCCCCCATACAGTATAATGCCGCCATACAGTATAATACCCCCATACAGTATAATGTCCCCATACAGTATAATGCCCCTGTACAGTATAATGCCCCCGTGCAGTATAATGTCCCCATACAGTATAATGCCCCCATACAGTATAATGCCCCCCATACAGTATAATGCCCCCATACAGTATAATGCCCCCTTACAGTATAATGCCCCCATACAGTATAATGCCCCATACAGTATAATGCCCCCATACAGTATAATGCCCCCATACAGTATAATGTCCCAATACAGTATAATGTCCCCATACAGTATAATGCCACCACACAGTATAATGTTCCCACACAGTATAGTGTTCCCACACAGTATAATGCCCCCATACAGTATAATGCCCCCGTACAGTATAATGCCCCCATACAGTATAATGCCTCCCATACAGTATAATGCCCCCATACAGTATAATGCCGCTATACAGTATAATGCCCTTATACAGTATAATGTCCCCATACTGTATAATGTCCCCATAGCTGCCTCCATACAGTATAACGCCCCAATTCAGTATAATGCTCCCATACAGTATAATGTCCCCATACATTATAATGCCCCCATACAGTATAATGCCCCCATACAGTATAATGCCACCACACAGTATAATATCCCCACACAGTATAATGTCCCCACACAGTATAATGCCCCCATACAGTATAATGCCCCCGTACAGTATAATGCCCCCATACAGGTTAATGCCACTATACAGTATAATGCCCTTATGCAGTATAATATCCCCTTACAGTATAATGCTCCCATACTGTATAATGTCCCCATAGCTGCCTCCATACAGTATAATGCCCCAATACAGTATAATGCTCCCATACAGTATAATGCCCCCATACAGTATAATGCCCCCATACAGTATAATGCCCCCATACAGTATAATGCCCCCATACAGTATAATGCTCCCATACAGTATAATGCTCCCATACAGTATACTGTCCCCATACAGTATAATACCCCCATACAGTATAATGTCCCATACAGTATAATGTCCTCCATAGCTGCCCCCATACAGTATAATGTCCCCATACAGTTTAACGTCCCCATACAGTATAATGTCCCCATACAGCATAATGCTCCTATACAGTATAATGCCCCCATACAGTATAATGCCCCTATACAGTATAATGCCCCTATACAGTATAATGCTCCCATACAGTATAATGCTCCCATACAGTATACTGTCCCCATACAGTATAATACCCCCATACAGTATAATGTCCCATACAGTATAATGTCCTCCATAGCTGCCCCCATACAGTATAATGTCCCCATACAGTTTAACGTCCCCATACAGTATAATGTCCCCATACAGCATAATGCTCCTATACAGTACAATGCCCCCATACAGTATAATATCCCCATACATTATATTGTCCCCATACAGTATAATGCCCCCATACAGAATAATGTCACCATACAGTATAATGCCCCATACTGTATAATGCCTCCATACTATATGATGCCCCCATACAGTATGATGCTCCCATACAGTATAATGCCCCCATACAGTATAATGTCCCCATACAGTATAATGTCCCCATACAGTATAATGTCCCCATACAGTGTAATGCCCCCTACCGTATAATGCCCCCATAGAGTATAATGCCCCCATGCAATATAATGCCCCCATACAGTATAATGCCCCCATACAGTATAATGCTCCCAAACAGTATAATGCTCCCAAACAGTATACTGCCCCCATACAGTATAATGCCCCATAGAGTATAATGCTCCCATACAGTATAATTCTCCCATACAGTATAATGCCCCATACAGTATAATGCCCCCATACAGTATAATTCCCCCATACAGTATAATTCCCCCATACAGCGTAATGCCGCCATATAGTATAATGCCCTTATACAGTATAATGTCCCCATACATTATATTGTCCCCATGCAGTATAATGCCCCCATACAGAATAATGTCCCCATACAGTATAATGCCCCCATGCTGTATAATGCCCCCATACTATATGATGCCCCCATACAGTATAATGCCCCCATACAGTATAATGCCCCCATACAGTATAATGTCCCCATACAGTATAATGCCCCCATACCGTATAATGCCCCCATACCGTATAATGCCCCCATAGAGTATAATGCCCCCATGCAATATAATGCCCCCATACAGTATAATGCTCCCAATTAGTATAATGCCCTCATACAGTATAATGCCCCATAGCTGCCGCCATACAGTATAATGCCCCTATACAGTATAATGCCTTCATACAGTATAATGCTCCCATACAGTATAATGCTCCCATACAGTATACTGTCCCCATACAGTATAATACCCCCATACAGTATAATGTCCCATACAGTATAATGTCCCCCAGAGCTGCCCCCATACAGTATAATGTCCCCATACAGTTTAACGTCCCCATACAGTATAATGTCCCCATACAGTATAATGCCCCATACAGTATAATGCCCCCATACAGTATAATGCCCCCATACAGTATAATGCTCCCATACAGTATAATGCTCCCATACAGTATAATGCCCCCATACAGTATAATGTCCCCATACATTATATTGTCCCCATACAGTATAATGCCCCCATACAGTATAATGTTCCCATACAGTATAATGCCCCCATACTGTATAATGCCTCCATACTATATGATGCCCCCATACAGTATGATGCCCCCATACAGTATAATGCCCCCATACAGTATAATGCCCCCATACAGTATAATGTCCCCATACAGTATAATGTCCCCATACAGTATAATGCCCCCATACCGTATAATGCCCCCATAGAGTATAATGCCCCCATGCAATATAATGCCCCCATACAGTATAATGCTCCCAATTAGTATAATGCCCTCATACAGTATAATGCCCCCATACAGTGTAATGACCCATAGAGTATAATGCCCCCATATAGTATAATGCACTTATACAGTATAATGCCCCATAGCTGCCGCCATACAGTATAATGCCCCCATACGGTATAATTCCCCCATAGGGTATAATGCCCCCATAGGGTATAATTCCCCCATACAGTATAATGTCTCCATACAGTATAATGTTCTCATACAGTATAATGTCCCTATACAGTATAATTCCCCCATACAGTATAATGCCCCCATACATTATAATGCTCCCATACAGTATAATTCCCCCATAGCTGCCCCCATAGCTGCCCCCATACAGTATAATGCCCCCATAGCTGCCGCCATACAGTATAATTCCCCCGTAGCTGCCCCCATACAGTATAATTCCCCCATAGAGTATAATGCCCCCATACAGTTTAATGCCCCCATAGCTGCCCCCATACAGTATAATGCCCACATACAATATAATGCTACTATACCGAATAATGCCCATATAGCTGCCCCCATACAGTATAATTCCCCCATACAGTATAATGCTACCATACCGAATAATGCCCATATAGCTGCCCCATACAGTATAATGCCCCATACAGTATAATGTCCCCACACAGAATAATGCCCCCATACAGTATAATGCCCCCATACAGTATAATGCCCCCATGGCTGCCCCCATACAGTATAATGCCCCATACAGTATAATGCCCACATACAATATAATGCTACTATACCGAATAATGCCCATATAGCTGCCCCCATACAGTATAATTCCACCATACAGTATAATGCTACCATACCGAATAATGCCCATATAGCTGCCCCATACAGTATAATATCCCCATACAGTATAATGTCCCCTTACAGTATAATGCCCCCATACAGTATAATGCCTCATAGCTGCCCCCATACAGTATAATGCCCCCATACAGTATAATGCCTCCATATAGTATAATGCCCCATAGCTGCCCCATACAGTATAATGTCCCCATACAGTATAATGCCTCCATATAGTATAATGCCCCCATAGCTGCCCCATACAGTATAATGTCCCCATACAGTATAATGCCTCCATATAGTATAATGCCCCCATAGCTGCCCCATACAGTATAATGTCCCCTTACAGTATAATACCCCTATACAGTATAATGCCCCCATAGCAGCCCCCATACAGTATAATGTCCCCATACAGTATAATGCTACCTTAGCTGCCCCCATACAGCATTATGCCTTTATACGGTATAATGCTACCATAACGAATAATGCCCATATAGCTGCCCCCATACAGTATAATACCCCCATACAGTATAATGTCCCCTTACAGTATAATGCCCCCATACAGTATAATGCCCCATAGCTGCCCCCATACAGTATAATGCTACTATACAGTATAATGTCCCCATACAGTATAATGCCTCCATATAGTATAATGCCCCCATAGCTGCCCCATACAGTTTAATGTCCCCGTACGGTATAATACCCCTATACAGTATAATTAGCAGCCCCATACAGTATAGTGTCCCCATACAGTATAATGCTACCATAGCTGCCCCCATACAGTATAATACCCCTATACAGTATAAGGCCCTATACAGTATAATGCCACATACTGTATAATGCCCCCATACAGTATAATGCCCAAATACATTATAATGCCCCATACAGTATAATGCCTCATAGCTGCCCCCATAGAGTATAATTCCCCCATAGCTGCCCCATACAGTATAATGCCCTATAGCTGCCCCCATACAGTATAATGCCCCCTTAGCTGCCCATGGTGCCAGTGCCCATGTATATAGTGCCACACTCCCTGCATATAGCGCTACCCCCCTCTGTAGCCATTGGGACTCCCCCAAGGGGCGGAATCCCCGACCATAGCTACGGCCGCGCTGTGGCTGGGGATTCTGCTACAGGAGGAGCCACTGACGTCTCTGTCCATATATGACAGTGACGTTAAGGAATTCCCCGGGCTCAACACTTAAAGTAGCGCTGTTGTGAGGGAGTCTTCTGTACTAATGCTGAAGCAGGGAGCTGACGGTTCCCTGCTTCAGCATTGGCTTCAACTGTATCTGCGTCCTTAGGATGCAGATACAGTTGACACCCGAAGTCCGGGGCATACACCCGGCCTCCCAGGACAGCGGGACACCACCCGAAATCTGTGACTGTCCTGCTGTATCAGGGACGGTTGGGAGGTTTGGGTACATACAACTTATTCACTGACTTATACATTTCTTGTTAATGTCGTTCACCGTGCGGTTTAAGGGAATATTCACACGTAGCGAATACGACCCACAACACGCAAGGAATTCACCCCAAATGGTGGATGTATAATCCCCCCGAATATTCACCCCAAATGTTGGACGTATAATCCTCCCGAATATTTACTACAGAAATACAACAAGGGTGGGGCGTGGCTTGGACATGGCTGTGTAGAGACGTGTCTTCTCGGAGCTCCGGACCCACGCCACAGAAATCGTCCGTTAAGGGCTTACTCACCGATCCCCGGCGCAGTATGACGAAGGGGAGAAGCCGTAGGAACCCGCCGAATACCTCGTGAACTCCCTCCATAGGCCGATACCTCCGGTCCTCTTTGGACGGCACTCCGCCGCGCTCCTCATCTTAACCTCCTGTAGGCCGCACTCAGCCTCCGTCGCCGCGTGGGGCTTCTCCGCCTCCCCCTCTCACAGACCAGGATCTGTCCGGCGGCCGCTCGCGCCTTCCTGGAGGAGAGATGTCGCCCCCAGCAGGAGGTCAGTGCTCAGCAGGTGGCATCGCATCGGCTTCCCTACTCCAGCCCTCGGCCCTTCTCCCCATACTGCCTCAGGCAGCCCCCGGTCAGGGGACATCAGGGGAGCCAATGCACGCGGCTGCACAGCAGCAGCTCCCACCACCACAGCCGGGTGCACCGAGCCAGGACACGCCGGCCATCTTTAGGAGGTCACAGGCCACAACGACATACTTGAGGGAACCCCAGTCAGTCTCTTCCCAGGGTCCCCCGTTATCCATGGAGCGAACCTTAGCAGAATTATGGGAGATGGTCAAAGTACTCCCCACCAAAACCGACCTCGATCACCGTCTTTCCCGGCTGGAAGAGAAGCACGATCGGGCCATTGGCGCGGTCACACAGGAGGTACGTGCATTGACCGCAAGGGTTGAAACTTTGGAGCGACAGCATTCCATATCCGCACTAGACATCTCTGTCCTATCACGGTCCCAGGCCACCCAAGCTACGCAAATACGGGACTTCTCTTTACACCTGGATGATGTAGAAAACAGAGGGAGACGGAATAATTTGAAGCTACGAGGCATACCAGAGTCTGTCCCCCCGGATGGACTTTATGACACGGTGTCACAAATTTTTTACAACCTCCTTGACCGACCGCGGGATATGGCCATCGAAATGGACAGAGTCCACAGATTAGCGGGCCCCCGGAACAGAGACGGCAACCGACCCAGGGACGTGATCTGTAGAATACACTTCTACAAACAAAAAAAAGACATTGCCAGGAGAGCCTGGGAGAAGGGGTCTGTTTCCTTTGAAGGCGCTGACATCACAATCCTGCCAGATGTCTCGAGGCTGACGCTCTCCATGTGCAGATTAGTCCGACCCTTGCTGGAGGCGACAAAGGCTGCTGGCGCAACCTACAGATGGGGACATCCCTTTCACATTATTCTCCGCAGGCTGGGACAATCCTTTGCGGTCCAGTCCCCAGATGACCTAGAGGAAGCGCTCCGGTTTTTGGAGATCTCACCGGTATGGTTACCTGACTGGACCAAGCCTCCGGCATCGTTTGCACTCAGGGGGTCCGTTTCCAGAGTTCGTGTCCCGCTTTCCGCCTCGTCATGGAGTGGAGCAACCCGTGACCCGACTTCCAGAGCGACGATTCCCGCACGAAGACCGCAGATTCGGGCCCATGGATTCCCGGCCCCCAGGACGCCGTTCTCCTCGAAGGGACTGATTGCCCCCCCTGTGTCTCTATATATGGACAGATAAATGCATACCCTTTTTTCCCTCCTTTTTCTCCTGCAGGGTTCTCATTGAGCGGTGACTGTTGGCGTTGAAGGGTTTGCTTCAGAGGCAGTGCTCTAATGGAGGGTCTGGGGTGCAGGTTTATTTTGGCTGGGGAGGCTACTACTACTGCTGTTTAGTTTTGAAGGGGAGCGTGAGTTTATTTGATAGATGATCCGGTGGGTTCGGGGCTTCGATACAATTTATTGGGAAATTTTTTACTGTTGATTGCTGTGTTTGTGAGACACTGTTTTCTGCACTCCTGTTCTTCTGCGTTCCCCATTAGGGTTCCAAGATCTGCGCTGTGGCGGGAGGCTTCCTCTGGGAAGGCGTAGCTCTCGTAGAGTACTGGAGGTTTTAGCACTCCAACCTTAGAGTGTTTGTGTTTTTCGCTTTTCTCTTTTCCATTCTTTTCCTTCCTTCTTTTCCAATTCTATTACTGAGGGGGGGGCCATTCCCCGAGACACCTTGAGGGCCCACATTATGGTCATACCGAAGGAAGGGAAGGACTCCTCCCTGTGCCAGAATTATCATCCCATTTCGCTACTTATTGTGGATTTGAAACTATTTGCTAAGATTCTGGCACAGAGGTTGACTCCGCTCTTGCATAACGTGATACATAAAGACCAGGTGGGCTTTATGCCATCGCGTGAGGCACGGGATAATACCACCCGAGCGATTAATTTAATGTACTCCCCTAGCCGGACGGACGCACCCGACGATCGGGCCCACCTTTCCTAGGGCAGAGATTTCTCCGTCCCCCTCTCCCCTGTATCCGATCTTGGGTAACCCTGCCTTCCCGCCGGGGCAGGAAGGAGGTCCCTTCCTTCTATGGCTGAGGGCGGGTCAGGGACGTGCGACACACTTCTTGCAGGAGGAGAGTTGGATGTCGGGCGCACAGTTACAGTCCTTGACAGACCCCGTCTCCTTTTCTACACGGCAGGTCACCCAGCTACGACATTTCCTGGTGAGCTTAACTAACTCGGCGGCGTATGCGCGTGATAGCTCCCCGTTTGAACTTTTGTGCATTGGCACAGGCACGGTGCGACATTCCCTGTCTAAACTATACAGGCTTTTAGTTTCACCCTCTAACCAGCGCATCCCTTCCTACCTGCTCAGCTGGGAACGTGATCTGGGGCTCTCATTCACTCCTGAACAGCGGGATCGTCTGTTTACCATGACACACAAGTCCTCAATGGCCAGTAGATATCAAGAGGCAGGGTTCAAAATTCTGTCTCGTTGGTATAGGGTGCCTGCCAGATTGCACGCTATGATTCCAGCGGTTTCACCTCAGTGCTGGAGATGTGGGGACCATGTGGGTACAATCTTACATATTTTTTGGGACTGTCCACTCTTGGCTGGTACAATACACTATAACACTAATGTATCGCAGTATATCGTGATTAAGATTAAGGGGTTAATAGGAGCAGAAAGTTGGCAGAACTTTATTACCCCACCCAGGCTGCCATGACGTCCATTTGCACCCCATGTTTACATCGCGAGAAGTCAATGAGTGGATCACCCCCCCCCCCCTTTCTAAAAGCTTAGATTCCACAGTAGTTAAATGTCCGGGATCGGCGTTCTCTCTGATCCTGGCCGTTAGTGCGAGGTGTCAGCTGTAATACACCCGCTGTGTGTTGTGCCGGCTCAGCCTGTAAACCCGCTCCGTACTTCTCCCCGCACCATGACGTTCAGTGTTCTCATAGGGATGGCCGCCTTTGGACATGAATGATGGATTACTGGCGTCTTTCTTGTTACTATATAGAAGAGGTTTATGTAGTCGCACCATTAATGTTGTACAACTGACATATTGAACCTGACATTGTAGAGAGCGGATGAGATAAATGACGTGTGATGTAATATAATCTTTTTTTTTTTTTATTATAAATTCTTTTATTTTCATTTTGTTATTTTATATCACAAACGTTCAAAGTATACACAACATAATGCGAAAATGGCAGTGCAAAACATTCAACGGATCACAGGTCAGTTATCGGCCTCACATAAGTACATGGGGTCACCTGAGAGTACCATGTCGCTGAAAACAATTGTTTAGGGAATCTCCGATATGCACCCTGAACCCGCAGCCGTGCATGTTATTCCATAAGCGAGCATGAGAGCATTAAAAAGAGGGGAGAGAAGCAGAGACAGTAAGAAGGAGAGGAAAAATAGTGAGGAAAGAAAGAAAAGAAAAAATGGGGGGGGGGGGAGAGGGGAGGGGAGCTGACCTGACATACCGCATCTAGGTGGGAATTCACGAGGCCATGATGGTCTTATATTCCTCGGTTGTTTGGAAACGAATCCATTCACGCCATGTTTTTAGGAAGGAGGAATGGGCCCCCTTCATTGATGCCGTGAGGTCCTCCATTCTCATGATCTCCTGGATCTTGCCGAACCACATGCCCACCGTCGGAGGACAGGACTGTCTCCACAGTGCAGGAACACACGCCCTAGCTGCGTTCACCAGGTGTCGAACTACCGAGCGTCTATACGAGGACAGGGGGACCTCACACAAATGAAGCAGGAAGAGGCCCGGAGATCGCGGGAGGGGAAAATCCGTAAATTTTGAGGAAATGCGCCACACCTCGGACCAGAACCTAGTCAGGAGTGGGCAGTCCCAGAAAATATGCATGATTGTACCCACATGGTCCCCACATCTCCAGCATAATGGCGAGGCCGCCGGGATCATTGGATGCAATCTGGAAGGCACCCTGTACCAATGGGACAAGATCTTGAACCCTGCCTCCTGAAATCTACTGGCCATGGAGGACTTATGCGTCATGGTGAACAGGCGTTCTTGTTGTTCAGGGGTAAATGTTTCACCCAAGTCCCTCTCCCAGCTAAGCAGGTACGGAGGTGGCGATAAATTGGAGGGTGAGATCAAGAGCGCATAAATTCTGGACAATGCATGTCGGATCGTGCCCGTGCCTGTACATAGGAGTTCAAACGAGGAGCAGTCTCGTAGTTGCGCTCCAGGATGGTCTATTGACGCCAGGAAATGTCGCAACTGGGTAACCTGCCATGTCGAGAAAGGGACCGGATCCGACAGAGATCGTATTTGATCGCTCGTCATCCACCTCCCCTCCTGCTGAAATTGTATAGCCTGTCCCTTACCCGCCCGCAACCATACTTGAAACGGGCCACTGTCTAGTCCCGGTGGAAAGGCAGGATTGCCTAAGATCGGAAATAGCGGGGAGGGGGACGGCGAAAACTCTGCCCGAGGAAACACCCGTGCTGTGACTGCAAGGGTGGGGCCTATTGTCGGGTGTGACCGCACGACCCGGGGAACATGTCTGCCCAACCACGGCAGTGCCTGCAAGGGGATTGACATAAAGGCCTGTTCCATAGATACCCATTCTTTCATCCCGCCGTGCCGGAACCAGTCTAAGATTCGTGTCAAGTGAGAGACGTGATGATAGGAGACAAAGTCCGGTAGACCAATGCCCCCCTCCCCCTTTATACGAAAAAGCAAAGATCGGGCGATACGTGCTGGTTTCCCTGCCCATATGAATTTGTGCACCAGGGACAGTAGGGATTGAAAGAACGGGCGTGGTATATGGATTGGTAGGGCCTGTAGGAGATACAGAATCCGTGGTAAAATGTTCATTTTAAAAATGGCACACCTACCAAACCAGGTGAAGGTGCCCGACGTCCAAGAGTCCAGGTCCGCCTTTATACGTTGAAGAAGCAAGGGAAAGTTCACTGCATAAAGGCGAGATAGATCACCGGGAAGTCGGACTCCCAGGTACTTAAGTGAGTCCCTTGCCCACTTGAAGGAAAAGGACTCCGACAGATCAGTGACCAGAGTCTGTGGTAGCGAGATGTTAAGAGCCTATGACTTCTGGTAGTTTAAAGTTGGATAATCTCGAGTATCTACTCAGCTCCGCCATCAGGTTGGGCAAGGAAATTCTAGGGGCTGTGAGGAAGAACAGCAGATCATCCGCGTAGGCGGCAACCTTATGGGATCTGCCTCCCAGGTCCAAGCATGTAATGTCTGGGTTGGAGCGGATATGACACAACAAGGGCTCTAGGCATAGAATAAATATCAGTGGAGATAGGGGGCAGCCTTGTCGTGTACCGTTGGTAATTTTAAAGGAGGATGAGAGGTGCCCATTGACCTTGACCTGAGCTGACGGGGAGGAGTAGAGACCAGAGATCCAGGACATCATATGAGTCCCTATTCCTATATGTCGTAAAGTGGCCAACTGACCCTGTCGAAAGCCTTTTCCGCGTCCGTTGACAAAAAACAAGTGGGGAGTGACGAGACTGCCGCCTGATACATTAAATTAATTGCCCGTGTGGTGTTATCCCTCGCTTCCCGTAAGGGCATAAAACCCACTTGGTCAGTATGTATCACGGTTTGAAGGAGTAAAGACAACCGATATGCCAGAATCATTGCAACAAGTTTCAGATCTACATCCAATAGAGAAATAGGACGATAACTCTGGCATAGGGATGGGTCCTTCCCTTCCTTCCTTGGGTATAACCGTGATGTATGCCCTCAGCGTATCCCCGGGAATGGAGCCCCCCTCGGTGAGCGAATGAAAGGCCCGGATGAAATGAGGTGTGAGCACATCTGAATAAGTCTTATAGTACGGCAGAGACAGGCCATCCGGTCCCGGGGCCTTCCCCGTGGGCGAGTCTTTCAGTGCCCATGACAACTCCTCTTTAGAGATGGGGGCCTCTAAGGCCGCAAGATCGTCCAGTGGGATGGATTTCATCCCAGAGGATCGAAGATACTGCTCGATCCTCTCCAGCTGGCTACCGCCGTCCTGTGAGGAGGGTGCCTTTGGGAGGTTATAGAGAGAGTGGTAATAGGCACGGAAGGTCTCTGAAATGTCATGTGGGAGTTGCAGACGTTTATTATGTGTGTCTAGGATGTGCGGAACGTATGTACGCGAGCGGGTTTTCCGGAGGGCCCGGGCCAAGGTCCTTCTGGGTTTATTACTGAATTCATAGAAATGTCTTCTTCATTTAACTAGGGTGGCTTTCGCCTTGGCAAGACGGAGTGACCGCACCTGCTCCCTCAATTGCCCCAATTCTGCCCCTAATAACCGGTCCTGTGATACCTTATGGGACTGTTCCAGTCTATGTATGCGTGACAGTAGGTCTCTGAGATGGGCTGTCCGCTCCTTCTTGAGTTTGGCTCCCATTGGTATAAGGGAATCGCGCACCACACATTTATGCACCTCCCATATACAGAACGGGTCCATCCCCGGTGTGGTGTTTTTATCAAAGTATTCCACCAGGTCTCGGCGTACATCAGAGACCACTGTCGTATCCTGCAGGAGCGACTCGTTCAGTCGCCACTGCCAGGAGTGAGGATGGGCCATTGGACAAGCTAAGGTGAGGGTAATAAGGGCATGGTCGGATATCGTTATGTCATCTATTGAGGATGATGTGAGGCTGGGGAGATGTGCATGACGCAAGAAAAAGTAATCCAACCTGGAGTAGGAATTGTGTGGTGCCGAGTAGTACGGGTAGTCCTTGACTGAAGGATTCATAACCCGCCACGCGTCAACAAGTTGATGTTCATGCAGCAATCGTCGTATACGACGATGCGCTGCCCTAGGTAGGGAGGAGTGCCCTCGTGATGTGTCTAAGACGGGGTCTAGGGTGACATTTAAATCCCCCCCCATGACTAAGGTACCTTCCAGAAAGCCATCCAGAGCCCTCAAAACTCTGTCCAGGTAGGCCACCTGCCCAGTGTTAGGGAGATCATATGAGGCCAGTGTGTACAGTGCATTATCCAACTTACCCTTTACGAAAAGGTACCGTCCCGCTTCATCTGCGCAGGTAGCCATGTGTTCCCAGTGAAGGGAACGGGAGACCAGGATGGAGACTCCCTTGGTCTTGGAGTCAGGGGACGCACTATGATACCCATCGGGGTAGTTGGCGTCTGTAAGCTTCGGAATGCCGTCTGCCCGGAAGTGAGTTTCCTGCAGAAAGGCCACGTGCGCTTTTCTTTTCCACAGGAGACGGAGAATGGAGGACCTCTTTTCTGGAACATTCAAACCCTGTGCGTTTAGGGAGACAACGGTAATGTCAGACATGGTAGCGGAGTTGTCCGGGAAGAACAGAGGGGAAGGGGAGGGGAAAGAGAAGACGAAAAGGAGAAAGAAGAAAAAGAACGAATGTATTCAGAGCAAGCTCTCTAAAGTCGGAGTACAATACCTCTCCACTACTCAACGCGAGCTGTGTCGCCCGCAGAAAGCCTTCAAACACGACACAGCTACACGGAACCCTAAAAGGGAACGAGGAAAGACCGGAGTGTGGTAACAGCGTGTCAACAATGAAAGTGTCAACTAGAAAATTCAATTAACTAAAGTGCCTCGAAGCCCCGGACTCACCCTATTAACAGTTAACATTCCCAGTATGCACCTTCCCCTATGTAATGACACAGATTAGGCAGATGAGACAATTAGTGCAATTTAACTATTTAAAACATCCCCCAACAGGTGTAGACCTGCCCGCCCCCCAGACCCACAGCAGCTCAACTTGCTATATGGCAGTTCCAGCAATGCGTTCCTGACAATCCTTCAGGTACCCTATGGGAAAAAGAGAGAAGGGAAAAAGAGAGAAGGGAAAAAGAGAGAAGGAAAAGGCGAAGAGCAGCACAGGAAAATGTCCACATAAACGGCGTCCGTGAACATTCAATCCCTCCGCGGCGAGCGTCGTCCAGGAGGGTGGAGGTCAACGGGCCCTGACCCTCAGTCTCTGCGTGGAGGTCAACGTTCCGAGATTCGGAGGTCGGCTGGCTCTGCTCCAGGTCGGATCGGCTGACGGGACCCGTAATCCGGATACGGGCCTCCTCTGGGAGTGAATGGTGTCGGCGGTTCGGTCCGGTCTGTTAACCGCACTAGTGAGGTCTCCAGGAACCGGAATGCTTCCTCCAAATCGTCAGGGGAGCGGACTGCAAATGACATTCCCTGCTTGCGGAGGATGATGTGGAAAGGGTGTACCCACCTGTATGTTGCGCCTGCTGCCTTTGTTGCCTCCAGTAATGGGCGGACAATTCTGCGCATGGAAAGTGTCAATCTGGATACATCTGGCAGGACGGTGATGTCGGTACCATTGTAAGGGACAGCCCCTTTTCCCAGGCTCTTCGGGCAATCTCCTCTTTCTGCTTGTAGAAATGCACTCTACATATAACATCTCTGGGTCGGTTGCCGTCTCCATTCCTGGGACCTGCCTGTCTGTGAACTCTGTCCATCTCTATGGGCATATCCCGTGGGTGCTCCAGGAGCTTGTTGAAAATGTGGGTCACAGCATCGTAAAGTCCATCGGGGGGTACAGACTCGGACAAGCCCCTCAGTTTCAAGTTGTTACGCCGCCCCCTGTTCTCGACATCATCCAAGTGTAGGGAGAGGTCGCGGAGATGCGTAGCTTGGGTAGCCAAGGACTGGGAAAGGACCGATATGTCCAGGGAGTCGACGGAGTGCTGGCGCTCTAAAGTGTCTACTCTCACAGCCAAGGCACGTACTTCTTGTGTGACCTCACCGCTGGCCCTGTCGTGTTTCTCCTCTAGTCGTGCGAGGCGGAGGTCCAAGTCAGTTTTAGTGGGCAATACCTTGACCATCTCCCAAAGTTCTGCCAGGGTCCGTTCCATGGAGAGCGGGGGGCCCGAGGACAGGCCTGCGTGGTGATCCCCTGTGTGCACTGGCGGGGTGGGGGAGGGGGTCTCCCGGAAAATGACCGGCAGCCCCTGGCTCTGCTGGCTGTCTGGCACGGTTGACGGCCTCTGAGCCGGTGGTGGTAGCGGCGCCTCAAGTATCCTGCATGTCGGTGCCGTGTTAGGGGCCCCATGTCCGGTAACATGCTGGTGAGGAACATGAAGGAGGGGGATTGCATCTGTCTGGGCCGGTGGAGGTGGCCCTGTGCTTCCTGCCCCACACTGACCTCTGGTTCAGGCGTAGTGCTGTTGCTGGCCGGAGGGGGAGGAAGGCGGGGTGTGTCCCCGCGGCGACGGAGAAGGCTGGTTGCGGCCTACTGGACGGGACGAGGAGGACCGCTGTGGGGTGCCTTCTTGCACGGACCAGAGGAACCGGAGAATTCCAGGATGTGTCCAGGAGGTGCCGACGGTGTTTCCCCCTTGTCATGCTGGTTCAGGCGGCTGGTGAGTTAGCCCTATCGGGCGATATTCGGCGGGGTGAGTCCGGAGTTGCGGTCGCACGCGTCCTCACACCGCCATGCCTAAGCCACGCCCCGTAATATAATCTATATCTGTCTTACTAGTGACACCCCGTTATCTGTACAAGACGAAGAACTATTTGTAGCTCTGTTATAATTCCAGGATCGGCTTTTTATGACCACGGTGGAAATAACCTTCAGTGGTGACACAAGTATGACTCCGTATTTCACTCTCACATAAACTCGGGGGAGACGTTGTCCTCGTGTTGGAGTCTCTCTGGAATAACTCTTACACCATCCCAAATAATGTCATCCAGTCCTGACCGCAAATGGGAAGACACTTTACAATAATGTTTCTGAGCTCCTTATACTTCACGCTGAAAGAAGTCGTAAAATATCATCATTTATTAGTTAAATAGTTTATAGTTCAAAAACATCCAGAATAAAACGTTTTGTAAGGGGAAGTTTTTATCACTTCAAAAATAATGACCGGACTTATAAATGATGATATTTTAGGTTTTGTTTTTTTCTACACAATTGAAATTGACAACTTATCATTACTCCACAATCCGAGGTTTGGATGGTCTTACAGAGGAGCCCCCTCCCAAACACTTAGGTGCCTCATTTGCTATTGACCACAGCATCGAAGTGGTGAAACGGTTATAATCGTAGTCCTCTCCGGTCTCCGGCCTTTGCAGCAGGTGTCCGGTCTTCCCTATGTCATGTGAACACGTCCTGAGCGGTAAATGTCCTGTGCAGGAAGGGGTTAAATGAGTAAAATACAAGTTTATACTGAATCTTATCCCACAAAACACTGTATCACTCTGCTCCGCTCCACCTGCGCTATAACATGAGGATAAGAGATCACACTGCATGTTCTCTATATAATGTCACCTCAGCTGATGCAGAACCTCACAGTTCATATCAAACACTGACTGAATGGTGTGCACCATGTCTTGTGAGATGTCAGCAATGTCTCCCCAGTATCCGCCATGTGTCAGGTTGTCAGGAGTCAGGTCTTCATTGTCTGGGGGGAAATGTCTTCATTTTACTCTTCTCACCTGAGAGATATGCCATAAATGTCTGATATATGAGGGTCCCATCTCTATGTGGAGAACGGGGGTCCCCTGACCAGCCCGGACAGCAGAGCACGGCCAGAGGTGGAGCCGCATCTATCAGACATTTCTGGCATATCCTGGGGAGAAATGTCCGTGTTGGGAATACCCCTTTATTCCATGTGGTGACGGCTCTGAGAAGATGTTTCTCTCAATGATGAATAAGTGAGGTTCTGTATGTCACACATGATGTTGTCCCCTGTATGATTTCCATCTTCTCCTTTCTTCATAAAGACGTCTGCAGTACTAGATCCTCCAGTTCCTCCAGTTTTCTCATCTTCTCCTCCACAACGTTCCTTCTCCTGAGTGACCCACCAAGGATGGACAAGGACAGGAATGACATGAGCAGAAGAATATTAGACTTCACCTTGGAGATCATCTACCTGTTGAGCGGAGAGGTAAACTTTTCTACATTATAGAACAAGTCACACATAGGGAAGGGACAATACATAATAGGAAGTAATAGGAAGAATCCAGTGTCCTGTATAACAGCGTCCATACCTTCCAAGTGACGTCAAGAAGCCAACAGCAGAAAAGCTGAAGATCAGCCACCAATATGGTCAGTTATGTGTCATGTCACCAATGCAGCAATAGTAATGTTGTAGAGCAATGAGAATGACCAGGAACCAGGAGGATCAGGATGACCTCTATATAGAAACATAGAAGATGACGGCAGGAGGAGAGCACATGGTCCATCTAGTCCCCCCAATATTATTTCCTTTTTAGTTTTGTCCTCGTTCTATTTTCTCAATGTCTTTTTGTGGGTGTGGTCTCCAGTATTACAGATGTGGGGTCACTAGAGCTCTATACAGCGGGGTCACAATTTCCCTATTTCTACTGAGGGGGGAATACTGTGTTCAGTTCTCTAAGTATCTCTCTCCATACACAGGAGTACACAATAGTGAAGAAGACATCGGGTGACTGTACGACTCCCATCATCCATGAGTCAGGAGGATGGAACAGTAGTCAGAGCCCCATCACAGAGCCTCCCCCTCACTCCCGGATACATGAGAAGAAGATCTTAGAACTGATCTACAAGATGACTGAGCTGCTGACTGGAGAGGTGACACTGCTGGGAATGCTGTGAAATTCTACAGTAACAGCGCTGGAGGTGTCTGGGTGATGACTGTATCATTGTGTGTGTCAGGTTCCTATAAGGTGTCAGGATGTCACTGTCTATTTCTCCATGGAGGAGTGGGAGTATCTAGAAGGACACAGGGATCTGTACGAGGAGGTCATGATGGAGAACTACCGGTCGCGCACATCACAAGGTGAGATATAGATATATAATTTATATATTATTGTTTTTTGTTGAATTTTCTCATGTTCAGTATATACAGACATGTGATTCCTGATCTCCGATCACACGTTCCTTGTAAGACACAATATACAGGGTCACTGGTAGTAATGTAGAATGTGGATCCAGGGATCTGTCCGATTGTCAGCCGGGGGCAGAGAGGTGTTTCCCACTTTATGTAGAATTGGGTCTCTGTCGTGTGATGATTGGTTTTCACCTTCCTCTGGATCTACTGGAATTCGTTATGTATATTAAGTACTTGCATTTCCCATAATTTAACAATTATAGATCACCTTTTCTTATGACTTTGCATTGTCCTGTTCCTCTGTTATTCCTCCTATAAATGTATGAATGATTTGACATCTAGGTGTTACCAGCCGGGGGCATGTCCATACAATCTGACAATGTCCAACAAGTGCTGACAATATCTGAAGGTGTAGGGAAACGACTCTTTCACAAGTGGAATGGTGACACCTTTTCTCAATTTATTCTTATATTTCCAGTAGGAATAACAGAGGAACGGCATAACGTTGAGTTCTGAGAAAAGATGCCCCAGAATTGTTGATTCATGGGGAATACAAGTATTTACTACACAGACGTGTTAGGAGAGCCGACAAGTCCTCTATAAAGAGTCTTTTTTGCCTTCCTCTGGGTGAACTGGGGGTTGTAATTCTAAAAAGTTTAAATGTGATGGACTTAGACCTTGTTTAACCCACTAACTATGTAACTATGTAAAATGTTTCTCTCTGTCTATCCCGATCAGCCCTAACATTAAAACCACCTGCCTAATATTGTGTAGGTCGCACCCATGCTGCCAAAACGGCTCTGACCCATGGGGACGTGGCATCTCCATGGTATCGGGCACAAGACATTAGCAGATCCTTCAAGTCCTGTAAGTTGTGAGGTGCGACCTCCATGGATCCGACTTGTTTTTCCAGCACATTCTACAGATAATCGATAGGATTGAGATCTGTGGTATTTGGAGACAAGTCACTCCTTGAACCATTCCTGATCAATATTTGCAGTGTGGCGGGGCATTATCCTGCTGAAAGAGGGCACTGCCGTTAGGAATAACGCTGACATAAGGGGGTACTTATCTGCAGCAAGGTTTAGGTAGGTGGTACGTGTCACATTTACATGAATGCCAGGACCAGCAGAACATTGCCCAGATCATCACACTTCCTCCGCCGGCTTGTCTTCTTCCCATAATGCATCCTGCTGCCATCTCTTTCCCAGGTAAGTGACGAACCTGGCCTTCCACATGATATAAAAGAAAACGGGATTTATCGGACCAGGCCACCTTCTTCCATTCCCCAGTTCTGATACTGCCTATTGTGGGCACTTATGGTGGTGGACAGGGGTCAGCATGTGCACTCTGACTGGTCTGCGGCTACACAGCTCCATACACAGTAAGCTGCGATGCTCTGCGTGTTTTGACACCTTTCTATTATAGCCAGCAGTGACTTTTTCAGTAATTTGTCGTACAGTAACTCTTCTGTGGGTTGGGACCAGATGAGCTCCCCATGCACATTAATGAGTCTTGACCGCCAATCACCCTGTTGCCGGTACACCGGTTGTCCTTCCTTTGAGCACTTTTGGTAGGTAGGAACGTTTACACCTTTACATACCAGAAACACCCCACAAGACCGGCAGTTTTGGGGATACTCTGACCAATTTGGCCCTTGTAACTTTACATTTCTCCATGTTTCAAACACATTAACTTAAAGAACTGACTGTTCAATTCCTGTCTAAACCCCCCCCCCCCCCGCCCTCCCTTGTCAGGCGCCATTGTCACGAGATCATTAATGTTCTTCACCTGTCAGTGGTTTTAATGTTACGGTTGTATATATGGAGGAGGACAGTGTGGGTCGTCTCTCTCATGGTGCTATCATGGTCTACACAGAAAGCCAACTACCGATAAATGTAATCAGAAATATTATTTTTTCCCCATTTGCCATAAAAGCACCAGGGAAAGGAAACATAGGGGAATATAACCGTAGAGCTTCCTCCAACACCTCAGTGGTTTCCCATCCCTTGTAGAGAGGAAACTTGGAATAGTTGTTTTCCTTACTACAGGTACTTTGTCTGACCGTGGGTTCCCTCTCGTAAAATTTTGACTTCCCATATAAGCAGTGGGTATTGTTCCAGGGCAACGACCTGGTACTCTTTTGGTTGGCACGGGGCTCTTATAATAGGTCCATGCATCCTGACGATTTCACATGTATTCACAACCTTAGGAGGCAAATGTGATTGGATACTATGGTGGAGCAGAAAGCCGTTCCCCACCATTCACTCTGATAGGCAACAATAGGCCTGCGGTTTGCAAAGCACTGGGACTGCGGTGCAGGTGGTGAGAAGCACAACATTGTAATTTCGGCTCCGATCAGTAAACATAGAAGTGTAGAGAGAATTGTGTGATATATAGACAGATATACAGTAGTCATGTATTCAGTCACTGTGTGTTTCCTACAGATGGATCCAGTAGGAGAAATCCACCAGAGAGATGTCCCAGTCCTCTGTATTCCCAGGACTGTCCAGAGGAAAACCACAATGTCCCAGAGGATTATCAGGTAGATGAAGCTGAGCCCTATACCAGATCTATATAGGGTGGGGGGGGGGGTGTGTGGAGCTTTTTGGCCCTGCGGTCATAGATTTTGGTGGTTTCTTATGTTGATCTGTTAGATTCTTCGCACTCTCTGCTGTATTGTACTGAATTGTTACATTTGTGAAATCAGGGGGAAGATCTGACTAATAATAAAGTGGAGGATGAAGAAGAGCGGATGAGGGGCGATCAACCGTGTAACAGTGAAGTGGAGGAGGAAATTCCAGGAGGAGTTACCAGAGGTCAGTAATAATAACATTAGAAAGTGAATTGGGAGGTTTGCTGATAGGCGGCTCTCGTTGACATTTCCAGCCTCGCACTGTGTGTGAAACCCTCACGGTGTCTGTTTTTTTGTGGGGTTTTTCTTGCCTTTTTTTTTCAGGCAGATGTTACACGACAGTTTATAGTAAAATATAAAATGCACTGCACACAATGGCTGTTTTTTATTTGTGTTTTTTCTTCTGTCCTTTTGGTACATGTTTTGCTTCCGCAGCATTTTTTTAAAAACGCAGCATGATTCTCTATAGAACCTGAAAAACGGCAGAAAAAAATATCTTACAAATGTATGAATAAAAAAACAAAAAACTCCAGATGAGACGCTTGTAAAACACGCATGAAATTCATGGCGTCATTAACAACTCAGGAATTGAAACGCATGAAATTTCTGAGACTTTTTTCATTCATCTGTATGAGGTTTGCACAAATTCATGCAGAGAAACTTTTCTATTCACATGAGTCTCATCTGCAGAAGTTTCTGTAACAAATCTGCCGTTTCTGAATTTACTATAAATGTCAGTACATTGTGGAGGAACTAGATACCGCCAATCACTTACATTTTGGGGGAAAGCGTTAAGCATCATTTTGTTATAGACAACAAAAAAAAACATACATTTTGGTGCTTTTTGAAATTTATTTGGTTCAACCATTACTAATCCCCTAATAATAACATCTGAGAAGAAAGATCCTCATTATAGTTCTATATTTAATATGAGGCTGGGACAAGAATTGAGGAATTATTAGAAAACACACAAGATCCCCATGACAACTCTGCACACAAGTCACAATGGGATTTTTTTTTTTTTTTCTGGGTAATCGAATCTTCCAGATCCATGATTATTAGGAAGCTCGTATTTCACATGTAATTATTGTACATACAAAGATGTTTCAGTGATGATCACCTGCACTCAGAGGCCACTTCACTAGGTCCGCCTTATTAGTACTTGATAGGACCCTCTTTCCCCTTAGAGCAGCCTGAATTCTTAGTAGAATGATATAACAATGTACTGGAAACCTTTATTACGTATTCTGATTAATAAGCTTACTCTGTCTATTCCACTACATCCTAAACATGCTCTATAAAATTGTGTTCCCGTGACTGTGCAGCAATTAGGATACACAGACGTCATTGTCATGTCCGTGAATTCAGCCTTAGATGTGCTTTGTCTCATGACGCATTATCTGTGGCCGAGACTAGATTGTCAATGACAATATTAGGTTCTTGTAATAAAGTGATTACCAATTGGTATTAAAGGGTCAAATATGTTGGCAGAGGACAGGTGGGTGTTATGGAATTGCAAGTTGAGCGATTACTAAAGGCTGGTGGGGACTGCCGGGAGAGAGCGTGCAAATAAAACCGCAACCTCAAATCAGTCACAACTCTGATCGACAGAGTCTAAGGCTACTCTAAGGTTTTCACCAGAGCCGACCGCAAGGTGGGATGGTCTTTGCAGCATAGAACCCAGGTTGTCTTAACAGAATTCAGTATTGGATAAGAGGTTCAATGCAGGCAAACCTGAACAGGATAACCAGACAGCCAGAGGGTAAACAGAAAGTCCAAAACAGAGCAAGTGGAAATCGGGTACAGCAGAGGTCAGAACCAGCCAGGAGCAGATAATCAAAATCGGTAAACAAGGGTTTAACGAGAGACAAGCCGAGGTCAGTTTCCAATAAGTCCAGAAGTACAGGGAGTGTCAGAGCTTGATCAGAACACCAGAAGACTTGGAAAATCACAAGCAAAGACCAGGTGGAGGAAGCCAGGTATAAATACAACCCCACACCTAACTGGCAGAAAGACAGAAAAAAGAGTTAGGCTCAAAGTAAAACAGAACCGCCCAGAAGCTAGAACAGTAGTCATGGTGATCTTAGGAAACCGCCTGTTCCCTTAACAATTGGTTTGTCCAACAGGGTTAAGGTTTATTAAATACGTTTGTTTTATCAAGTTAAGGTTTATGTATTATAAGTGGTGACTGGGTGTAGGCCAGAATCCTGGACTTTATCATTGATAGTTTTTAAAGCGCACCTATGTTTTTATCGAAAAGTTCAAAATAGTCACGCTCCTCAGTCCCCAACGATGTTATGATGTCGTACCCGCATTTTAGAGCTTTGAAAATTCTTAGAAATAAAAGCAAAACTGTACAATTTTGCCAAGGTTTTTGTGAGGTCACTGCGATTCTCTGCAAAAGACAAATATTTAGCGTGACGTGAGCACCCTGTACATACAGCTTATTAGAAATTCTTGAGAAATACTTGCAGCAAACATTAGACATCTAGGGTAAAGTGCACATGGGAGACAGAGAAATGCTGGGACTTCAGAAAAAATCTTCAACAAAGCAGACAAAGATGCAAGCAGCTACTGTAGGGATTACATGAGAGAGTTCAGGCAGGCTACGAGTACAGGGAGGATTATCTGCAGTCTGTCTACTCTTCCCTGTAACTAGAAACTGAATTTGCAGGACAACCGCGGGTGGACAACAAATTATAGAAAAGGAGTCACCTAGTTGCAGTAACTTCATACAGACTTTGCAAGGATAAAACAGAATTTTTTTGAAGATTAACAGAAGTTTTTAATGAAAAGTCCATTTAATGTGTTTTTTTTAAAGATTTATAAGGGTGGATTTTGGCATTGTTTTTGGGGCAGTATTTGGTGCAGTTTTTTGAGCCAAAGCCCGTGGTGGTTTTGAAGGTAATGGCTCAAACCTTTCCTTCCTGCTGTATCCACTTCTGATTGACTATATAAAAAAAAAAACTGCATGCAGCTTAATAGGTCATAAATGTGTCTACTTTGTGTTTTGAAAAATATAAAAATCACAAAATCCATTTTTAATCCCAACAGAACATGCCAATGAGAACTCGATCAATTATGAAGTAGAAGATGAAGATATCAAGCAGCAGTCTTCAGGAGAAAACCTGATTACCATTAATGTACATCCAGGACTTCACAGTAAAGATCTGCTATATATTTCCCCTAATAATGAGGAACCTTCTCCTAACCAATCACAGATTGTTACCACAAGTACAGCTCAGAAAGGGGGTAAAAGATTTCAATGTGGTAAACAGGTCACAAAAATCTCAGGTCTTTTTAAGCACAGAAGAATTCACACAGGGGAGAAGCCATATTCATGTTCCGAATGTGGGAAATGCTTTCCATATAAATCACGTCTTGTTACACATGAGAAAATTCACATAGGAGAGAAGCCATATTCATGTTCCGAATGTGGGAAATGTTTTTCATATAAATCAAGTCTTGATGTACATAAGAGAAATCACACAGGAGAGAAGCCATATTCATGTTCAGAATGTGGAAAATGTTTTACAGATAAATTACATCTTGTTAGACATGAGAGAATTCACACAGGAGAGAAGCCGTATTCATGTTCAGAATGTGGGAAATGTTTTATAGATAAATCAGGTCTTGTTAAACATGAGAGAATTCACACAGGAGTGAAGCCATATTCATGTTCAGAATGTGGGAAATGTTTTACCTGTAAATCACTTCTTGTTATACATGAGAGAATTCACACAGGAGAGAAGCCGTATTCATGTTCAGAATGTGGGAAATGTTTTACCTATAAATCACTTCTTGTTATACATGGGAGAATTCACACAGGAGAGAAGCCGTATTCATGTTCAGAATGTGGGAAATGTTTTACAGACAAATCACATCTTGCTAGACATGAGAGAATTCACACAGGAGAGAAGCCGTATTCATGTTCAGAATGTCAGAAATGTTTTACCTATAAATCACTTCTTGTTATACATGAGAGAATTCACACAGGAGAGAAGCCTTATTCATGTTCAGAATGTGGGCTTTGTTTTACAGACAAATCACATCTTGTTAGACATGAGAGAATTCACACAGGAGAGAAGCCGTATTCATGTTTAGAATGTGGGAAATGCTTTGCACGAATATCACATCTTGTTAGACATGAGAAAACTCACACAGGGGAGAAGTCATTTTGATGTTCTATTCATGGAAAATGTTCTCATGGAAGTAAAATGTTTAAACTCATCAGAGAATTAAACAAAATAAATATTCTTGTTTGGAATGTGGGAAAAGATATAAGAGCAAAAAAGGATTTTTAACTCATCCGGTTATTCACAGACAATAACCCCTTGGCGACGCAGCCAATTATGGACTTGTGAACACAGCCCCATTGTTTTAAAATCTGATGTGTCACTTTGTGAGATTAATTTAAACGTCCTTTAACCTTTCCTGATATCTGCCGAATAGCAATGTTGGAAAAGCAGTTCCACAAATCACAAATTTTTGTTTTCACAAAGTTTGCTGCTTCGGTTTTTATTGTGGCAATTTGCATAAAAGAGGTTGGCCACTTTACTATGAAAGGCGTTTAATATGTGACTGGAGGCAAAACAAAAAACTTACTAATATAAACTCTTCAGCCCTTCTGCCTTTTTCTCCATTTTAAGAAAGCCATGACCCAGGTAAAGAAAATCCTATCCCCCTCCATCACGCCTCCCTGGTCCATAATAGTGTGTGATATTGGCAGGCAAAAGACTGAGCACATCCATGCCTAAACTATACTGAACTTCCGGACCCTCTTCTGCGCTTTCGTTTGTTCGTTTCTGACTCGTCCAGAGACAGCGCAAGCGCACTGGATACTCTTCGGGTGCCATCTGTACATGTCCTTCTTTTAAGTTCATTATTTACACGTGCGATCAGCCTGTCAGTTCAGGATGATCGCATATGCATTTAGGTTAGAGCAGAGAAGTATCACTGTCAATAAATTGAAGTATAAAGTTCCCCGCTAGTAACTCCGAGAGAGAGAGAGGCTCAACCCGGGCTACCCAGGGTCCATCCTATCTTCCCGGCCTGGTGACAGGCAGCACACAGATATTGGAGCGTCAACCATCGGCTGCCTTCACCGATTGCAGTGAGAAACTCTCAGTGCCCTGGCTTCCCCACCCCCCTGCCCCCACACATTCCAGGAGCAATAGGTCATCAAAGGCCTCTCCTACACTCCACGCAACCTGCTACATACTACTGTGGCTTCGGTCTCCTCTCTGGGTATCTAGCAAAAGACTTGCACAAAGGCCGTGACACAGGTTCCCCACCGAACCCTCTGATAGGGACTGGCCTGCAACTTTACCAGCTTCTACCCTGAGCAGCCACCTTAGTACCAGTCATACCATTAGATAGATAGATAGATAGATAGATAGATAGATAGATAGATAGATAGATAGATAGATAGATAGATAGATAGATAGATAGATAGAAAAAATCAACTTGTGAGGAGCAGCACAGTAGCCAAGAAAAAACCTTTGCGGTTGGTGCAGGGCTTCAAGGGAGCGACTTTCTCCCCATGTAATGTAGAAAAGGATAGTAGGGAAGCAGCACTCTAGTAAAAAAAGGGTTTTAATCACCGGAACATCAGACAGTGACGTTTCAGTCTCAATGAGAGCTTTTTTAAGCAATAAAAAAAACTGTTTAGAGGGTGTATATAAGGAGCCAGAGTTCATTACACATCATATGTGATTATTTGTATAAAAATCCAACATACAATAAAATATCTACATGTAATATACCAAAAAAGTTGTTCATTGGATAAAACACGACATG
Organism: Rhinoderma darwinii; assembly: GCF_050947455.1. NCBI lineage: Eukaryota > Metazoa > Chordata > Amphibia > Anura > Rhinodermatidae > Rhinoderma > Rhinoderma darwinii. Next base: position 659,291,885 of record NC_134687.1, read on the forward strand.
TGGTCAGAATCAGCTGGACCGCACATAATCAGTTTAACACCAGTGCAGAGTTTGCTCAGGAATGGCAGCAGGCTGGAGTCCGTGCATCTGCACGCACAGTAAGGCGAAGGATTTTGGAAGCTGGCCTGGTGTCAAAGAAGCCTTCAAGGACAGACTGACATTCTGCAGGAAGTAGAGGGATTGGACTGCAGAGGACTGGGGTAAAGTTATTTTCTCTGATGAAGCCCCCTTCAGACTGGGACATCTGGAAGTATGATTCTCCAGAGAAGAAAGGGTGAGCGCTACCATGAGTCCTGTGTCATGCCAACAGCAAAGCATCCTGGGACCATCCATGTGTGGGGTTGCTTTTCATCCAGGGGACTGAGCTCACTCACAATTTTGCCTATGAACACTTCCATGAATAAAGAATGGAATCTAAACATCCTCCAGGAGCAACTTCTCCCAACCACCCAGGTGCAACTTCTCCCATCTATCCAGGAACAATTTGGTGATGTACAATGTTTTTTCCAGCATGATGGAGCACCATGTCACAAGGCAAAAGTGATAACTACAGATGTAGCCAAATTTAACTTGACTGATAACGTGCTGCAGCGTGATATCACACAACAAAAGCCATTGAAAAGTCATTGAGAAAGTCAAGATAAGGGTTCTAGCCACTGTGTATTTAATGTGTTAAAAGTCAAGGTAAAGACAGCTACATCTGTAAGGGGCTCGGTGAACAAAACATTTACATTTTTGGTCCATGGCCAGGAAACTCCCCAGATCTCAATCTCTATAAGAACCTGTGCTGAATCCTCAAAAAGCGGGCGGACAAACAAAAACACAGAAATTGTGATAAACTCCAAGCACTGATTAGGCAAGAATGGGTCTTCAGTTAGGATTTGGCTCAGAAGCTGATATCCAGCAAGCCAGGGCGTATTGCAGAAGTCTTGAAAAAGAAGGATCAACGCTGTAAATATTGAGTCTTTGCATAAACTTGATGTATTTGTCATTAAAAGTTTAAAAACTTATGAAATGCTTATAATTGTACTTCAGTTACCATAGAAACAGCAGACTAAAAAAAATCTAAAAACACTGAAGCGGCAGACTTTGTGAAAAACAAAATTTGTGTCAGTTTCAAAACTTTTGGCCACTACGGTGCACTACAGCTGTCCCCTATTGGGACTATATATTTAAAAAAAAGTAAAACCTTTTTTGTAAAAAAATTAAATACGTTTTAAGTTCAAAACCAAAAATTGCCCTTTTTCACATAATAAGGCTTTTATTATTGCTAAAAAAAGAAAAACTGTACATCATTGGCATCACCATGTCTGTAACAACCTAAACTATAAAACTATCACGTCATTTATACTGCATGATGAATGCCATAAAAAAAAAAATGTGGTCACTTTGCCTCTCAAAAATTAAATAAACAGTTATCAAACATTCGTTTGTACCCCAAAATGGTAACGATAAACAAAAAACTGCTCGACCCGCAAAAAAAAAAGCCCTTATATGGCTATGTCGATGGAAAAATAAAAAAAAGTTTAGGCTCTAGTAAGGCAGAAATTAAATAATACTCAGATTTGCAGGCCACAGGGAAACATTCCCGTAGTTTTAATAACTGGTTATCAGGGTACTCATATTTGTGAGCTAGAAAGGGACGAGCCATAGCACATTGGCTGGAAGTGAGGGCCCCCGTATTGTAACACGGCAAAACTCTCCCAACGAAGTTCCCCAAACTGTAAAGAAGTAAACATCCCAAAAAAGTGCAGAGTTTGTTCCAATAAAAGAATAAGAATGGACATCATCTATCAGTGCAACACCGGCCTGTGCATAAAGGATTGCTTCACAGCGTAACACACATCTATGGATAATTGTATTGTTTACCCCATTATTATACCCTCTTATTATACCCTGATGTACTCCTCACATATTATATATACCCTGATGTACTCCTCACATCTTACATATACCCTGATGTACTCCTCACATATTACATATACCCTGATGTACTCCTCACATATTACATATACCCTGATGTACTCCTCACATATTACATATACCCTGATGTACTCCTCACATATTACATATATCCTGATGTACTCCTCACATATCATATATACCCTGATGTACTCCTCACATATTACATATACCCTGATGTATTCCTCACACATTACATATACCCTGATGTACTCCTCACATATTACATATACCCTGATGTACTCCTCACATATTACATATATCCTGATGTACTCCTCACATATTACATATACCCTGATGTACTCCTCACATATCATATATACCCTGATGTACTCCTCACAGATTACATATACCCTGATGTACTCCTCACAGATTACATATACCCTGATGTACTCCTCACATATTACATATACCCTGATGTACTCCTCACATATTACATATACCCTGATGTACTCCTCACATATTACATATACCCTGATGTACTCCTCACATATTACATATACCCTGATGTACTCCTCACATATTACATATACCCTGATGTACTCCTCACATATTACATATACCCTGATGTACTCCTCACATATTACATATACCCGGATGTACTCCTCACATATTACATATACCCTGATGTACTCCTCACATATTATATATACCCTGATGTACTCCTCACATCTTACATATACCCTGATGTACTCCGCACATATTACATATATCCTGATGTACTCCTCACATATTATATATACCCTGATGTACTCCTCACATCTTACATATACCCTGATGTACTCCGCACATATTACATATACCCTGATGTACTCCTCACATATTATATATACCCTGATGTACTCCTCACATCTTACATATACCCTGATGTACTCCTCACAGATTACATATACCCTGATGTACTCCACACAGATTACATATACCCTTATGTACTCCTCACATATAAAATATATCCCGATGTACTCCTCACATATTACATATACCCAGATGTACTCCTCACATCTTACATATACCCTGATGTACTCCTCACAGATTACATATACCCTGATGTACTCCACACAGATTACATATACCCTTATGTACTCCTCACATATTAAATATATCCCGATGTACTCCTCACATATTACATATATCCTGATGTACTCCTCACATATTACATATATCCTGATGTACTCCTCACATATTACATATACCCTGATGTACTCCTCACATATTACATATACCCTGATGTACTCCTCACATCTTACATATACCCTGATGTACTCCTCACAGATTACATATACCCTGATGTACTCCTCACATATTACATATACCCTGATGTACTCCTCACAGATTACATATACCCTGATGTACTCCTCACATATTACATATATCCTGATGTACTCCTCACAGATTACATATATCCTGATGTACTCCTCACATATTACATGTAACCTGATGTACTCCTCACAGATTACATATACCCTGATGTACTCCTCACATATTACATATACCCTGATGTACTCCTCACATATTACATATACCCTGATGTACTCCCCACAGATTACATATATCCTGATGTACTCCTCACAGACTACATATATCCTGATGTACTCCTCACATATTACATATATCCTGATGTACTCCGCACATATTACATATACCCTGATGTACTCCTCACAGACTACATATATCCTGATGTACTCCTCACATATTACATATATCCTGATGTACTCCGCACATATTACATATATCCTGATGTACTCCGCACATATTACATATATCCTGATGTACTCCTCACAGACTACATATACCCTGATGTTCTCCTCACATATTACATATATCCAGATGTACTCCTCACATATTACATATACCCTGATGTACTCCTCACAGCTTACATATACCCTGATGTACTCCTCACATATTACATATACCCTGATGTACTCCTCACAGATTACATATACGCTGATGTACTCCACACAGATTACATATACCCTGATGTTCTCTTCACATATTAAATATATCCTGATGTACTCCTCACATATTACATACACCCTGATGTACTCCTCACATATTACATATATCCTGATGTAGTCCTCACATATTACATATACCCTGATCTACTGTAACTTGCTCCTGTATCCTATATCCCGTATCCTGTTTCCATGCTACCTAGTGCTATTGCCGTGCTGTGCTATTGCCGTGCTGTGCTACAGTCTACACTTGATCTGCTATGCCTCACTTGACGACTTCCCGCCGCCTGGTCCTGGACGTGCCTGCCTCGCTACTGCCTACGATTGCCTCAGGTACCCTCGCTGAACTAATTGAACTCTGTACTTACCTGTTTGGTCAGCTGCCATCCCACTACGCGGTACGGCCCAGTGGATCCACACCCTGCATCGTGACAATTAGCCTACACACAAGCATAAAAAAAATGCCACAGTGAATATTGGAAATGTAGCAAATATTATCACATCTCATATAATGAGTATAAGAAAGACCCTAACAATATTAATAATAAAATAGAAATGTTGAAAGCAAAGAAAATAAATGAAGAGTGGATCGAGGGGATAGATAGCTCCTTTCGATCGAATTATGAGTATAAATACTACAAGTATGGCAACTAGGTAGGGAAAATGCTGTCTAATTTATCTAAGGAGAGAGGTAGAAAAAATAACATTACTGCAATTATGGATGAAAAATAAGTTATTCAGACAACCCCGGACAAGCCAATGAAGTGTTTTATGATTTTTATAAATCATTATATGGAGACCCCATAGAAAACCTTCAAGGGGCAGATTCCTTCCTCTAATATTTTCTTAAATCCGATAACAGCTGAAAAGCTTGACATGCTAAATGCAAGAATTACCAAGGAAGAGGTTGAAAGAGTAATTAAACATGCTGCTAATGGAAAATCTCCAGGCTCAGATGGCTTCTGCAATGAATTGTATAAAGTCACAATAACACAATTATTAGACACTGACTTTGCTTTATAATTCTATTATATCTACAGGGGTTTATATGATTGAAATTTATGTATGGAATATTGCTTTTTATATGTGACTCCTTTTTTATAAACGGTATGTAAGAACATGTAAAGGTAAAAAATTATCAATAAAAAAAAAAAAAAGGGATGGTGCTTGAAATCATTGCCTTCTTTTGTTAACCAAGGTTACCTCCAAGGAAACACCGGCAGTCATCATTGCTTTGCATCAAAACAAACAATTTGTTTCGGGTTAATTTTCGCTGCACTGTCCTCTTACTCTTGAATGGGGACTTTTTGGTATCTACCCTCATCTATGATTAATATCTCAAAACACCATAAAAACAACTGTGCTGTGTCAGCAGCTGCAAGATAAACAATCCTACAGGTTTGGATTGTGGCTGCTCCTCCCACTAATCATATTATTTTGGCAAAATTATCTTTTTTATTTCGGATGGACTGGGTGGAGACTTCTCTTTGCAAAGAAAGAAGCGTTGGAAATTTCTTTAAATTATGGGATACATTTATACTTCTCCCATCTCATCTGAAACAAAACCTCACAAATTGCTTTGGTTCTACTACTTGGACTACTTGGTACTTGTAGCATCATTTGATTAGTGATGTACCATTCACTACATAGTGCTCCTTCTTTTAGTGTGGTGTTCATTACCATTGGATGACACGCGTGTTACTTCCCCTCCTCTTCCCTTCCCCCTTTTGCCTAGTTTTCTCTATTCCCTAGTTTCCATTTCTTCATTGCTGATTTCCTGCTTCATGAAAGAATAATGTTGCTTGTTTGGGCAAAATCCCATCCATAGCACAGCTTGAAATCTTGAGCTGAAACTTCTTGACCCATGTTCTTCTTCTCTAAATAACCTCTTGGTTTTCTTAGTCAATAGATATAGGGTCACATTATTCCTACACAATGATATGAAATTGTTATGAGATGTGATTGCTGAGGAGTATAGCATTGATTTGTTTGTAATGGGATGCAAGGAGTACTGCATTGATTTGTTTCCGGGAGGAATGTTGACAACTTCTATAGGTGCCTTAGACAAAATACGACTAGGATCAATGATAAATTGAGGTTCAGAATCTTGATCATCAGGATCAAATGAATGAGATAAGGCAATGGCCTTTTACGTTTTTTAAATCAGTACGATACTGGAGGAAGAAGTTAAATCGTGGAGCTGGAGAAATTGATTTTCGGATAAAACTCTTCTCCAGGTTTTCATTAATGTTCGCTCTTCTCTTACAACGTGTAAGGTTGCGCTATAATTACTCACTGTCTAAAATACAGCACCGCTTTACGCTGCACTACTTGCATCTTAGCATTTGAAACAGGATCCCGCCAGAAGTAGGGAGAGCAAAAAGCAGAGGAAATAGGAGGCATATAATGTATAACATCATATTCTACGGGGAGGGGAGATAACCAAGTGTTGTGTGCATGGCCAGCCTTAGCTACATGCAACACGTGCGGTCGCACAGGGCGCCAGCCGCCATGCTTTAAGGGGGCACCAGCGGGTAAATTTCTCCTGCTCTGCATCTACTGCTCGGGGCGCCAGCTGGTCAGGTGTCACTCACTGACCTCACTACTGGCTTCTCCGCGCCGCGACTACCGCTCTCCTTCCTTGTCTTACGTCCTGAGTGATGATCAGGCGTGATGACATCAATCAGGACGCAAGACGGAGGAGACTATCTTACCATGTGTTCCTGGTCTGGCTATTTCCACAGGGATCCGCTCCAGCAGCATCAGCGGGCACAGTGTACTGTAAGAAGCCCAGCAGGTCAGTCCGACTGTGGGCTTTGGTTGTATGGGGGTCTAAAAATGGCAAATGGGCAGAGGATTCAATGCCACCTTGGTGCCTATTTGCCACTTATTGCCCCTTTAGTGTCCTGTTCAGTGCCCCTTCGATGCCCATTTTCCATTTATTGGCTATTTATTGTTCTTCTGTGACAGGATGCTAAAGGGGCAGTAAATGGCAAATATGCATCAAGGGGGAACTGAACATAAGGACACTAAAGGGGAAATAAGTGGAAATTGGGCACCAAGGTGGTACTGAACGACACTGTTAATAAATGGCAGATGGGGACATTGTTCAGTTGCTCCATAGTGCACATTTACCATTTGTTGCCTTTTTAGACCCTGTGCACATTACGTTAAAGGGGTTAAAAAGAAACTCTGTTGAAGCAGTAGAGGAGAAGTTAAAATAAAAAAAGAGCTTATACTTACCTTTTTCCTCCCAAACATTCCTGCTCTGGGGGCTCCCGCCACCTCTGTTCACTGTTTGTATACAGAGCAGCTGCATCGGTGACATCAGCTGCAGCCTATTCATGGCCTCAGCGGTGTTCAGCTGAGACCAGTAATAGGCTGCAGCGGTGATGTACTGTCGACGTGATGTCACCACTGCAGCCACTCTGTATACAAACAGAGAACAGAGGTGACGGGAGCCCCCAACGCGGGAACGTCTGGAAAGAGAGAGGTAAGTATGGGCTGCTTTCTTATTTTAACCCTTTCAGGACTGAGACATATTTTGCTTTTTCATTTACGTTTTTCACTACTCGCCTTCCTAGAGCCATAACTTTTTTTTCTTTTTCCGTCAATAGGGTAGTGGTTATTTTTTGTGGCATGAGTTGTAGTTTCTATTGGCACCATTTAAAGTACCATATAATGTACTGGGAAACTTAAAAAAATTCTTTGTGGGCTGAAATTCGAAAAAAAATGATTCCTGCATAGTTTTTTGGGTTTCAATTTTACGTCTTTCGTGCGGTAAAAACGACAACTTAACTTTATTCTGTGGCTCAATATGATTACGGTGATATCAAATTTATATAGGTTTTTTTTATATATTTTACTACTTTTACAAAGAAAACTATTTGTTAAAAAAAAAAAAAATGTTGTTTCACCACATTCTGAGAGACATAACTTTTTTTATATTTTTGTCTAAGCGGTGTGAGGGCTTATTTTTTGCAGCACGAGCTGTAGCTTTTATTGGTACAATATTTTGGTACATGCAACTCTTTGATCATTTTTTATTACATTTAGGGCAGATACACACGAACGTTGCGTTTTTGCGCGCGCAAACAACGCAGCGTTTTGCGCTCGCAAAAACCATTTGACAGCTGCGTGTGTCATCCGTGTCTGATGCGCGGCTGCGTGATTTTCGCGCAGCCGCCATCATAGAGATGAGGCTAGTCGACGGCCGTCACTGTCCAAGGTGCTGAAAGAGCTAAATCTTTCAGCACCCTCGACAGTGAATGCCGAACACAACATCGCAAAACCTGTAGAAAAAAAGAAAAAGTTCGTACTTACCGAGAACTTCCCGGCCGTTGCCTTGGTGACGCGTCCTTGGTGACGCGTCCTTGGTGACGCGCCTCTCTTGACATCGGGCCCCACCTCCCTGGATGACGCGCCAGTCCATGTGACCACTGCAGCCTGTGCTTGGCCTGTGATTGGCTGGAGCTGTCACTTGGACTTAATTGTCATCCCGGGAGGTCAGACTGGAGGAAGACGCCGGGAGTTATCGGTAAGTCAGAACTTCGTTTTTTTTTCTACAGGTTCATGTATATTGGGATCGGAAGTCACGGTCCATGGTGCTGAAACAGTTTAACTCTTTCAGCACCATGGACAGTGACTATCTCCTGACGTCGCGTACCGATAATTTTTTTGCCGGGTTCGGCCAAAACGAGTTCGGCCGAACCCGGTGAAGTTCGGTTCGCTTGTCCGGCTTCGCTCATCGCAAAGACACTCCGTTTGGATGTTCGGAAACAGAAAAGCACGTGGTGCTTTTCTGTTTTCATTCATCCTATTCACTGCTGTTGCGCGAATCACGCTCGTCCCACGGAAGTGCCTCCGTGTGGTGCGCGTGATTTTCACGCACCCATTGACTTCAATGGGTGCGTGATGCGCGAAATACGCAGAGTTATTGAACCTGTCGCGCTTTTTGCGCAGCAGACAAACGCTGCGCAAAAAGCACGGACTGTCTGTACTGCCCCATAGACTTGTATTGGTCCATGCGTGCCGCGTGAAAACCACGCGGCCCGCACGGACCGAATACACGCTCGTGTGAATCCCCCCTTATTTTTAGAGCTAATGTGAACAAAAAAAGCGATTTTGGCTATTAACTTTTTTTTACGCCCTTTACAGTGTTAAAGAGGCTCTGTCACCACGTTATAAGTGGCCTATCTTGTACATGATGTGATTGGCGCTGTAATATAGATTACAGCAGTGTTTTTTATTTAGAAAAACGATAATTTTTTACCTATTTTAGCTTTATGCTAATGAGTTTCTTAATGGACAACTGGGCGTGTTTTACTTTTTGGCCAAGTGGTCGTTGTACAGAGGAGTGTATGACGCTGACCAATCAGCGACCAATCAGCGTCATACACTTCTCTCCGTTCATTTACACAGCACATAGTGATATAGCAATATCGCTATGTGCAGCCACATATACACACACTATAACGTTACTGCAGTGTCCTAACAATGAATATACATTACCTCCAGCCAGGACGTGATGTGTATTCGGAATCCTGTCACTTCTGTAGCGTCTCTGTGATATTTACAGCAAGGAAAGCATAATCTCGTTTGAAATTACAGTTTACAGCGTAATCTCGTGAGATTACGCTTGCTGTGCTGTAGTGTCGGGATTGTGTTAGCGAAGTGTCAGAATTCTGAATACACATCACGTCCTGGCTGGAGGTAATGTATATTCATTGTCAGGACACTGCAGTAATGTTCTAGTGTGTTTATGTGGCTGCACATAGCGATATATCTATATCGCTATGTGCTGTGTAAATGAATGGGGAGACGTGTATGACGCTGATGTCTCCCATCCCCCATAGATGAGAGTCTATGGAGGGATGCGTGAAGCGTGAAAAAATTTGACATGTCCTATTTTCTCACGGACCCTTCACGCGGTCCGATGAAACAACAGCTGTGTGAACGGCCACATTGAATTAGAAAAGGTCTGTGGGACGGCCGATGTTTCAACGGCCGTCACACGGACGTTTAACACGCTCGTGTAAATAAGGCCTAAAGGTAATTTTCACATTACATCCTGCCCATCCGTGTAATGTATGCACCGGGAAAGCTCCCAGAACGTATGGTAAACAGTACATACACCTGATGGAGGTTAAAAAAGCCTCAGTTTGGGTGGGACTGCGCTATTTTATGTAGTGGCGTCCAGTAAAAAAAAAATTATACTGCATGTTTTTTGTGTCCATTTAATCTATGCACCAGGAGCTTTTCCGCCGCATATGATAAATGGACAGGCAGGACGTAATGTGAAAACAGCCTTACTAAAACATAGGCCTTGTTCACACTGTGCTAAAAACGGCGGAAAAATCGGAAGCAGAACACCTCTAAACATCTGTCCATTGCGAAAACAGCGTTCTGTTCCGACGGGGCGTTTTTAAAACGGCTGCAGAAAAATACGGCCACGAAAAAGAAGTTCATGTCACTTCTTCAGTCGTTTTTGGGGCCGTTTTTCATAGACTCTAGAAAAAGCGCTCCAAAAACGGCAGTGAAAAAGCAGTTAAAAACGGGACTTTGAATAAAGAACGGCTGAAAATCAGGAGCAGTTTTCCGTTGAAAACAGCTCCGTAGTTTGAGACGTTTTTTATTTTGTGCGTGCGCATACCCTTAAATACACTAGTGTTTTTGTAAAGTTCTTTTTAAACTACAGGCGCTTTTGCACGTATTCATCATGTTTTTTGCACGCCTTCGGCACCAAATGCCGACAACACATAACAATGATAAATGGAGTGGGTGGCACCAAAGGACAATTCCGCACAGGGCACCCTGTAGCCTAAGGCCGGCCCTGGTTCTGTGTTAAAAACATCACACTAGTCAGACTAGTCAGAGATAAACACCGGAAGCATGGTCATGTGACTGTATGAGAGACAGGCCTTTATCCACTTGTCCAACACAAATTTTACACTTGCTACTTTTTCCTGATGTCTATTGGGAAAATCCGTTCAGGGTCAGGGCTTAAAATGTGAGATCCGGCTTCTGATTAGTGACAGAGCTGTTGGGTAGGGCTCTATGAGCAGCAAATTGCCTTACAGAAAGAGACAGTTCTGATCTTAGTTTTTTGAAGAGGACAGAAATTGTTCTTTAAATGGGAAAACAGCAGCATGATTCATTTGAGTTATTTTACCGTTTTAAAAGTTTGAGACAGGAAAGGCTCAAAGCGAAAGTAAAACAGTTAATGTTTCCTGGGAAGTTTTTTTTGTCTCTCTCTTTATAAAACCTGTGCAGGGAGACCCCATTGGATTTCGAGTCCAACGCCTTAACCTCTCGGCCATCACAGCTTATACTTTGCTTTATTTCTTGGAAATCTTCTGGGAACTGTAATACAGGAATATTGGAACAAGCTTTTGATTGGTGAATGAGACCCTATGAATGTCAATGAGTTTTTAGAAGAAGTTTGTTAGATACAAAGTAATCTGACCTTATTTGGCAAAGCTTTTGGACATATCCAGTAAGACAGCAGTACCATAGTGGGGGAAGAAGTAAGTTTTTGTCAGCAGTATGATAGTGCAGTAAGGAGTTGAATAGTGGAACTGGAGTAGAGTATTTGGAGATAAAACCCTTCCCCAGGTTTTCCTTAATGTATTGAGATATAGTTTCTCTCTCAGGGACAGACAAAGGTTATACCCTGCCCCGAGGAGGTGCAGAATTGGTTACCAGGTCAATTTCACCATTAATTTGTGTGAAAGTGATTAGAATATGTTTAAAAGATTACATTTTGCATGGACTCCATCTTGTATGGTAGGCGTCCATTTTAGATTATTGGAATCTATCTTTTGGCCTGAAGGAGCCATCTTGAGATTAATAAGTAAAAAGTAAATGTCAGCAGATGTCCTGAAGCAATTCTATGTTATGTGTTCTTGAATTTAATGTTTTATTACTCTTGTAAGGAGCAGAACAAATAGCCTTGGCCGAATGGACAATGACATTGTTTACCAGAGTGAGGCGATTCAGCCCTGGAAGAAGCGCTCTGTTTAAATGATTTAAACTTATCTGCAGTCTCCATTCTCTAGTGAGATAAGAAGTAGACACATTAACTTGTGTATCTGAAATGTGTGTCTTCCCCATGGGACAAGGTTCAGGCCACCTGGGGCTTGGAGGGTGAATAATTATTATAATGCATTGAAATATTCTCATTGGCTGAATCAGAGTCATTATCATATTGTAGATGATTGGCTGAAACCAAAGCCTACACCTTTCCTGTCATTATACTTATATACTTGTTTGTATCAATAAAGACCAGAGGAGCATTTTGAGCATACCAGCAGTGTCTGTGTATTATTTCTCCTCCGCGATATATCGATAACCAATAACCACTGAGATTATTTGGACCTGAACAGGTGTACTGATACAGGTGTTGGTTGACACACCTACCTAAATCTTCAGTCTAATATACTTTTGGCATTTGAAACACAATCCTACTAGAGATAGGAAGAGGTGGGGAGAGCAGGAAGCAGTGGAAATAAAAGGCACATAATGTATGAAATCATATTCCACAGGGAGTTGTATGGAGCATCACTCTAGTCTGAGATAAACACCGGAAGCGTGGTCATGTGACTGCATGTGGGACAGGCCTTTATACATTTGTCCAACACAGATTTTACCCTTGCTGCTTTTTTCTGACGTCTTTTGGGAAAATCAGTTCAGGGTCAGGGCTTAAAACGTAGGATCCGTCTTCTGATTAGTGACAGAGCTCTGGGGTAGGTGCTCTATGAGTCTTACTGAAAGAGACAGGTCTGCTATAAGTTTTCTGAGAAGGAGGATGGAAATGGTTATTTTCCTGGGATACTGCAGCATGATTAATTGTACTTATTTTACAGTTTTATAGTTTTAGGAGACAGGAAAGGCTCAAAATGAAACTAAAAGAGCTGATATTTCTTGGGAAGTTTTTCTCTCTTTTTATAAAATGCTTTGCTGTGAACAGGATTTGAATCTGTGCAGGAAGACCCCATTGGATTTCGAGTCCAACGCCTTAACCTCTCGGCCACCACAGCTTATATTTAGTTTTTTTTTCTCTGAAATCTTCTGGGAACTGTAGCTAAGGGGCAAGGCCTCAAATATTGGATCAGGCTTTTGATTGGTGAAGGAGACCCTATGAATGTCAATGAGTTTTTATAAGAAGTATGTCAGATGCCAAGTAATCTGACCTTATTTAGCACAACTTTAAAGCTTAGATATATCCAGTAACAAGTTTAACAAAAGTATCCACTGCAGGACACGTGGACAAGGGGGAGAATGAGGTGGAACGACCCCTAATATCAGAAGGGAACTTTGGTTCTCTAATTGGTTCCTGTTCCCTAAGTAGATCTTCCAGGATTCTAAGAGTCTGTTGATCATCCCTATGTAGGAATAAACTGGTATCAATTCTGGAAAAAGTTTTTTTAAGAGCAATTTCCATGAAAACAAAAATATATTCTTAATTGCCTCAAAACAATCAAAATTAGATACTGGGGAAAAGGTGAGCAGGGTTGCCAACCTCCACTTCAGAAATTTCTGGACAACAGAGCTAAAAATCACGAACACATTACCAAATCTTTACGGACACATTACAAAATCATTGCCTGTGCAGTGTGCAGTGTGCAGTGTTCCAGGAGTGACTGACCAATCACAGCTCCACTTGTAGCTTTCCCCCCGCTAACTTAGGTGATGTTTTCTCTGATTAGTTGTTAATTCTCCCTTTTTGTTCTCCATCCAGCCCAGACCACTGTGATGACTTATTCCAGCCACGACTCATCTCTACAGAATTTGACACACAGACATGTTGGTTTCTCGCGTTTCCAGCGCCCTCCACGCCTATACTCCATCCTCTAAACAAACTCGTAATCCACAGTGTCCCAGACATTAATAATCATCCCTCAGTGCTCGACACAATAAAAGTGCCCCTTTTGTGCCACCTGTAGATAGTGCCACACCCCTCAATTTTTAGATAGCGCCACAAAGCTTCCCCTTGTAGATAGCACCCCACAGCCCCCCATGCATATAGTGCCACACAGCCCCCCTTGTAGATAGCGCTACACAGCCCCTCCTTGTAGAGAGCACCACACTGCAAAGTGCAAACAGAGCTGTAGTGGTAGCCTACCGCTACCACTCGGCTCTCCCTGACGTGACTCACCGAGGAGGTCATGCAACGGAGGTCCTCTTCTGACCATGGTCAGTGATGGCCCAGAAGTTGACCAGTCCAGTCACTTGACCTGAGTCACCTGACCTCATGTCACTGACGTGAGGTCAGGTGACTGGATTGGACCACTCCTGGCACCGACCCCACTTGGCAGCATGTTTCCAGATTCCGCTGTCAAGTGGAATCTGAAAATATCTCAGGCCGCGGCCAACTATTCCTATGCTCTGCGCATGTACAGTTTGGTGCAGAAAAATCCCGAACGGTGCTTTTTTCTGCCGGACGCTACAGACGGCAGAAAAAAACACCCATTTTTGTGGACTGTCCGTAAATTTACGGACGGTTGGCAACCCTGTAAATGAGACCCATACTAAGTACTTCGGTCTGAGCGTGAGATATAATCACAATAGAAAGGTTAATTACCTTTAGTTGGTCCTTGGTTTCTTGTTCCTGAGATTCATTCCGCCATCTGGAGCTATGGTTTTTCTCCTTTCTCCATTTTTTGGTCCTGGACCGTGCCCCTAATTGGGGCGTTTGCCTAAAAAAACGTCCACCGGAGGATCTATCATTAGAAGATAAAGATGTATAACCTGAGCATGATCTCTACCTTGCACTATTAGGGCACAACTGATTCCATTTGAATACACGATTATTCTGATAATCTGACAGATCACATTGGAATATTTTTGTTTTAAATTGTTAGATATCTTGTTCCCAATTCTGAAAATCCAATCAGACAAAGGGTATACCCTGCCCCGAGGACGAGTAGAATTGGTTACCAGGTCAATGGCACAATGGTACGATCTATTTGCATCCCAGAATTTGAAACCCAATCCTGCCAGAGATAGGGAGAGGTGGGGAGAGCAGAAAGCAGTGGAAATAAGAGGCATATCATGTATGACATCATATTCTACAGGGGAGATAACACACAGTGTTCTGTGTACAATATATGACACTAGAGATAAACACCGGAAACATGGTCATGTGACTGGTATGTGAGACTGACATACAGAGGCATTTCAGCTACAGACAGTATATTGGTAAGTGACCACTCTTACTGCAGTTAAACCATCTGCACACAATTTTTAAAGACTGAAAAGGCCTTTATCCACTTGCACAACAAAGATTTTACACTTGCTACTTTTTTCTAACGTCTTTTGGAAAATCAGTTCAGGGTCAGGGCTTAAAACGTAGGTTCCAGCTTCTGCTTAGTGACAGAGCTGATGGGTAGAGCTCTATGAGCGCCAATTTGCTTTACAGAAAGAGACAGGTCTGATATAAGTTTTCTGAGGAGTATGGAAATTGTTCTTTTCCTGGGAAAACTGCAGCATGATTCAATTTAGTTATTTTACAGTTTTAACCCCTTAATGACCAGCCTATTTTAGACCTTAATGACCAAGCTATTTTTTACGTTTTTGAATCGTCGCATTCCAAGAGCTATAAAGTTTTTATTTTTGCATCAACATAGCTGTATAAGGTCTTGTTTTTTGCGGGACAAGTTGTATTTTTTAATAGCACCATTTTGGGGGACATATTATTTATTGATTAACTTTTATTAACTTTTTTTGGGGGGGGGATAGAAAAAAATCTGAAATTTCGCCACTCTTTTTTGCATCCTAAATCCACGCCGTTTACCGTGTAGTATAAATAACACAATAAGTTTATTCAGTGGGTTGTTACGATTGCAACGATACCAAATTTGTATCGTTTTTGTATGTGTTACTACTTTTACACAGTAAAAACGCTGTTTTTTCAAAATTATTTGTTTTTGTGCCTTCATATTTGAAGAGCCGTAACGTTTTTATTTTTTCACCAATACAGTTGTATGAGGGCTTTTTTTTGGCGGGAAGACTTGTAGTTTTTATTGGTACCATTTTGGAGTAGATGCGACTTTTGATCACTTTTTAATCAAATTTTTTTAAAGTCAGGATTCACAGAAAACAGCAATTTTTCCGTCGTTTTTTATTAAATTTTTTACGACGTTCACCGTGCGGGTTAAGTAATGTAATAGATTTCTAGTCGGGGTCGTTACGGACGCGGCGATTCCAAATATGTGTAACTTTTTAACTGTATTTTGGTTTTTTTAATAGTAAAGCAGTTTGTAAGGGGAAAAGGTGGGTTTTTCATTTTTTTTTCACATTTTTTTTTATTAACTTTATTAAACTTTTTTTTTACTTTTTTACTAGTCCCACTAGGGGATTTCACTATGCGATCCTCCGATCGCTATTATAATACACTGCAATACTTTTATATTGCAGTGTATTATGCCTGTCCGTTTAAAACGGACAGGCATCTGCTAGGTCATGCCTGCGGCATGATCTAGCAGGCATTCATTACTGGCAGACCTGGGGGCCTTTATTAGGCCCCCGGCTGCCATGGGAGACACAGACACTCGGCGATCGTATCGCCGGGTGTCGGTGGGATGAGAGGGAGCTCCCTCCCTCTCTCCTAATCCACTCAGATGCGGTGCACGCTATTGAGCACCGCATCTGAGGGGTTAAACGGGTGAGATCGATACTGATATCGATCTTATCCGGCAGAGCAGGGACGCTCCTAGCCCTCAGCTGCCTCTGGCAGCTGAGAGCAGGGAGATTTGACAGCTCCCTGCTCTGTTTACTTATTCCAATGCCGCGACTTAAAAAGTCTATGGCATCGGAATAAGGCCCGTTAGTGACCGACGTAAAAAGACTATGGGCCGGTCACTAACGGGTTAATAGGTTTATGAGACAGGAAAGGCTCAAAGCAAATCTGAAGGAGTTCATGTTTTTCGGGAAGGTTTTTTTTCCTCTCTATATAAAATGTTCCGCCGTGAACAGTATTTGAACCTGTGCAGGGAGACCCAATTGAATTTTGAGTCCAAAGTATTAATCTCTCAGCCATCACAGCTTATACTTTGTTCTTTTCCTATGGGAACTTTGGATCAGGGGCAAGGCCTCAAATATTGGATCAGGCTTTTGATTGGTAAGGGAGACCTCCTCTTTTGTCTGCATTTTTCTTGAAGCGACTTACAGCTTTGACAATTGCCTCCTTCGCCCCCTTTTAAATGTGTAGAAAGTGTGCATGTGACAGATTAGCTGCTGGGACCGTAGATAACGTTGGAACTGAAAGAGGAACTATGAGATGTTGCCCATAGACCGGAAAGAAAGGAGAATATTGCGTAGATTCCCCAGTATGATTATAAATTCTGCCCTCGGAAGGAGACTGGTCCAATCATCTTGCAGGGGAGAAATTAAATACATACACATATACACTGTGACGCAAAAACACACACTTAACTTTTCTTCTGTATTTCTCTCACAGAGGTTGGTGGTGAGCACAACTCAGTAATCTGACCTTTTGTCACGTTGGGTACGTGGACCTACTGGACCGTACCGTCTTGACGGTATGGCAGATGGCCAACAGGACACGGGTCACAGTCTATAGTTCGTATAGTGTACCTGAAGCCCAGGAAAGCAGCTGCGCCCCTGTCATCATGCTGCCTGGAAATAAAGTGTTGTCGTTAGTTCTCCATAATCTGGTTTATTCTCTCGACTTGACCATTGGATTGGGTATGGCAGGCGGAGCAAAAGTCCAACTTCACACCGAGCAGTACGCAGAGGGCTCTCCAGAACTTAGAGGTGAACTAAACCCCCCCGATCTGACACAATATGTAGAGGCAAGCCATGCAGATGGAAAATGTGTTGGACGAAGAGATTGGCGAGTCGGGAAGCGGACGGTAAGCCTGTCAGTGGAAGACTTGGTCCACCACCACCCAGACTGTACTGCAACCAGCAGAGAGAGGCAGTTCCGTGACAAAGTCCATAGCAATATGTTGCCAGGGGGCATTGGGCCCATGCAACGGCTGGAGCAGGCCCGCCGGTTTGGAGTGGACAACCTTATTTGCTGCACACACCATGCAGGAGGAGACAAAGTCCATGATGTCATTGGGCAGCGTGGGCCACCAGAACTGATGAGCAATCAGATCTCGTGTCTTACTGGCGCCCGTGTGACCTGCCAATTTGGAATTGTATCCCCAGTGGAGGAGTCTTCTTCTCCCCGCCAGACGCACAATAGTCCTCCCCGGTGGAATGTTTCTTACTTGCAGAGGGCTGAAAGGGATGATGCAGGATAGGTGTCACGAAGGGTCTGTGGCGGTATGGCAGCTGGCCAACAGGGCGCAGGACAATGTCTATAGTTCGTATAGGTACCTGTGGCAGCTTGGATAGCAGTAAGGCAGGCCCGGCTGAGACTAGGCAGCAGGTAGACGTCAGGCGAGTTGAAGCAGGTTAGACGTGAGATACAGCACGACACGACTTTGGCACAGCACAGTGCTCGACCAGGATGGTATGGAAAACAAGGAACAGGAACCAGTAACAGGAAACAGGAACCAGGAACACACTAGGAGGCCATCACATAGACAAACTTAGGAAACCTCAACAACGCTCAGGCATAGAAGCAGGGGGCTGGACCCCTCTTATAGTCCAGGGTACTCACGGGTTCAAAGTTCATCAAAGGTCCGGTGCTAGGATATGGGGCTTTTGGGGACACAGACGCACAAGATGGCCTCCGAGGCCGCAATATAGACAGAGTTCCGAGATGCATCTGCATTGTCTCTCCTGGGTAGATAGCTTAAACTGGTCCATCTTCACAGACTCCTTAGGAGGATCGGCATCTGAGGATAGCAGGGGTTGCTGCAAAGTAGAGACCGGACTAGGGAGTCCTTTCTCCCAACGAGCTTCTTGGAGCCGTTCTCGGATCCTTATATCAATCCGGGCGGCCAGAAGGATGAGGTCATCCAGGGTAGATGGTAGACCTCGGGCGGCAAGCTCGTCCTTAATCATAGGAGACAGTCCCTGCCAGAATGTAGCCACCAGGGCCTCATTGTTCCACAAAAGTTCTCCCGCCAGGGTGTGGAAGTGGATGGCATACTTGCCCACGGAGGTGTCTCCCTGGCGTTGGTTCAGCAAGGAGGCGACTGCAGACGAGACTTGTACAGGCTCCTCAAACACAGTGCAAAATGTTCGGAGGAACCCCTGGAAGTCACGGGTCTCTGGTCCTTGTCTCTCCCAGATAGGATTCGCCCATCCAAGGGCCCTGCCAGTGAAGACAGAGATGATGAAAGCGACGCTTGCGCCATCAGAGGAAAATAACCTTTCATACAGGCTAAAGTGGATCTGACACTATTTCAAAAATCCTTAGTCCTTGCGTCTCCATCATAGTAGTCAGGAAGTGTTAAAGAAAATCTGGGATCAGTACTGCTAGGAGGTGTAGTAGGAGGATCGGCAGCTTGCATCTCCAGCCGACGTGCAATAATGTTCAAGGTCTGGAGGAGTTGGTCCTGTTGAGACCGGAGGTCTAGCATATCCGCCCGCATCTCTTGTGACGTCTTCATGGTCCTGGATTGATCAGCGGGGTCCATGGCCTGAGCATACTGTCACGTTGGGTACGTTGACACACTGGACCGTACCGCCTTGACGGTATGGCAGCTGGCCAACAGGACACGGGTCACAGTCTATAGTTTGTATAGTGTACCTGTGGTAGCTCAGACAGTAGCAAGACAGGCTCGGCTGGGACTAGGCAGTAGGCAGGCTCCAGGCGTGGTGTAGCAGGACAGGCATGGTACACAGCACAGCACGACTTCAGCTCAACACGGTACTTGACCAGGATAGCACGGGGTACAGGTGGCAGGAATGGGAAACACTGGGAACTGGGAAACACTAGGAGACCATTTGCTTAGACAGACTAGGGTAGACAAAATGGCTCAGACATTGCACAGCCCGTCTTATAACCCATGGTGCTCTGGGAGCAATCAGCTCCCACCTACAGCTCCCTGGTAGCCAGGTAACACTGTCCAGGTATATAACAGGTGAATTATAGGTTATCGAAGAGCAGAAGTTATAAAGTATTTCTACCTACAGCAACATATCCTCATCATGTCTGTCATGTCTGTGAGGAGCCGCTCTTACATTCTCCTCTGTGTGTTGTATTTTTTCTAAATATTTAACTTTATTAACAACATGACCTCATCCCCTAGAGACAGGCGGCCATTTTATAAATCATCTAGAGGCAGTGACTACAGGCAGTGAAGTAGTTGTTCATCATTATTCCACCATTACTCCTATCCACTTATCCCATGGACGTGTCTACTATGTGGCCCCAACATATGTATGTCACGTAACCCTGCTGCTGACTGAATGCTAGGGGTCACATGATGGGTGTTTTGGGGGTCACATGATGTGTGTGGGGGGTCACATGATGTGTGTGTGTGTGTGGGGGGTCACATGATTTGTGTGAGGGGTGTCACATGATGTGTACGTTATCCAGGTCACAGCTCCAATATAAAACCCTCCAGAAGTCACACCGTCTATCTAATAAAAGTCACTGTATTGCTGATTGTTGCTGCTCTGATTGTTATAAGTGTGACGTAGAACAATATATAAAATTCTGCTGACACTATTAACAATTAGATGTATGAAATAATGAGTGACGTCACGTCCTGTATCGACAGGCAGCGGCACGTTATCAGCACCAGGATCTACATTTAAAGTCAAATCTATTTATGGGATAAAAAATGTCACTTGAGCACAGACTGAAGTATAACGGAGCTGTATAAATGCTGGACGCAGAACAATATGACAATATTTGGTGTCGCTACGAGATATAGGAAACTAGAGTCCGGTGCCGGCGACATCTCCTCCATGAGACGATGAATTATTATTATCATGTCTATCATATTCATTGGCCAGTGAGCTCCTAGGGGGGGGGGGAGGGGTCGGTGGGGGTCATGGATGGAGTTTTGTGATTATTATGAACCTTCTCACCAGGTTTGATATGAATTTTGAAAATAAAGCAACTATGTGCCGGGTTGAGTGCTTAGCTTTACTTCCCGTAATACTGTTCAGTGGTTTTGTTGTATACTTGCTTTTCATTGGACGGAGAGCACCAGTATATTATAAGTCTGGAAAACGTGTCGTCATCGGTCTCTTCTTGTGGGTTTTTCAATATCTACATCCTAACTGTAAATACATTGTGTATCCAACATACTTGAGCCAATGTTTAGCAAAACTTAGTCCAGATTTTTTAGGACTCCACAATGAATAGTTTGTGTTGGAATCTCTGCTGTTCCCCTTTAAGAAGATGACCACGTGGGCAGAGGGTATAGCAGTTCCTTGTCAGCATAGTGGTGAGTATCCCAGCTGCCACGCAGCCTCTGAATAGGCGATTTGGCTTTCTGCTTTTGCCATGGTTAGTTTTTTTAATGAAAGTCATATGAAGCCCCAATTTTTGAGTCAGTTTCTCCACTGCCGGCATTTCTAATCTCCCATAAAGTAGTTGATTCATCATACATTTTTTTTATGGTTTGGGGTTTTATATACTAAACCAGTCCACCAACAAGCACCTAAAAAACACAAGGCGCTGCTGAGATTTGAACTCAGGATCTCCTGTTTACGAGACAGGCGCTTTAACCATTTAAGCCATAGCACCTAGACGTTTTTTTAAATGTGTCTAATTTTTTTCTGGTAATAATATTGTATTACCCTAAAATATACTTTTTATCTGTGATTTGTGATTGCCATTGTCTCTCGTAAATTCTCCTATATTACATATCTATTTTAGGGTAATTGATTGGCGGTGGAGCGTTTTTTTTTGGGAGGTGGGTTTTTATGTGTATTTTTTATTTTATATTTTACTTTGTGTTTTTTAGAATTAATGTAAAATGAATACCTGCGAAAAGGGTATCAAAGGACCTAGTGGCAAAATCGGTCAGCACACAGTGTTTAAGACAAAAATCTACCCCTCAACTGGATACTTGTCCCATCAGATACTAAGTAAATGGCTTGGATTACACTATTACTCCCAGCATTTTCACTAACAGCACCTTTAGACTCTAAAATAGCGGAGGTCACTGAATATTTTGCTTCATACTAATGTCAAATGTCCATTTAATGAATTGATCATAGAAACATTTTGAGAAGGTGCGGTGGCCGCCGATGTCGTGGCACAACTGTAGTGCTTGTCATTCCAGGTCAGAAGGAGAATGAAGAATATAGAAGAAAACTGTAGAAAGTAGCCAGAGATTTTATTCACTGCACTTTACATGGAATTAGAGGTGGAGTGATCCGGCGCTTCCAGGGAAGGAGTGGACTCTACATATAAACACGCTGGTCGGCACCTAGAAGTGAAGAGGACCCCGAAATAGTAATTAAATAGAGGGATCTGAGAATTACTGTACTCTGATCCGAGATCTGAATTAATTTGGTGTCTAGTCTGGATTCATTTAGTGGTCTGGATTGGGTCTGGATTGGGTCTGGATTGATTTGGGGATTTTTAGCTCAAAGGTAAAATTTAAAAAAACAGTAACTTTGGGGGATGTGGGTTGGAATCCCAGCCCCGCCATCCAAGACATTTATTGCCACTTGGTGCTACAAATCCCATCTTATGCCCAGAAGAGCATGAACATTAATGAGGCTCTGTCACCAGATTTTGCAACCCCTATCTGCTATTGCAGCAGATAGGCGCTGCAATGTAGATTACAGTAACGTTTTTATTTTAAAAAAACGAGCATTTTTGGCCAAGTTAGGACCATTTTTGTAGTTATGCAAATGAGGCTTGCAAAAGTCCAAGTGGGTGTGTTTAAAAGTAAAAGTCCAACTGGGCGTGTATTATGTGCGTACATCGGGGCGTTTTTAATACTTTTACTAGCTGGGCGTTCTGATGAGAAGTATCATCCACTTCTCTTCAGAACGCCCAGCTTCTGCCAGATCACGCTGTGACGTCACTCACACAGGTCCTGCATCGTGTCAGACGAGCGAGGACACATCGGCACCAGAGGCTTCAGTTGATTCTGCAGCAGCATCGGCGTTAGCAGGTAAGTCGATGTAGCTACTTACCTGCAAACGCTGATGCTGCTGCAGAATCATCTGTAGCCTCTGGTGCCGATGTGTCCTCGCTCGTCTGACACGATGCAGGACCTGTGAGTGACGACACAGCGTGATCTCTCGAGAACACGCTGTGTCTGCACTGCCAGAAGCTGGGCGTTCTGAAGAGAAGTGGATGATACTTCTCATCAGAACGCCCAGCTAGTAAAAGTAGTAAAAACGCCCCGATGTACGCACATAATACACGCCCAGTTGTACTTTTACTTTTAAACACACCCACTTGGACTTTTACAAGCCTCATTTGCATAACTACAAAAATGGTCATAACTTGGCCAAAAATGCTCGTTTTTTAAAAATAAAAACGTTACTGTAATCTACATTGCAGCGCCGATCACAGGCAATAGCAGATAGGGGCTGCAAAATCTGGTGACAGAGCCTCTTTAAGTAGGAAATCACCTGTATCTCTGATATATGACGATGTATTAACTGCAAAGTCCCTAAGTTTTTATCCAAGAAAATAGCTGCACTTGAAAAAATAGAATCCACACCCGAGACAATCGGGCGCCCTGGAGGGTGGATAAGGGTTTGATGTATCTTGGGTAAAACATACAGAGTAGGTGTTACAGGGTGATCTCTGATCAGAAACTTCTTTACTGATTCATCTATGAGATTGTCAGAAATGGCATCACTCTCCTGAGTCTCCTCGCAAAGGCCAAGAATATAGACAAGAAAAGAAAGCAGCACAGCTCCAGTAGTGGGTGCAACTCCTCCTAAGCTCAGGCTACAAGACCTCAGATAGATAACAGACAAAAAGAATTGAGGCAGCACCCCAAAGTAGTGAGTGAAAAAAGAGGTACGTTTATTCACCCCACAGGAAACGTTTCAGTCCGGCTTACTGGGATCTTTCTCAAGCGGTGACTGACACTCAAGTGTGGGTTTAAATACCCTGGTCATACAGTGTTAAAATGAAATTTGCATACGTAAAAGCAAATATACATTGTAAAAAACAAAATAGTGATAATTAGTGTTTGTGCAACTCATAATATCGCCTATTGGTCATGTGACGTGTAATATAAATGTACCATTAATGTGATCAATATTCATCAGATAGATGGGAACATAAGTAATCAAAAAGTGTGTTCATATGCATTGATGGTGTGGTGAATGTACATACATAATATAAAGACTGAAGTGGGAGGAGGAAGAGATGTTACTCACCGCTGGACAACACTTAAAGTGCTGACTACATCGGCGTCTACAAGTCATGACTGCGCATGCGCGCATGTGATATACAGAGTAGGGAGACGGACGATCGTAGTGTGGGCACACTGCGCATGCGTGCGATCTCCGGCGAAAAAATCCTTATCTTTACATTTCAGCAGAGTAATAGAGGTAGTTAGGGAAACATATATATTTATGACAGGATCAAAACCTGCAATATGAATAATTAGCACAGGGAAAGATATATAAATAAATGCTGAGGGAAGTAAAAGTCAATAGCGCCACCTAGCAGTGTAGATGACACAATGCATGTCATGACTAGGTTGAACAGGTAAGACATATAGAATAAAGAAAAGCTGGCTGTAATTAAATAAATTGTAAAACAACACGAATGGAGACCGGTTCATAAATGCAAAATCAGATAAATCCAGGTGGAAAGTACATTTAACCATATGCGACATCTGAGCCCAGTGTAAAAGGGTAAAACCCGTCACAGGGAACCCACGTCATGGGGAACTCAGCTAGGGGTATCAAAGGTTGGGGGACAAGTCACCTACTGTGGCATAAGTAAGCTTCCTCCCACTCAGTACCCCAAAATGTAAAGAAATTGGTTGTGTCGACATTGCGGAGTGATGCAAAGACACAGACTCCAGTTGCTATAAACAGAAAGAATTTATTATGAAACAATCCAAAGTATATCGATCAATACATAATATCAATATTTGAGGGACAATGAGGGACAATAAAGAATGATCCTGGTATAATATGAAAAAAGAGAAAAGTACAGTTGCCAAACCGAAAGCAGGATCAAAACAAAAGTATACTGAAATACTCTATGTGTGTCCAAAACGGGGGAGGATTCATCTTCCAACTTTTTTTTTGGAGAAGTTGGAGTCCCCAGGAACAAAGCATAAAAATAAAATAAATTAAAAGTATGCACGCTCTGAGGAAGTCACGTGGTGATGAAACGCGTGAGCGTAGTGTCTGTGTCCTGACGTCACATGCTGGGAGTACGTGGAATTGATCCAGCACACTGCTTGAATACAAGCGTGGTCTGAGCGAGGCTACATATGCTGCACCCTGCTATGCTCCGTATGATCTAAATGATTTAAACCTGCTGATCAGCTGGCTGGTACTGGGACTCCTACTATATTCCCTCTACAAATTGGATAAGGAGATATTGGACTAGGACGAACGATCCCCATTCCAACTATACAGCTTAACTTGCCGGTGAAAAACGACACACTTGACAGCGATAAGTAAATGCTGATGTTAAAACTTCTCCACATGTCATTGAAGTGATGAACATATGCTGCAGTTTAATCTCTCCTACATGTTACTGAGGCTACACCGCAACAGCTAGTGCCTCTCTGTGGTCAATCTTTGATGTCTGTCAGTGTCGATCTGTCTGAGTGTTCACCGTCCAAGCCGTACGAACATTCATTATACAGCCATAGCTAATCAGACGTCTGTGCTTATGTGATATATACCAGCTGGTAATTTCTTACTAATTAATTCTGTATGACTACACTTTGTGTTTTATACTTGGTTGCATTTGCACTTTGAGCATAATCTATATGCTCTTATATGTGGGCTAATTTTCTTTTGACCCGGCCGGGCATGTGACGTCTTTTATGTTTGTATATTTATGTATGCGTTTGTTTTTTGTGTTGTTTCATTTTTGCTGTTTATACAAGGAATTGCAATTCGTGGTACCTTGTTTCTTTGAACTAATTTTGCTAATAAATTGTTTTTTTCTATACTTGTGTTGAGCCGAGTGCCTATTTTTCCAGAGGTTATTCTCACCTTTTCCTTTTCCTTCTGTCTTTCCTTTTCATATTTATATCCTTTCTCTTTTTCTTGGCTGTTTTTTTCATTTCTTGAATATATTAGTTTGTTTCCCTGGTTGGCACCGTACTGACTGTACTGAGTTCATGCCTGTGTCATTTGGATCTGGAACTCCTTTTTATTCCAAATTAAAAGTATATTGTGAAACTACTATAGAGGGGGAGAGACAGAACGCATACTGCAATGGACCACAGGGTCGCTCATCCAGGGCCTGCTCCACCTAATTTAAAATCTACGTTAAAGGGGTTTTCCCAAGTTGACTCAAATTTTTTTTTGAAACATTCTAAGCAGGAAATGAATTTTAAAACATTTGCTATTAAAAAATTTAAAAAATTCATTTCCTAAGTGCCTTTTTTTTACACTTGATAACTCAGCAAGTGCTGGTTATCTTTTCTAAAAAGGGGCGTGAGCGGCTCGATGTCAATCAAGCCGCTCTGCTCTGCAGTGTGCGCGCTCCCGATGTTGCTAGATACTGTAGTTCTAGCAACATCGGGAGAATGTTTGTCTCAAGCGGGCATGGTAAGCCCGATTGAGACGAACTTACCGTGAATGTCATCAACCCTACACTACACTACATTCACCCAGTTTCGGCAAACAACTTCTCTCTCTACATGTAATTTGTGTACCCGCCGCATCGGTAAAAATATATAAAAAAAATAAACTCACCTAAGACGTTCTAACGGCGCTCTGAACGGTCCCGTCACTTGCCATCTTCCTTCTTCTTGGTGCCGCTCGCATTCATAGTAACAATGCGTTGTGGCGCTGATGACGTAATCATATCAGGCACACGTGATTACGTCATCTGCGCCCACCGCTATGTTATTGTGAATGGGAGCAGTAAGAAGAAAAGTGACGGGACCTTTCAGCACTTCGTGGGAACGTCTTAGGTGAGTTTATTTTTGTATGTATGTTGTCATGTATGTGTATATTTGCATGTATGTATATGTATGTTTTCTTGTATGTATGTTGTCATGTTTGTATGTGTATGTATGTATGTTTGCTTGTATGTATGTTGTCATGTATGTATGCATGTATGTTTGCATGTATGTATGTTTGCATGTATGTATGTTTGCTTGTATGCATGTTTTCTTGTATGTATGTATGTATGTTGTCATGTTTGTATGTGTATGTGCATGTATGTTTGCATGTATGTATGTTTGCATGTATGTATGTTTGCTTGTATGTATGTATGTTTTCTTGTATGTATGTATGTTTGCTTGTATGTATGTATGTATGTATGTCGTCATGTTTGTATGTGTATATGTGCATGTATGTGTATATGTGCATGTATGTATGTTTGCATGTATGTTTGCATGTATGTTTGCATTTCTGTATGTTTGCATGTATGTTTGCATGTATGTATGTCTGCATGTATGTATGTTTGCTTGTATGTATGTTTTCTTGTATGTATGTTGTCATGTTTGTATGTGTATATGTGCATGTATGTTTGCATGTATGTATGTTTTCATGTATGTATGTTTTCATGTATGTATGTTTTCATGTATGTATGTTTGTATGTATGTATGTTTGCATGTATGTATGTTTGCATGTATGTATGTTTTCATGTATGTATGTTTTCATGTATGTATGTTTTCATGTATGTATGTTTGCATGTATGTATGTTTGCATGTATGTATGTTTGCATGTATGTATGTTTGCATGTATGTATGTATGTATGCATGTATGTTTGCATGTATGTATGTTGTCATGTTTGTATGTGTATATGTGCATGTATGTTTGCATGTATATATGTATGTTTGTTTGTATAAATGTCTGTATGGCCATGTATGATACTGTCTGCTGGCGCCCTGTATCTAAGCCAACTTTGCCGCAGGCTTCTATACATGGTATAACAGTCAGTATCACACATGAAAGTGAAACTAAGCCTACGACATGTTTGATTTAATTTTTTTTCTTATATTTTTGATTTTTTACAGGTTTGGTGTTTGGACTACTTCGGTTTCGAGGACTACTTAGATTACGCTTTTTTTTTCATCAATAAAATGGTTAATGAGGGTTGTGTTGGGGGTGCTTTATTTCAATAAAATATTTTATCTATATCTTTGTGTTTTATTTTCAAGTTTTATTACTATCACTTTAGTAATGGCGGCTGTCTGAGTGACAAGGTCCATTACTAAGGGGAGGCTTAGTGTTAGCCAGTGGCTAACACTAAACACCATTATTACCCCGGTACCCACCACCACCAGGGGTGCCAGGAAGAGCTGGGTACGATCCAGTACCCGACCATCTGTTGTGATGGGCGGGCCCTGGGGCGGCCGCAGGCTGGTATTATGAGGCTGGGAAGGGCCAAAAACAGTGGACCTTCCTACCCTTGTAATGCTAGGCTGCTGCTGCTGTGTTGTATCTGGCTGGTTATAAAAATGGGGGGGAACCCACGTCATTTTTTTTTATTATTTATTATTTTTATTAAAAAGACATGGGGTTCCACCCAATTTATCATAACCAGCCACAAACACAGTGTTATTAGCCTGGGAATGTACTAAACCAGTGGCCCCTCCCACCTGTGTAATGCCAGGCTGCTGCGGCCTTGTATATGGCTGGTTATTAAAAATGTGGGGGACCCAACGTCTATTGTTAAATTTAAAAAAAAAACGCCGTGGGGGTCCCCCACATTTTTATAACCAGCCCGATACAACACAGCAGCAGCAGCAGCCTAGCATTACAAGGGTGGGAAGGTCCACTGTTTTTGGCCCTTCCCAGCCTAATAATACCAGCCTACGGCCTCCCCAGTACCCGACCATCACAACAGATGGTCGGGTACTGGATCGTACTAAGCTCTTCCCGGCACCCCTGGTGGTGGTGGGTACCGGGGTAATAATGGGTGGTTAGTGCCAGCCTCTGCACCGGCTAACACTAAGTACCGCCTTTATAATGGACGCTGTCAATCAGCCAACTGCCATTATCTAGGCACTAATAAAGTTTTAAAAAAAAACACAAAGACAATTTTTTTTATTGAAATAAGAAATCCCCAACAAAACCCTCGTTACCCATTTTATTAAAATTTTCAAAAAACGTAGATCTACGCAGTAGTCCAACGAATCGAAGACGTAGTCCAATTGGTACATCAAAATCTGCAACAACATAAAAAAACAGTTATCAATGTGAACAATACCGATACTTATACTCACCTACACACACACAAACAACCACACACAAACATATACACAAACACATATAAACACACACCCATATATTACATAAACACATACACACAAACATATACACAAACACACACATATACACACAAACACATGTACACAAACACCCATATATACACAAACATATACGCACAAACACACACATATACACAAACACACACACATATACACAAACACACACATATACACAAACACACATATATACACAAACACACACATATACAAAAACACACAAACATATACACATGCACAAACACACCCATATATACACAAACACACACACATAAACTCCAAAAAACACACATATACACACAAACCTATACACAAACACATGTACACAAACACACAAATATACATATACAAAAATACACAAACATATACACACAAACATATACACACACACACATATATATATACACACACACACACACACACACACACACACATATACACACAAACATACGTACACAAACACACCCAAATATACACAAACACACATACACAAACACACACAAACACACCCATATATACACAAACACGCCCATATATACACAAACACACCTATATATACACAAACACACACATATACACACAAACATATACACATATACACACAAACATATGTACACAAACACACACATATATACACAAACACAAACCCACACATATACAAAAACACACACACACACAAACATACACAAACACACCCATATATACACAAACACGCCCATATATACACAAACACGCCCATATATACACAAACACACACATATATATACACAAACACGTATACAAAAACACACACAAACATACACACAAACACACACATATACACACAAACATATACACATATACACACAAACATATGTACACAAACACACCCATATATACACACAAACACAAACCCACACACAAAAACATATACACAAACACACCCATATATATACACACACACACACACACACACACACACACACATATACACACACACACACACACACAAATATACACAAACACGCCCATATATACACAAACACACCCATATATACACAAACACACGTATACAAAAACACACACAAACATACACACAAACCTATACACATATGCACAAACACACCCATATATACACAAACACACACATATACACAGCAACATATACACACAAACATATGTACACAAACACACCCATATATACACAAACCCACACATACAAAAACACACACACACAAATATATACACACAAACATATACACAAACACACCCATACACACACACACACATATACACAAAAATATACACAAACATATACACATACACACAAATACACCCATATATACACTCACACATAAACACACACACACACAAACAGATATACACAAACACACCCATATATACACAGACACACACAGACACACACACACACATATACACACTTACCTTTAGCGGAGCGCAGACTTCTCCTTGCGACGGGTGCCTTCCACTGCATCTTCTGCGCATGCGCCGAGAAGCGCCGAGATGCGCGTTCACGAGCAAATTACATCCTCTGCTCAGGGCGCATAGGATGTCATTACGCATGCGCGGCCACCGCTAAAGGTAAATAGCGGTGGCCGGGAACCTAGGCAACGAGCAGGATACAAAGAGGGACCGACCGCAACTTCAATCAAGAATATCAAGAAAACGACATCGCTGGACGACGGACAGGTAATTAGAATTCTTCTTATTTTTACATGGGGGAGCTTTATAGCTCCATTTATCAACTTGGGACAACCCCTTTAAGGCCATATGGTATTGAGCCTAAATATCCACCCAAGTTCTCTTTTTTTGAGTGATGCCACCCTATCACCATCTCGTTTCAGAGGTGGAATGTGGTCGATTATCCTGAACCTCAACTGCTTTTCAGTGTGACCAAGTTCAGTGAAATGTTAGGAGATAGGTAGATCTAGTCTCTTATTCCTGATTGTGAAACGGTGATAGTTACGGCGTAATTTGAGTTCTAATGTAGTTTCTCCAATGTACCAAAGCTTCAATGGACATTCAAGAAGATAGATTACATAAGTCAAATTACAAGTTAAGTAATGTCTAATTTTAGTTTCTCTGTCGGTAATAGGATAGTTGAAAACTTGGCTTTTAATAATGAAGTTGCAATTAATGCAGGACAGGCAAGGATAACAGCCCATCCTATGTGTGGCTAGATAATGCTGTCCTATCTGTTTAGACAGTTCGATAGCTGCTCTAACCAGTTTGTCCTTAACATTGGGTGAGCGTCTATAGGAGAAAAGTGGGGGTATTTCAAACTCGGGGACATGTCTTAGACTACTATTGAGGATGGGTCAATGTCTCCTGATGATTTTGGCTATGTGGTCACTCTGCTCCGTATAGGTAGAGACAAAAGGGACCCTATTCCCTTTTCTGATTCCTGCATTGTTTGCTGAAGTATTGGAAAGTAGTGTCTTTCTGGAGACGTCAGTGGCCCTATCCATATTATCATCTATGTTCGATTTGGGGGTAACCCCTTTGCCTAAATTTCTTACCCATCTCTCTAAGTCTCAAAGTTGCGGTTGGTTTGTCAGCGACAATCCTTTTGACCCAGAAAAGCTGGCTGTAGGGTAAGGAACGGACCATACCTCTTGGGTGACTACTGTCAAACCTGAGAGGATTATTGGCATCCGCATCCTTGACATATAAGTCTGTGGACAGGCGATCCTTCAATATGGAAACCTTGGTGTCCAAAAACACCACAAATGTAGGAGAGTGAACCAATGTAAATTTGACACTGGGGTTAATGGTATTGAGAAAATTATGAAATGAAAATAAATCTTCCTTTGAGCCTGTCCAAATAAGAAAAAAATCATCGATATATCGCCACCATTTTAAAACCTGTTGAAAATGTGATGGATGGTAGATATGTTCTGTTTCAAGCATAGCCATGTAAAGGTTGGCATACGTGGGTGCTATATTCGAGCCCATGGCAGTGCCCTGTTGTTGAATGTAGAATCTATCTGGAAAGGAAAAGTAATTAAAATGCAAGATGATGCTGAGGAGAGAGAGTAAAAATAATCTACACTTGTCTGAAAAGGTGCCATTCTGTAGACATTGATCAACTGTATCCAGGCCCCTCTGGTGTTCAATTGATGTGTACAGGCTCACAATATTGAAAGAGGCTGAGATTGCCCCAGTAGGGACAATCACCTGTTGTAATTTAAGTAGGAAATCATCTGTATTTCTGATATATGACGGTGTATTAACCACGAAATGTCTAAGCTTTTTATCCAAGACAATAGCTGCATTTGAAAAAAGAGAATCAACGCCCGAGACAATCGGGCGCCCTGGAGGGTGGATAAGGGTTTTATGTATCTTGGCCAAAACATACAGAATAGGGGTTACAATGTAATCCATGATCAGAAACTTCTTTACCGATTCGTCTATGAGATTGTCAGAAATGGCATCACTCTCCCGAGTCTTCTCGCAATATCAAATTTGGGATCATTACTCACCTTTATGTAAACAGTATCATCCTGTAACGGTCTGAAAATCTGAGCTATATAGTCACAGGTATTCAAAATAACTATTGAACCCCCCTTATCCGCGGGTTTAATTGTTATTTCTTTGTTTTTAGTCAGTTCAGACAGTGCTTCTATCTCCCTGGTGGTCATGTTGGGGTATTTCAGTCGTGTACATTTATTTTCATCCCTCAGTCTACCTACATCCAATTGGACTGCAGTGATGAATGTATCTACAGCTGGTGGGAAAATGGGGGGACAAAATCACTCTTATGGAAAAGATTACATTTTCAATTCAATTCAATTAAGAGTTCAATGTGATTTGAGTCAATGGTACCATCTCTAATACATTGTCCCTCAGAAAACCGGGTCCTCAGCTTAATGGAGCGGAAGAATCTGTGAGGAATTACCTCCAAATTAAACCAGTTGGCCTTGGTGCTTGGGTAAAAAGAAAGTCCTTTGTTTAAATGCCCTTGTTGTTCAACAGTCAAAGTACTAGAGGAGATATTTACCACTAAATCTGGGTGGTATCCTTCATCCTCAGTGTCATCTGACGTGGAGTCAATGTTCGTTGAGATTTCGGGGGTTTGGTCTTCCTGCTGTGCTGCCTTCTGCTGCCTCTTCTGGTCCACAGTCCTTGCGGTCGCCTAAAAAAAGAATTGATGGAAAAAAGGTTTGAAAAAGAAAAAGGAAACAGCACAGCTCCAGTAGTGGGTGCGACTCCTCATGGCTTATGCTACAAGACCTCAGATAGATAACAGACAAAAAGAATTGAGGCAGCACTCCAAAGTAGTGAGTGAAAAAAGAGGTATGTTTATTCACCCCACAGGCAACGTTTCGATCCGGCTTACGGGATCTTTCTCAAGCGGTGACTGACACTCAAGTGTGGGTAAATACCCTGGTCATACAGTGTTACAATCAAATTTGCATAAGTAAAAGCAAATATACATTGTGAAAAAAAATAGTAATAATTAGTGTTTGTGCAACTCATAATATCGCCTACTGGTCATGTGACGTCTAATGTAAATGTACCATTAACGTGATCAATATCCATCAGATAGATGGGAACATAACTAATCAAAAAGTGTGTTAATATGCATTGGTGGTGTGGTGAATGTACATAAATAATATAAAGACTGAAGTGGGAGCAGGAAGAGATGTTACACTTTTTTTGTCTGCTATATATATATGTATATATATATATGTATATATATATATATATATATATATATATATAATTAGGAATTGCAGAATCATTTAAAGTGATGCATCTGCCGAAACAGTCGGTATTGTGGCTTGTGGCTGAGTACTTTCTAATTTCACTACAAGAGCATTGTGGATGAAATCCTGGACGGGGGCTACTGTGTCCAAAAATAAGGGGTGCTCCATCATTTTTAGCAGAGAATATGTTGTTAAGCCCGTGTTAGGCAGGATTTTTGAGAGTGTCGCAGACAAAAAGGACTTTCGTGAGGAAAAAAATAATAATCAAAAAGGAGCAGTCCTTTTGGATTCCTAAATTTCAAACTCAGGAATTTAAGGGAAAAAAGTAGATGTTTACTCCTTAACCCAAACAGTAATAACAAACCTGGAAACAAACCGTTATGCCAGAGTAGTAAGAATTAAGAACTAACCAGCAACAAAAGAATTCTACCATCCAAACAGACACCAGTCAAGGATGGATGGCATATCTACAAAATACTTTACTTCAAAGCTTCTGGATTAAGGAAATAAGTCTGTAATCCTAAAATATTCCACGAGTTAAGAGCTTTCTAGGAAGTCTTAAAGGAAGCCTCTGCTCAGTTAAGACAAGCACATAAAAATGATGTCAGACAATGTGACAGCGGTAGCCTACTTGTGATATCAGGGGACACTAGATCTCCTGTTCTTCAGAAACGAGCGCCCAAGATCTTTTCCTGGGCAGAAGGAAATATACTTCCTATCTCTGCTATTCATCTAAAAGGCATAGAAAACACTATTGCAGATTTTCTCAGCAGATACCATCTGGATCCAGGGGAGTGGTCCTTAA
Organism: Rhinoderma darwinii; assembly: GCF_050947455.1. Classification (NCBI taxonomy): domain Eukaryota; kingdom Metazoa; phylum Chordata; class Amphibia; order Anura; family Rhinodermatidae; genus Rhinoderma; species Rhinoderma darwinii. The sequence continues at coordinate 659,326,590 of NC_134687.1, forward strand.
AGCAAGAGGTCTATGTTGACATCATCCATGGGGCATTCCGCAAATAGATCTATTCCCTTCTGCAAAAAATACAAAGTCTCCTGCTTTTTTCTCAATAAATTCCATAGACAAGTCCAGATAAGTAAACGCTCTTTTCTCAGCAGTGGAAGGTAGATATGGCCTACGCTTTTCCTCCTTTGCCGCTAATACCAAAGGTTCTTTAAAATAAACAATGGGAACTCTCTACAGTAATACTAATTGTTCGCCTTTGAACAAAAAGAAGCTGGTTCTCTCTCCTCTACTAGAAATAGAGGATATACTAATTCTTCCACCCATGCACCATCTTCTCTACCAGGGTCTGTTGCTTCACCAAAGCCCATAACAATTTCAGCTATCAGCTTAGATTCTGAGAGGGCATTCTCAAAAGGAAAAGGGTTGTCAGTGTAATTTCCACTCTTCAGGCCAGCCAGAAGAGTAACACGCCATTCATATATTTAAGGTTCTGTAGAAGATTCTGTTCATGGTGTGGGAATGAGATTCAAGACAAAACGAAACCAGCCCTATATCAGATTTCCTTCATCAAGGCCTTGATTTAAGACAACTAGAGAGTTTAGAATAGACTCAAACTTTCTAGTTCAGTTCTGCGGAAAGAATAGTAGTAAAAAAAAAAACTCTAAAGATACAATGAATCAGATTCACAATCACAGAGTGCTACTCTGTCAAAAATCTACAAGTGCCGAGATAATTAAAAGGCCCATTCTACATGTGCCACGGCATCTTTATGGGCAGAAAAAGCAGATGCATTTCTAGAGCAGATCTGCAAAGCCGCCAACCTGCTAAGACTTGAGCCGTAGAAATCTGTTGATCTAGCCTTTGACCTCATGCACACGACCATAGTGGTGTGCAAGGACCGTGATTTGCGGCGGCCCGCAAATGACGGGCCGTGCACATTGCCGTGTGCAATCATTTCAACGAACCTGGACCACAAAAATGCGTCCGTAATAAGACATGTCCTATCTTTTTGCAGTCCAGGCTCCCGGGAAATGTACGGACCGTGGAAACCACAGTTGTGTGCGTGGGCCCATTGAAATGAATGGGGCCACAATTCACCTGCTGATTTGCGGATGAATTGCGGCAAAAATACATTTGTGTGCCTGGGGACTTAGGATGTAAAAACCTTCCCTAATCTACTCATCTGGGAACTCCCCGGGTGGTACCGTCATGGGGAACGAAATGGAAAAGAAGAATTCGATTTATCGGATATTCGGTAAAAAAAATAATTGGTGCATAAATTAAAAAAACAAAACAATAAATGTTATTGCGGATAATCCAAAGTAGTTATTTAGACATCTGGCAAGTCTAGTTCTTATTTTCTCCTATTACCACTTGTAAAAATAAAAAAATTTAAGCTAAAACTATATATTATTTGAAAAAATATATTTTTTCATTTTCTCTCGGCCTAATTCTATTAAAACCTATGAAACACCTATGGGGTCAAAATGCTCACTTAACTCCAAAAGGGTTAGTTTCCAAAATGGGATCCTTTTAGAGGCGTTTCTTATGTTTTGGTTCCCTAATTCCTTTGCAAACCTGAAAAGGATGCCCTAAAAAGGTGCACCCTCATTTCAGAGGCCTGTGTTTCAGTCAAGTTGCACACTAGGGCCACATATGGGGTATTTCTAAAAGCTGCAGAATCAGAGTAATAAATATTGTATTTTATTTCCCTGTTAACACCAGAAAAAATTTGATTAATATTGAATATGTGCAAAAAATACAAAATAATTATTTTACCTAAATTTTGCTAAAATTCCGGCAAAACACTTAAAGGGTTAACAAACTTCCTTAATACCATTTTGAATACTTTGTGAGGTGCAGTCCTTGAAATGGGGTGATTTATGTTTTTTTAATATATAAACTCATTAAAACAACCTCCGAAATGAATTGGTTCCTTAAAAACACGTAATATTTTGGAAATTTTCTTGAAAAGTTAAAAAAATTGGTGCTAAATTTATCTTTAAAAAAGTAAGTGTTACCAAATAAACTCAAATCCATCTTTATTACCTTGATTCTGCCGTTTTTAGAAATATCCCATATGTGGCCCTAGTGTTCTATTTTCTTGACAAAAAGGCCTTAAATGTAGGAGCACCTTGTGGGTTTTAATTCCTCCTTTTTATTAGGCAGTTTTCCAGGCACCACTATAGGTTTGCAGAGGCCTTGCAGGGGCCAAAACATCCAGGCATGTAGTGAGCATTTTGATCGCACAGGTGATTTTATTAGAATTGGGCTGTAAAAATAAAAATTTAAAATTTTTCTAATAATATTTAGCTGTCAAAATGTTTTATCTTCACAAGGAATATAGGAGAAAAAGAATGCCATAATACGTAAAGCAATTTCTTTTGAGTACAGAAATATCCTATATGTGGTCATAAACTGCTGTTTGGGCACATGACAGGTCTCACAGCTGACAATACATATCAGAGCAAAAATCAAGCCATGAGGAAGAAAGAACTGCCTGTAGAGCTAAGGGACAAGATTGTGCACAGATCTGGAAAAGGGTATAAAAATGTTTCGGCTGCATTGAAAGAACACAGTGACCACTGTAATTCTTAAATTGAAGAGGTTTGGAACAACCAGGATTCTTCCTAGAGCTGACCGCCCCACCAAACTAATTAATCGGGGGAGAAGGGCCTCGGTAAGTGAGAGGATCAAGAACCCAAGGGATACTATGGCTCAGATCGAAAGATCCTGTGTGCAAATGGTTGAAGCTTCCAGAAGGTTAACCATCACTGCAGCACTCCACCAATCTGGGCTTTATGGCAGAGTGGCCAGAAAAGAAGCCTCATCTCAGTAAAAGACACATGACAGTTCGCCTGGAGTTCGCAAAAAAATAAATAAAAAAAACACCCAAAGGACTCTCAAACTGTGAGAAACAAGATTCTGTGGTCTGATGAAACCAAGATGAAACTTTTTGGCCTCAATTCTAAGCGTCATGTCTAAAGGAAACTAGGCACTGTTCATCATCTGCCCAATTCCATCCCTACAGTGAAGCATGGCGGTGGCAGCATCATGCTGTGGGGTGTTTTTCAGCAGCTGGGACAGGGAGACTGGTCAGGGTTGAGAGAAAGATGAATGGAGTAAAGTACAGAGATATTCTAAATGAAAACCTGATCCAGAGTGCTCTGGACCACTGGGCCAAAGGTTCACCTACCAACAAGACAATGACCCTAACCACACAGCCAAGACAACAAAGGAGTGGCGGGGGGACAACTCTGTGAATGTCCTTGAGTGGCCCAGCCAGAGACCTGACTTGAACCCAATCAAACATCGCTGAAGAGACCGGTTCTGTTTTCACTTTGTCTTTAAGGGCTATTAAGTGCAGAATGATGGGGAAAAATCAATCACGTGATTTTTTATTTTTTTTTAGCAAAAGTCCTCAACATAACAAAATGTGAAAAAATGTAAAGGGTCTGAAGATTTTCGAATGCATTGTACATGATTTTTACAATTTGTAGCCCAAAACTGAATTCCATATTTTAGATGTGGCCTTACATAGGATTTATAGAGGGATAATATTAAACTTGAATCCCTGGTTTTTAATCTCTCTTTTTATACACCCTAAAATCCTATTTGCTTTTGCAGCTGCTGCTTGATATTGACTGCTGCTGCTTAGCTTATTTCTTACCAGAATACCCAGGTCCTTCTCTTGTTCCGTTGTCCCCAGTTTTATTCGATTTAATGTATATGCATTAATACTAACATTGCGTCCTAGGTGCATTACTTTACATATATCGACATTAAATTTAATCTGCCGTGTCTTTGCCCATGCTGCAGCTTACCTAGATCTTTCTGTGATACTTTACAGTCAAGATGAGTTTTAAGTATCCTAGAAAGTTGTGTACCGTCAGCAAAACCTGACACCTTGCTATCAATCCCATCCACAAGTTCATTAACAAAGAGATTATGCCACTTCAGTGCCCAATATACTGTGCCCAGCAAGTGACACTGTGAAAAGACAGCTCTTTCATTATTATGTAGTTTTCCTTGTTTTATAAACACCCTACATGTGGCCCTAATCCTTTGCCTGGACATATGACCGGGCTCAGGAGTGAAAGAGCACCATGAGTATTTGAGGCCAAATTTGGTGATTTTATAGAACATTGGTTCACAATTAAAGTGGCGCTGAGGTGAAATAAAGGAAACCCATTTTGGAAACTTAACCCCTCAAGGCATTTTTCAAGGAGTGTAGTGAGCATTACACCATACAGCTTCTTTTTTTTTTTTTTGCGCAATGGATATAGGTATGTGAAAATTGAAATTTTTCCAACAGATATGCCATTTTAGTGCCCCATATACTGTGCCCAGCTTATGCCACTATAGACAAATATCTCACAAATTGTTTAAGCAGGTTCTCCCAGGTATGGCGATGACATATATGTGGACATATTTTGCTGTTTGGATGCACTGTAGGGGCTCAGAAGGGAGGCAGCGCCATTTGGCTCTTGTAATGCGGGTTTTGCTTGGTAGTAGTTTTTTTGGGGTATTACTGGTATTTCAGTTTATAACGTGGGGGTACATGTAAGCTGTGTGGAGTACATCAGGGTATATGTAATATGTGAGGAGTACATCAGGGTATATGTAATCTCTGAGGAGTACATTAGGGTATATGTAAGCTGTGAGGAGTACATCAGGGTATGTGTAATATGTGAGGAGTACATTCGGGTATATGTAAGCTGTGCGGGGTACAACTGGAAGACACTGGGAGACCATAAGCACGACAAACAATGGGTAACGAACAACGCTCTGGCAGAGCCCCTTTTATAGCCCAGGGCATCCTGGGCTAGATTGCAGAGTTCCTGCAAAAATGCACGACAGTCCCTTTAAGGCCGTGCCCGCCGGAGACCCTCGAAATCCGGAAGTTAGTGCCGGCGCCTGACAGGGGGACGACGCTGCAACGAGGTAAGCTGTCCATGGCCACGGCCGTCGAGGTTAATGACCGAACGACGGACCGTGGCCATAGACGTTACAGTATCCCCCCTCTTACGCCCCCTCTTCTTGTGACCAGAGCGGGAGAGAGACTTCCTCACGAGGACAGGAGCATCGATGTTCTCCTCTGGCTCCCAAGACCTCTCTTCTGGACAGTAACCCCCTCCAATCCACTAAATAAAATGTCCTTCCTCCCACCTTCTTGGTAGCCAGAATCTCCTTTACTTCGAAAGTCGCCGATGAGCCGCCAGGGGCCACTGTGGAGCTAGGAGTCCTAGAGTAGTGGTTCAGCTTGTAGGATACCGGGTTGATCTGTATCAGGATTTCGAAGGGACCAAGGAACCTAGGAGCAAATTTGCACGACGGCACCTTCAGCCGGATATTCCTAGAAGACAGCCAGACTTTAGTCCCTGGAAGGAACTGCGGAGGTGCCCGTCTTCTTGTGTCTGCCTTTCTCTTCATGCGGTCCACCGCCAACAGGATAGAAGATCGGATCTGTTGCCATATCTGTAGAAAGTCTCTCTGAAAGTTGAATCGGCTGCAGGCACCTGGGACATCGTAGAAACAGGAAGAGGTATCCGAGGATGTTGGCCGTAGACGATGAAGAATGGACTGGAAGTGGTCGACTCACTGGTGTGGTTGTTATAAGAGAACTCTGCCCATGGGAGCAACTGCACCCAATCATCATGGCGCCTGGAAACAAAGTGACGTAGGTAGTTCTCCATAATCTGGTTAACTCTCTCGACTTGCCCATTGGACTGGGGATAATAGGCTGAAGAGAACTCCAATTTTATACCGAGGAGGCCGCAGAGTGCTCTCCAAAACTTCGAGGTGAACTGGACACCTCTGTCCGAGACAATATGCAGGGGCAAGATCTTGGGTCTTACGAGTACCCGCGTGACCTGCCAGCTTAGAAGTGTGACCCCAGCGAATAATTCTTCCTCGGTCAGCCAGACGTACAAAAGTCCTACCCGGAGGAATGTCTCTAACTTGCAGGGGTTTCACAGAGAAGATGCAGGATGGGTCAATAATATTCTGTGGAGATTCCATGGCGTCTTCGGTTTCAAAAGATCTAGACAAGGCATCGGCCCTCACATTCTTGTCGGCGGGTCGGTAGTGGAGTTCGAACCGGAACTGAGCAAAGAACAACGACCACCCGGCTTGACGAGGATTCAACCGCTGGGCCGCCTTTAGGTAGGTCAAATTCTTGTGATCCGTGAAGATCAGAATAGGATGAACCGCGCCCTCCAGTAGATGTCTCCACTCCTGCAGAGCCAGCTTGATGGCCAGTAACTCCCGGTCCCCAATCGAGTAGTTGCGCTCTGCGGAAGAAAACAGCTTGGAATAGTAGCCACATACCACAGCCTTGCCCTTCGATCTTTTCTGGAACAACAGTGCACCAGCACCCACCGAGGAAGCGTCCACCTCTAACGAAAACTGTAGGGATACATCCAGATGGTGCAGAATGGAGGCAGACGTGAAGGCCTTCTTTAAGGATTCAAATGCGGCTTCAGCCTCCGGAGTCCACATCTTGGCATTCATACCCTTCTTAGTGAGGGTGGAGATAGGAGCAGTCAAAGATGAGAAGTTGGGGATGAATAGTCGGTAGAAGTTGGCGAATCCTAGGAAGCGTTGTATGGCTCTTAAGCCTTGTGGGCGTGGCCACTCCAGAACAGCCTTTACCTTCTCGGGGTCCATCTTGGGGCCCTGATCTGAGATAATATAGCCCAGGAAGGATAGAGACTTCTTCTCAAAAACACACTTCTCCAACTTGGCGTAAAGGCGATTCTCTCTTAGACGGAGCAACACCTGGCGAACATGACTTTGATGAGTTACTGGATCTGGGGAAAAAATCAAAATGTCATTGAGATACACCACAACACAAACATAAAGGCGATCACAAAAAATGTCATTGACAAATTCTTGAAATACTGCGGGGGCGTTACTCAGGCCGAAGGGCATAACTAAGTATTCGTAGTGCCCATCACGAGTATTAAAGGCAGTCTTCCATTCGTCACCTCAACGAATCCGAATCAGATTGTAGGCCCCACGCAGGTCCAGTTTAGAAAAATTATTCGCCCCCTGTATGCGATCAAACAGTTCAGAAATCAAAGGCAAGGGGTACTACCTGTTCTTCACCGTGATCTGGTTTAGGCCTCGGTAATCAATGCAACGTCGTAAAGATCCATCTTTCTTTTTAACAAAGAAGAACCCCGCTCTGGCCGGGGATGAGGATTTACGAATGAAACCCCTTTCCAGGTTATCCTTAATGTAGGCCGACATGGACTGGGTCTCTGGCAGGGAGAGAGGGTACACTCTACCATGAGGAGGAGACGATTCAGGAACCAGGTCGATCGGACAGCCATATGCCCGGTGTGGCGGCAAGGTCTCAGCCTCCTCTTTATTGAAGACATCGCAGAACATGGAGAAACAGGAAGGCAACCCTGTCAAAGACTGAAAAGGGACAGGTTGTGGCGACTGGATATGACCCAGACAGCGGTCAAGACACTTCGGGCCCCACTGGAGGATCTCTCCAGAGTTCCAATCCAGGACAGGGGCCTGCAGACGAAGCCAAGGCAAACCCAGCAGCACGGGGTTGACGGCCTTGGACAGGACGAACAGGGAGATGAGTTCAGCATGAAGGGCTCTCACTTGTATTCTCAATGGCTTGGTTACGAACACAACTGGGTCCGGTAACGGCAGTTCATCCACCGAGGCAACGATTAGCGGCCTTTCAAGCGGGATAGTAGGCAACTGTAGGAGATCCACAAGGTTCTGGCAGACGAAGTTGGCTGCAGAGCCAGAGTCCAGATATGCCGAGACCTGATGGGACCTCTCGCCAGCAATGATGGTTACGGGAATGAATAGTTTAAAAGAGAGTTCTTGATTCAATGTGTTGACGCCCAGGGTTGTCTCTCCAACCAAACCTAGGCGCTGGGGTTTTTTGGCTTGTGAGGACACAGACGCACAACATGGCCAGTGAGGCCGCAATATAAGCAAAGTCCAGAGGTGCCCCTGCGCTGTTTCTTCTGGACCAATAATTTTAGTCGGTCCACTTGCATCGGGACCTCGGGCAAAGCAATAGAAGCAGGCAAGAGGGGTTGCTGAAAGTTGGGCGCCAGTCTAGGGCGCCGACACTCCTGACGAACCTCGTGAGATCTTTCCCTCAGCCTTATGTCTACCCGAGTGGCAAGCAGAATCAAGTCGTCCAAGGCAGAAGGCAGGTCTCGAGCAGCCAGTTCATCCTTGATCTCGGATGACAGGCCATGCCTATAGGATGCCACGAAGGCCTCATTGTTCCAGGATAGCTCTCCTGCCAGAGTCCGGAACTGGATCGTATACTCGCTCACGGAGGTGTCCTCTTGGCGAAGGTTTAAGATGGCAGTGGCTGCCGATGAGACTCGCCCAGGCTCCTCAAAAACAGTTCGGAATATTCGCACGAACTCCTGGAAATCTCGGGTCTCGGATCTCTGCCGTACCCAGATAGGATTAGCCCATGCCAGGGCCTTGCCAGTCAGGAGGGAGATGATGAATGCGATCTTGGCTCCATCTGACGGAAATGCTCGAGAGTGCAGGATAAAATGAATGTGGCATTGGTTCAGAAACCCTTAACAAGCACTGGCGTCTCCATCGAACCGAGAGGGCAATGGCAGCAAGAACTGAGGATTCGGACAGGATCTGCCAGGAGGAGTAACAGGAGGATCGGCTTGAAGGACTTGCATAGAGGCAGGAAGAGAAGCAACTAGCGTCCCTAGCTGCTGTGCCATAGAGTCCACTGCCACGAGGAGCTGATCCTGCCTAGCTCGGAGATCAAGCAGGTCCGCCTGCATGGCTTGGGAGCGTGCCAAGCCCTTGAATTGACCAGCGGAGTCCATGGCCAGAGCGTACTGTCACGTAGCGGGATGGCAGCTGGCCAAACAGGTAAGTACAGAGTTCAATTAGTTCAGCGAGTGTACCTGAGGCAATAGTAGGCAGTAGCGAGGCAGGCATGTCCAGGACCAGGCGGCGGGAAGTTGTCAGGTGAGGCGTAGCAGATCAAGTGCAGACTGTAGCACAGCACGGCAATAGCACAGCACGGCAATAGCACTAGGTAGCACGGAAACAGGATACGGGATACAGGAGCAAGATACACTGGGAAACTGGAAGACACTGGGAGACAATAAGCACGACAAACAATGGGCAACGAACAACGCTCTGGCAAAGAGCAAGAGGGCAGAGCCCTTTTTATAGCCCAGGGCATCCTGGGCTACATTGCAGAGTTCCTGCAAAAATGCGCGCACTGGCCCTTTAAGGCCGTGAACGCGCGGGCGCCCGCCGGAGACACTTGGGAGTCCGGAAGTGAGTGCCTGCGCCTGACAGGAGGACGACTTTGCAACGAGGTAAGATGCCCATGGCCCCGGCCGTCGAGGTTAACGACCGAACGTGGCCATAGACGTTACACTAATATATTTCCCCTTAAATATACTTTGAGGGTCTCCCAGTAAAGAATTGGATCATCCCGATGTTGTCCATTATTCTGGTCAAATCCCTCTATCCAACTAGTCATTGACCTAATAAAGTTTTATTGCTTAATGCCACTGCAGGAAAACACCAGTTGTTCCAGACAGTCTTATGGTTTCCCATATCTATAAAAAGCCATACCATTATTATTAGATATTATTTTAATTAACTTTCCCAAAAATAATTTCTATGTTTCATTCGGTGCATAAACACTGCAAATAGTGAAGAATAAATTCCCTACTTTCATTAACGCCCTCACCCATCTACCCCTTGTGTCATTATCGCTTTTTATTAAATTTCCATCAAGGTGTTTACTTATCAAAATTGCAAATCCCGCCTTTCTCCCTATTGCTGGTGACCCTATAAGGGTATGTTCACACAACCTATTTTCGCCTGTTTTTCGGGCCATAAACGGCCGAAAAATTGGAAGCAGAACGCCTCCAAACATCTGCCTATTGATTTCAATGGGAGAACGGCGTTCTGTTCCGACGTAGCGTTTTTTTACGCGTAAAAAAACGGCCGCGAAAAAGAAGTGCAGGACACTTCTTGGGACGTTTTTGGAGCCATTTTCCATAGACTCTATTGAAAAAAATAAATAAAACGGCCGTAAAAACCGCTGCGAAAAACCACGAGTGACACAAAAAATGTCTGAAAATCAGGAGTTGTTTTCGCCTGAAAACAGCTCTGTAATTTTCAGACGTTTTTGCTCACTGCGTGTGAACATACCCTAACCGTCCCAACTCAATCTCTCCTTAGTTTTAAGAGCTCCTTCTCGCTCAAATGTACCTCCTGTATAGTGCTATATCTGTCTTCAATTTATTTAAGTGTCTTACTATTTTATCTATCTTAATCGGAGTTGCTATCCCTTTAACAGTCCATGAAACTATATGAACAGGTTTCAACTATCCCTTAAACGGCAGTATTTCAATATTCTGGTTCACATGCCCCCCCCCCTCCTTCCTTTACTCCCCACCCCCCTATTTTTTTGTAGAGCAGCCTCACTCCCCATCAACTCTATCTTTATGTGATGATTCTATCCTCTTTCCCCGCACCATGAATCCAACCCCCCCCCCTCCAATAGCAAGCTGTGTTTATAGAGATATAGTAAGGGAACATATTTATAGGATGATTCTTTAAGAATGTTCAGGCAGTTCTCTTTTGTTCCATTCTTCTTCCTTCCTTTGAAGATCTTTACATTGATGTACACTTTTCTTCAATCCATTTTGCAGCTTTTACTGGATCTTCACAGGTTTTAACTGTCCCATCTTCATGAAATATTCTTAGGATTGCTGGGTACATTAAAGCGGACTGTATCTTGTTTTGTATTAGTTTTGCACAACTTGTTGAGTACAATCTTCTTTTACTGCTCACCTCCGCCGAATAATCAAAATATATAAGAATTTTATTGTATCATTATAGTCCAAAACCCTTGCAATAACCGGTCTTGTATTCTCCTCTTCCCCTGGTTTTACACCCAGCCTGTGGGCTCTTTCTACTTTTATTTCCCCAAGGTAATTCCAGTATTCAGGATTTTTTTTTTTTACATCACTGCTCTCAAAATGGTTGCAAAATAGGATTCTGGAATTCCAATTATTAGTATACTGTTCCTTCTAGAACGATTTTCTAAATCTGAGAGGTTATCTCACAATGTTCCATTCTCTTTTTTTAGCTCGGAAACTGAGCCATGAAGCTCTGCCATCTCATCCTCCATTGCAGAAACTCTATATACAAATTGGTCTATCTGGTCAGTATGCCTCCGAATGTCCTCTACCACTGTTTTTAATAAGTGTGCTACAGCCTTGTCCATGGACTCTCATCAAATGCTCTGTCACTGCCCTTGCTATCTCCTTAATATTTGTTGGCAAGATGTCAAAACGTGTCTTGTCCTCTATAGAATGGTTAAGCCTTACACTTTTGTTCGGCGATTTTTCTAGAACTTTTAGTCCCTTGGTGGATTCTCTTCTTATTTGTTGTCGATTTTTTTAATTAGTTTTTGGGGCCATTTTTCGTGGATCAAGGCTTTTCTGTTTCTCGTGTCGTTTACCAAATTCTTTTTACCAAACGTTCAATCGTCTGGAGCTCATATAGAGTATGTAATAATTAAAACATTTCAGAAATTCTCTGCTCCTTATATCCTGTATATCACGTATACAAGTTAGGGCCTGTTCACATCACTGTTCGCTTTCCGTTCCAGGGTTCTGTCTGAGTTTTTCGTCGTGTGAACCCCGCAAAGGAAAGTGAAACCACAGCTTCCGTTTCAGTCACCATTGATATCAATGGTGACAGAAACATTGCTAATGGTTTCTGTTCGTCGCCATTCTGGCGGGTTTCCGTTTTAACGACTGAATCAATAGCGCAGTCGACTGCGCTATTGATTCCATCAGAAAACCAGAAACCTGCCAGAATGGTAAGAACGGAAACCATTAGCAATGTTTACGTCACCATTGATATCAATGGTGACGAAAACGGAAGCTGTGTTTTAGTTTCACTTTCCGTTGCGGGGTTCACCCGACGGAAACCTCCGACAGAACCCGGGAACGGAAAGCAAACGCTGATGTGAACAGGCCCTTAGACAAATAGTTCTGTCCCCAGAAAGGATATGTCACAGAAATACAATGAAATTCACTGCTGCTCAGTGCAAGCTGTTGCACACTTTAGGTAGCTAAAGAATTTAATGCATGTATTAATTTCGGGATGATTCAATGCACATTTCTTCGGGACTTATCAGAGTTTTACCCAGCGTTTACTTTGTATTTCGTCGTCTGTAGCATCCAATCACTGAGATGAAAAGATCACTATTGCACACTGCTACCGGCTATTGCTATTACTTTTAGTCCCTTGGTGGATTCTCTTCTTATTTGTTGTCGATTTTTTAAATTAGTTTTTGGGGCCATTTTTCGTGGATCAAGGCTTTTCTGTTTCTCGTGTCGTTTACCAAATTCTTTTTACCAAACGTTCAATCGTCTGGAGCTCATATAGAGTATGTAATAATTAAAACATTTCAGAAATTCTCTGCTCCTTATATCCTGTATATCACGTATACAAGTTAGGGCCTGTTCACATCACTGTTCGCTTTCCGTTCCAGGGTTCTGTCTGAGTTTTTCGTCGTGTGAACCCCGCAAAGGAAAGTGAAACCACAGCTTCCGTTTCAGTCACCATTGATATCAATGGTGACGGAAACATTGCTAATGGTTTCTGTTCGTCTCCATTCTGGCAGGTTTCCGTTTTAACGACTGAATCAATAGCGCAGTCGACTGCGCTATTGAGTCCATCAGAAAACCGGAAACCTGCCAGAATTGTGACTAACGGAAACCATTAGCAATGTTTCCGTCACCATTGATATCCATGGTGACGGAAACTGTGTTTCAGTTTCACTTTCCGTTGCGGGATTCACCCGACGGAAACCTTTTAGCACAAGTATTCAGCCAACCATTTCCTAATGATAGCATATATAGAATATCTAGTGGCTTGTTTTTAAGGTTTAGCAACCTATCCCTCATAAACAGTCAAGTTAAAATTTCAGGGCACTCCAGAGCTCCTAAGAGCATTTGCACAAACTCAGCCCCTAAAATTGATTAATCCCCCAGCTACAGGGAGGCCAGATGTAATATAGGTGGGGCAACACAGATGGAGCAGTACAGTGTGCAGTACAGGTGGAGCAGCATAGAGACAATAGAACAGTAGCGGCAGTATCCCAGCAAGCCAGCCAAGATATCTGCAATGCCACAGCAGACCAGCACCTCATACATTTAAAGAAGGAATAAGACAAATTCAGGGTCAGGGCGGTGAATCCTGCTCAAGTTTACCACACACTCCAGGGCTCACCCAAAGATCTTCAGCAGTGGCCTCTGGAGGATATCAGTGAACGGCATCGGCGGTGTTCAGCATGGAAGAGAGTATCGCGGAGAAAGCACAGCCACGCATGAGTGCGGACGTTCTTACGTCATCATGCCACAGCCCTTAATGGTCAGAAGGGACATGTAAAAACATCCCCCTTTTAAAGCAACCAGTCTGCTCTTCTACTTCAATCAGAATGACAGAGAGATATCATCTGCCTTGTCCTTGTTACCACTTTCTCCTGAACTAACGAGAATATTACTAAAATGATGTTAGCAGGTCATTTTGAGGCAGGGATGCAATGCAGTGGAAATGGGGTTTTTGTGATTAAGTTAATTTTCATGGCAAGGAATGATTTTGCACTTAATTACAATTCATCTGATCACTCTTCATAACAATTGCTGCTATAAAAACTGAAGCTGCATAGTTATGAAAACCAAAATTTGTATAAATCTGAAAACTTTTAACCAGGACTGTACAGCTGACACCCACTGGTGATAGTGCAGACTCCCCGTCATACATGTACAGCTGTTTGTGGAAATGCTTTTCCAACATTGCTGCATCTACGCGGCATATATCGGCAAAAGTTAAAGGACGTTTAAATGAATCTACCAAAGTGACACATTGGATTAAAAAAAATAAAATAAAATGGGGCTGTGTTCACAAGGCCATAATTGGCTGCATAGCCAAGTGATTATTGTCTGTGAATAACCTGGGGAGATAAAAAAATATCTTCGTTTGCTCCTACGAGCTTTTCCCACATTCCAAACAAGAATACAGGTTTTGTTCATGCTAATTTAATTATGAATTTAAAAATGTTATTTCCATGTAAAACTTTTTCCATACATAGAACAAAATGACTTCTCACCTCTGTGAGTTCTCATGTTTAGCAAGACTTGATTTTCATAAAAAGCATTTCCCACATTCTGAAAATTAATCTGGCTTCTCTCCTGTGTGACTTCTCTCATGTGTAACAAGATGTGATTTTTGTGTAAAACATTTCCCACATTCTGAACATGCATATGGTTTCTCTCCTGTGTGACGTCTCCCATGTATAACCAGATGTGATTTGTGTGTAAAACATTTCCCACATTCTGAACATGAATATGGCTTCTCTCCTGTGTGACTTCTCTCATGTATAACAAGATGTGATTTTTGTGTAAACCGTTTCCCACATTCTGAACATAAAAACGGTTTCTCTCCTGTGTGACTTCTCTCATGTGTAACAAGATGTGATTTGTGTGTAAAACATTTCCCACATTCTGAACATGAATATGGCTTCTCTCCTGTGTGACTTCTCTCATGTGAAAAAAGATGTGATTTTTGTGTAAAGCATTTCCCACATTCTGAACATGAATACGGCTTCTCTCCTGTGTGACTTCTCTCATGTTTAACAAGACTTGATTTTTCTGTAAAACATTTCCCACATTCTGAACATGAATATGGTTTCGCTCCTGTGTGACTTCTCTCATGTGCAACAAGATGGGATTTATATGTAAAACATTTCCCACATTCTGAACATGAATACGGATTCTCTCCTGTGTGACTTCTCTCATGTTTAACAAGACTTGATTTTTCTGTAAAACATTTCCCACATTCTGAACATGAATACGGCTTCTCTCCTGTGTGACTTCTCTCATGTTTAACAAGAGTTGATTTTTCTGTAAAACATTTCCCACATTTTGAACATGAATATGGTTTCTCTCCTGTGTGACTTCTCACATGTGTAACAAGATGGGATTTATATGTAAAACATTTCCCACATTCTGAACATGAATATGGCTTCTCTCCTGTGTGACTTCTCACATGTTTAACAAGACTTGATTTTTCTGTAAAACATTTCCCACATTCTGAACATGAATACGGATTCTCTCCTGTGTGAATTCTCTCATGTTTAACAAGATTTGATTTTTCTGTAAAGCACTTCCCACATTCTGAACATGAATATGACTTCACCCCTGTGTGACTTCTCTTATCTGTAGTAAGGCTTGATTTATTTGTAAAACTTTTACCACATTCTGAACTAGAATACAGCTTCTCCCCTGTGTGAATTCTTCTGTGCTTAAAAAGACCTGAGATTTTTGTAAACTGTTTACCACAATGAAAAGTTTTACCCCCTATCTGAGCTGTGCTTCTAGTAACAATCTGTGATTGGTCAGGAGAAGGTCTCTGATGATTTGGGAAATTATATGATAGATCTTTACTGTGAAGTCCTGGATGTACATTAAGGGCAATGTGGTTTTCTCCAGAAGACTGCTGCTTGATGTCTTCATCTTCTACTTCATAATTGATCAAAAACATGACGTTTCCCTCAGAGTTCTTACTGGTATCTGCTGTTAGGATTAAAAATGGATTTTGTGATTTTTATATTTTTCAAGCGACATAGTAGACAAATTTATAACATATTAGGCTGCATGAAGTTTTTTTTTATAGTCATTCAGAAGTGGATCCAGCAGGAAGGAAAGTTTTTAGCCATTCCTTTCAAAACCACCACTGACTTTTGCAAAAAAAAAAAAAACTGAACCAAATACTGCCACAAAAATGTAATTACTTATTCCAGCTTTAGAAACCTTTGAAAAACACTATAAATGGACAATAACTTTTAGATTAACACAAGTTTTTAATGAATAGTATACCGGATATCTAGAAATTTTTCTATTTGATTTCTTCCAAAAATTTCTGCTTTATCCTTGCAAAGTCTGTATGAAGCTACTGCCACTAGGCGACTCCTGTTCTATAATTTGTTGTCCACCCGCGGTTGTCCTTCAAACTCAGGTATCTAGTTACAGAGAAGATTAGACAGACTGCAGAAAATGGGGGTGACTCTCTCTGGTAAAGTTCCCTGTACTCATAGCCTGCCTGAACTTTCTCATGTAATCCTTGCAGTAGCTCCTTGCATCTCTGCTGTGTTATAGATTTTTTTCCGAAGTCCCAGAATTTCTGTCTACCATGTGCACTTTGCTCTAGATGTCTAATGTTTGCTGCAGGTATTTGTCACTAATAACTAAAAAGCTGCATGTACAGGGTTCTCACGTCACGCTAAAAATTTGTCTTTTGCAGAGAATCGCAGGAAATTGTAGCATTTTGCAGTGACTTCACAAAAACTGCATCAAATTCGTACAGCTTTGCTTTTATTTGCAAGAATTTTCAAAGCTCTAAATAGCGGGTACTACATCAGAACATCTTTGGGGACTGAGGAGCATGACTATTTTGAACTTTTCGATAAAAACATAGGTGTGCTTTAAAATCTATCAATGATAAAGTCCAGGATTCTGGCCTACACCCAGTCACCACTTATATTACATAAACCTTAACTTGATAAAACAAAAATATTTAAAAAACCATAACCTTGTCTGACAATCCCACCTGTCCTCTGCCAACACATTTGACCCTTTAATACCAATTGGGAATCACTTTATTACAAGAACCTAATATTGTCATTGACAATCTAATCTCGGCCACGGATAATGCGTCATGAGACAACGCACACATCTCCGGCTGAACTCACTGGACATGACAATGAGGTCTATATATCCTAATGGCTGCACAGTCACCGGATCTCAGTATTATAGAACATCTTTGGGATGTAGTGGAATAGACAGAGTGAGGTTATCAATCAGAATCTATAATGAAGGTTTCCAGTACATTGTTATATCATTCCACTAAGAATTCAGGCTGCTCTAAGGGGACAGAGGGTCCTATCAAGTACTAATAAGGTGGACTTAGTGAAGTGGCCTCGGAGTACAGGTGATCAGCACTGAAACGTCTTTGTATGTACAATAATTACATGTGAAATACGAGCTTCCTAATTATCATGGATCTGGAAGATTAGATTACCCCCAAATAGAAAAAAACATCTCCCCTTATGACTTGTGAGCAGAGTTGTCATGGGGACCTTGTGCGTTTTCTAATAGTTCCTCGATTCTTGTCCCAGCCTAATATTAAATATAGAACTATAATGAAGATCTTTCTTCTCAGCTGTTATTATTAGGGGATTAGAATTGGAAGAACCAAATAAATCACAAAGTACAAAGGAAATCACCAAAATTAGTTTTTTGTTGTTGACTATAACAAAATAATGTTTAACCCTTTCCCGCAAAATGTAAGTGATTGGCTGTACGTAGTTCCTCCACAATGTACTGACATTTATAGTAAATTCAAGTGGCAGGTTTGTTACAGAAACATCTGCAGATGAGACTCTTGTGAATGGAAAAATTTCTGTGCATGAATTTCTGCAAGCCTCATAGAGATGAATGGAAAAAGGTCGCAGAAATTTCTGCAACAAATTTGCTGCGTGTCAATTCTTGAGTTGTAAAAAATGGCATGGATTTCATGCGTGTTTTACAAGCGACTCATCTGGAGTTTTATGGGGGTTTTTGATTTGTGCATTTGTAAAAAAAATAATTTTATGCCGTATTTCGAGTTCTATAGAGAAGAATGATGCGTTTTGAAAAAAAAGCCACAGAGCAAAACACGCACCAAAAGAGCAAAAAAAACACAAATAAAAAAATCAGCCATTATGTGCAGTGCATTTTATATTTTACTATAAACTGGCGTGTAACATCTGCCTGAAAAAAACAAAAAGGCAGAAAAAATTCCACAAAAAACAGACAAAGCGGGAGGCTTCACACACAGTACAAGTCTGGAAATGTCAATGAGAGCCGCCCAAAAGAATTGATCTCGGTGCTTAAACTGAGATTTTTCAGATCTCGGTGGTTTGCGCAGCTGATGTCCCCCAAAATCTGACACTAAGCCCAGTGCATGACCGGAGTCATAGAACACCTTGTAGAGAATTTCTATGTGCTGTCACAGCTCCTGCACTATGTATAACACATTGTCTGACGTTTTACTGTAATGTAGAACTAAGGAGGAACCTCACCTTAAACCTCCCAAT
Source organism: Rhinoderma darwinii (assembly GCF_050947455.1). Taxonomy (NCBI): domain Eukaryota; kingdom Metazoa; phylum Chordata; class Amphibia; order Anura; family Rhinodermatidae; genus Rhinoderma; species Rhinoderma darwinii. The sequence goes on from NC_134687.1 coordinate 659,344,783, forward strand.
TCACTTTCTAATATTATTACTGACCTGTGGTAACACCTCCTGGAATTTCATGCTCCACTTCACTGTTACACGGTTGATCGCCCCTCACCCGCTCTTCTTCTTCATCCTCCACTTTATTATTAGTCAGATCTTCCCCCTGATTTCACATATGTAACAATTCAGTACAATACAGAAGAGAGGGCGAAGAATCTAACAGATCAACATAAGAAACCACCAAAATCTATGACCGCAGGACCAAAAAGCTCCACACCCCCCTATATAGATCTGGTATAGGGCTCAGCTTCATCTACCTGATGATTCTCTGGGACATTGTGATTTTCCTCTGGACAGTCCTGGGAATACAGAGGACTGGGACATCTCTCTGGTGAATTTCTCCTACTGGATCCATCTGTAGGATACACACAGTGACTGAATACATGACTACTGTATATCTGTCTATATATCACACACTTCTGTTTACTGATCAGAGCCGAGATTACAATGTTGAGGTCCTCACTGCCTGTGCCGCTGTTTCTGCACCTTGTAAGCCGCAGGGCTATTGTGGCCTACCGTTGTGGGGAACCAATGGCTTTCTGCTCCACCATAGTATTCAATTGCATTTGCCTCATAAAGATGTGAATACACGTGAAATCGTCAGGACACAGGAGTCGTATTATAAGAGCCCCGTGCCAACCAAAAGTGTACCAGGTCTTTGCCCTGGAACAATACCCCCTGCTTATATGGGAAGTCAACATTTTATGAGAGGGAACCCACAGTCAGACAAAGTACCTGTAGTAATGAAAACAACTACTCCAAGGTTCCTCTCTACAGGGGATGGGAAACCACTGAGGTGTTGGAGGAAGCTCTACGGTTATATACCACAAGTTTCCTTTCCCTGGTGCTCTTATGTCGAATGGGGAAAAACTAATATTTCTGATTACATTTATCGGTAATTGGTTTTCTGTGAGACCATGACATCACCATGAGAGAGACGACCCCCAATGTCCTCCTCCATACATACACCAATCAGCCATAACATTAAAACCAATGACCGGTGAAGTGAAGAAAATTAATGATCTCGTGACAATGGCGCCTGACAAGGGGGGGGGGGGGATGTTAGACGGCAAGTGAACAGTCAGTTCTTTAAGTTAATGTCTTTGAAACATGGAGAAGTGTAACATGACAAGGGCCAAATTGGCCAGAGAGTCCCCAAAACTGACAGTCTTGTGGGGTGTTTCTGGTATGTAAAGGTTCGTACCTACCAAAAGTGCTCCAAGGAAGGACAACCGGTGTACCGGCAACAGGGTGATTGGCGGTCAAGACTCATTAATGTGAGTGGGTAGCTCATCTGGTCCCAACCCACAGAAGATTTACTGTATAACACATTACTGAAAAAGTCCCTGCTAGCTGTAAGGGTATGTGCACACACACTAATTACGTCCGTAATTGACGGACGTATTTCGGCCGCAAGTAGTGGACCGAACTCAGTGCAGGGAGCCGGGCTCCTAGCATCATACATATGTACGATGCTAGGAGTCCCTGCCTCTCCGTGGAACTACTGTCCCGTACTGAAAACATGATTACAGTACGGGACAGTTGTCCTGCAGAGAGGCAGGGACTCCTAGCATCGTATATAACTATGATGCTAGGAGCCCGGCTCCCTGCACTGAGTTCGGTCCGGTACTTGCGGCCGAAATACGTCCGTATATTACGGACGTAATTAGTGTGTGTGCACATACCCTTATAGAAAGGAGTCAGGACACGCAGGGCATTGCAGCTTATGGTGTATGGAGCAGTGTAGCCTCAGACCAGTCAGATCGCCCATGCTGACCCCTGTCCACCACCATAAGCGCCTACAATAGGCAGTATCAGAATCGGGCAATGGAAGAAGGTGGCCTGGTCCGATAAATGACATTTTCTTTTACATCATGTGGACGGCCGGGTGCGACACTTACCTGGGGAAGAGATGGCAGCAGGATGCATTACGGGAAGAAGACAAGCCGGTGGACGCAGTGTGATGATCTGGGCAATGTTCTGCTGGTCATGGCATTCATGTAAATGTGACACGTACCACCTACCTAAACATTGCTGCAGACAAGTACACCCCATAAGGCAGCGTTATTCCTAACGGCAGTACCCTCTTTCAGCAGGATAATGCCCCCGCCACACTGCAAATATTGATCAGGAACGGTTCAAGGAGTTGACTTGTCTCCAAATACCCCAGATCTCAATCCGATCAATTATCTGTAGGATGTGCTGGAAAAACAAGTCGGATCCATGGAGGCCGCACCTCACAATTTACAGGACTTGAAGGATCTGCTAACGTCCTGTGCCAGATATCACAGAGATGCCACGTCCCCATCGGTCAGAGCTGTTTTGGCAGCACGGGGGCGACCTACACAATATTAGGCAGGTAGTTTTTATGTTAGCGCTGATCGGAATAGACAGAGAGAGATATTCTACATAGTTACATAATTAGTGGGTTAAACAAAGTCTAAGTCCATCAAGTTTAAACTTTTTAGACTTACAAACCCCGGTTCACCCAGAGGAAAGCAAAAAAAAAAATCTCTTTATAGAGGACTTGTCGCCTCTCCTCACACGTCTGTATAGTAAATACTTGTATTCCCCATGAATAAACAATTCTGGAGCATCTTTTCTCAGAACTCTGCGTTATGCCGTTCCTCTGTAATTCCTACTGGAAATGTAAGATTAAATTGAGAAAAGGGTGTTACCATTCCCATTGTGAAAGAGTCGTGTCCCTACACCTTCTGATATGGTCAGCACGGATTGGACATTGTCAGACTGTATGGACACGCCCCCGGCTGCTAACACCTAGATGTCAAATCATTCATACATTTAGGCGGAATTCACACGACAGGGATTCCCGGCCGGGTGCCGGCCGTTCATAAATCGGCCGGCACCCGGCTGCATTAGGAATAATAGACCCCTAATGGGGCTATTCACACGACCGATTTTTTGACGGCCGGGAAAACCGCCCGTCAAAAAATAGGACATGCTCTATTTTCAGCCGGGTGCCCGGCCGCCCGGCTCCCATAGAAGTCTATGGGGCCGGGTAATACACGGCCATCACCGTAATGTGTTCCGAGTGATGGCCGGGTCTACCGTCGCTCGCGCACTCTCTCTCCTCCTCCTCACAGTGCAGAGTGCATGTGAGGAGGAGGATCTTTTATTGCTCGCTGTAGGAGTCGGAATCCCCAATCCCCGGCTGGGGATTGGGGATTCCGCTACAGGAGAAGTGAGTGACTACACTGTCCATATATGGACACAGCGAAGTCACGCACTTCTGCAGCGGAATCCCCGACTCTATGGCCGGGGATGCCGCTACAGGAGAAGTGAGTGACTACACTGTCCATATATGGACACAGCGAAGTCACGCAGTTCTGCAACGGAATCCCCGACTCTATGGCCGGGGATTCCGCTACAGGAGAAGTGAGTGACTACACTGTCCATATATGGACACAGCGAAGTCACGCACTTCTGCAGCGGAATCCCCGACTCTATGGCCGGGGATGCCGCTACAGGAGAAGTGAGTGACTACACTGTCCATATATGGACACAGCGAAGTCACGCACTTCTGCAGCGGAATCCCCGACTCTATGGCCGGGGATGCCGCTACAGGAGAAGTGAGTGACTACACTGTCCATATATGGACACAGCGAAGTCACTCACTTCTGCAGCGGAATCCCCGACTCTATGGCCGGGGATTCCGCTACAGGAGAAGTGAGTGACTACACTGTCCATATATGGACACAGCGAAGTCACGCACTTCTGCAGCGGAATCCCCGACTCTATGGCCGGGGATGCCGCTACAGGAGAAGTGAGTGACTACACTGTCCATATATGGACACAGCGAAGTCACTCACTTCTGCAGCGGAATCCCCGACTCTATGGCCGGGGATTCCGCTACAGGAGAAGTGAGTGACTACACTGTCCATATATGGACACAGCGAAGTCACTCACTTCTGCAGCGAAATCCCCGACTCTATGGCCGGGGATTCCGCTACAGGAGAAGTGAGTGACTACACTGTCCATATATGGACACAGTGACGTCACTCACTTCTGAAGCGGAATTCCCGACCTGTGGCAGGGAATTCCTCTTCAGGAGAAGTCAGTGACTACACTGTCCATATATGGACATTGAAGTCAGTGACTTCTCCTGGAAAGGGGGGGGGGATGGGTGCAACCTACAGGGGACTGTGTGGCATCACCTACAGGGGGCAGGGTGGCATCACCTACAGGGGGCAGGGTGGCATCACCTACAGGGGGCAGGGTGGCATCACCTACAGGGGGCAGGGTGGCATCGCCTACAGGAGGCTGGGTGGGTGGCATCGCCTACAGGGGGCAGGGTGGGTGGCATCGCCTACAGGGGGCAGGGTGGGTGGCATCGCCTACAGGGGGCTGTGTGGCATCGCCTACAGGGGGCTGTGTGGCATCGCCTACAGGGGGCTGTGTGGCATCGCCTACAGGGGGCTGTGTGGCATCGCCTACAGGGGGCTGTGTGGCATCGCCTACAGGGGGCTGTGTGGCATCGCCTACAGGGGGCTGTGTGGCATCGCCTACAGGGGGCTGGGTGGCATCGCCTACAGGGGGCTGGGTGGCATCGCCTACAGGGGGCTGGGTGGCATCACCTACAGGGGGCTGGGTGGCATTACCTGCAGGGGGCTGGGTGGCATTACCTACAGGGGGCTGTGTGGCATCACCAACAGGGGGCTGTGTGGCATCACCAACAGGGGGCTGGGTGGCATTACCTACCAGGGGGGCTGGGTGGCATTACCTACAGGGGGCTGGGTGGCATTACCTACCAGGGGGGCTGTGGCATTATCTACAAAGGGCTGTGTGTGGCAACAAATTTAAATGAAATTCATCCGATTTTAAAACGGACAGGGAAAAAAACGGATGCAAATCGGGTCCAAATCGGCCGGAAAAAACGGCAACTCGGCCCGGAACGGAATCGGAACGGATGCAAATCGGATGCAAACCGGCCGGGAAAATCGGCCAAAAACGGCCGATTTTCCCGGCCGACACTCGGACCCTGTCGTGTGAATGAGGCCTTATAGGAGGAATAACAGAGGAACAGTACAATGCAAAGTTCTAAGAAAAGGTGCTCTATAATTGTTAAATGATGAGAAATGCAAGTATTTAATATACATAACGAATACCAGTAGATTCAGAGGAAGGTGAAAAACCAATCATCACACGACAGAGACCCAATTCCACATAAAGTGGAAAATACCTCCCTGCCCCCGGCTGACTAACGGACAGATCCCTGGATCCACATTATACATTACTACCAGTGACCCTGTATTGTGTGTCTTACAAGGAAGATATTTAACTCTTTGTTATATCTCCACAAGATTGTCATGTCCGCTGTTCCCACATGGTAGAACTTTACACTCCTGTTGTAGGCGGGATTCACACGACCGGGTCGTTCCCGAGCCCGAGTGTCGGCCGGTAAAATCGGCCATTTTGCCCGGCCGGTTTGCATAAAGTTATGCATCCGTGCCGGGCCGGGCAGATCCGGACTGTGACATCAGCGGCAGCTCCTGAAGGGGAATCCCCATGTGTTCGGGGATTCCGCTTCAGGAGTTTCCCCTGATGTCACTGCCCAGATATGGACAGAGACATCAAGCGCTCTGTCCAGGAGCGGAATCCCCGAAAACACGGGGATTCCGCTCCTTCAAGGAGCTAAAGTGCGGCTAGCACATAGCAGAGCGGGGAGATACCTCCCTGCTCTGCTATAGTGGCGTCGCTACAGTAGTAGCAGCCGCAGCAGCTGCTGCTACTACTACTAGCGGCGCCATCGAAGGTGTTGCCGAGCCAGGGTGCTTTTAACAAGCAGGGGAAGGGAGCCAGCGCAGCGCTCCCTTCCACCTGCTGTACACCCCGGCCCTGCAACACAGTGTACAGCGATGCCATTCGTCAGAATGGCATCAACTCCTCCTCCTCACATGCACTCTGCGCTGTGAGGAGGAGGAGATAGAGCGCAAGCGCCGGGAAACCCGGCCATCACTCGGAACACATTCCGGTGATGGCCGTGTAATACCCGGCCCCATAGACTTGTATGGGAGCCGGGCGGCCGGGTGCCCGGGCAAAGATAGAGCATGTCCTATTTTTTGACGGCCGGATCTTCCGGCCGTCAAAAAATCGGTCGTGTGAATAGCCCCATTAGGGGTCTATCATTCCTAATGCAGCCGGGGGCCGGCCGATTTATGAACGGCCGGCACCCGGCCGGGAAACCCTGCCGTGTGAATGAGGCCGTAGAGATTATAAGAGCAACGCAGATCAGTCACTGGTTATAGAAGACTATGTTCACACATGGAAAAATGGAGGCAGAAATTTCTGTGATTCTCCAACTCATCTGATTGTGGTTAGTAAAAATTCATGTACCTGCTGCAGAAACAACAACATTCAGTTATATGGAAACTTCTACAACAAATCTGTGACCATCGCCTAGTGCAGCACTGCAGCAAAGCGAGGAACGTGCGATCAGAGATCAGGAATCACATGTCTGTATATACTGCGCATGACGAAACTAACACTGCAACAATAAACTAATAATATATCAATTATATATCTATATCTCACCCTGTGATGTGCGCGGCCGGTAGTTCTCCATCATGAACTCCTCGTACAGATCCTTGTGTCCTTCTAGATACTCCCACTCCTCCATGGAGAAATAGACAGTGACATCCTGACACCTTATAGGAACCTGACACACACAATGATACAGTCATCACCCAGACACCTCCAGTGCTGTTACTGTAGAATTTCCCAGCATTCCCAGCAGTGTCACCTCTCCAGTCAGCAGCTCAGTCATCTTGTAGATCAGTTCTAAGATCTTCTTCTCATGTATCCGGGAGTGAGGGGGAGGCTCTGTGATGGGGCTCTGACTACTGCTCCATCCTCCTGACTCATGGATGATGGGAGTCGTACAGTCACCTGATGTCTTCTTCACTATTGTGTACTCCTGTGTATGGAGAGAGACACTTAGAGAACTGAAAAAGACAAATGTGCCTGAGGCACACTGAAACCCAGTTTCCCAACTACTAACTGAATAATAATAACTTTTATTGTTTTGCTATTAAAATGTCCATGAGGAGACACACGATGAACACAAAGGGTTAAAATTTATAGCCAATGTCAGCTAGCACACGCTCTGTTATATACTCTGCCTGAACTGTAGCAGGATAGAGTGTAGAGTGAGAGGATCTGAGTGTATTAGAACAGCAGCTGCAGACTGCTGAACCTACGTGGATATAATGATTATAGCTGATCTGCGTGCTGTAAATGCTAGTAGGACATTGCTGTTTAAAAGTAACTTAGCCCCCCCCCCCCCCCGACATGTTTTGCTGTAAACACCGCGTCCTCAGGGGATCAAAATGGGGCTAGTGAGCACGCGTTCTAGTTTCTCCTCTTTTAAAGACTCGGATGTGTGTCAGACAGGAATCAGGCACATTTGTCTTTTTATGTATTAACCATATACCTGCCAACTACTAGGGTCTTCCCAGCATACTTAGAGAACTGAACACAGTATTCCCCCCTCAGTAGAAAGAGGGAGATTGTGACCCCGAGGTATAGAACGAGGCCAAAACTAAAAAGGAAATAATATTGGGGGACTAGATGGACCATGTGCTCTCCTCCTGTCGTCATCTTCTATGTTTCTATATAGAGGTCATCCTGATCCTCCTGGTTCCTTGTCATTCTCATTGCTCTACATTACTATTGCTGCATTGGTGACATGACACATAACTGACCACATTTGTAATGACGGGGTAGGGAGACAGACAGGTGAGCCCTAATCTACCCGCCACTCAGTCCCTGCCTACTTGCAACGGCCTGTCCTAGGCGACGGCGCACAACTGGGCGACGGTCCCTACGCTCAATAAGTGCACGACAGACAAACAGACAAGGGTACCCTGAAGGTTAGGGAAATGGGGCAGTTGCCCACAGCAACACCGTGAGCAACAAGAGTAGTGAACGAGCCGAGTCAAACCAGGAGTGTACGAGGTACAAATCGCAGAGCAGGAGCGTAGTCAGTAAAGCCAGGGTCAAAAATTAAGCAAGGTCAATAATCATAGCAGGAGCAGCAGAGCCAGGAAACAGGAAAGAATCACAGGCAAAGGAGGAGCAGGAAATGCAGGTATAAATAGACAGAGGGCAGGAGCTAGCTCCGTCTGGCCAGGCTATGATAGGCTCTTCCACTCCTAAGCCTCCCAGCCTGAGTGGTAGAAGATGAAGTCAATCTCTCAGACTTAGGAGCAGGTGCAGACTGACTAACCACGGGCGTCGACACAGAAGCTGTGCCTGGCAGATCCTTTACAACATTGGTGGCTGATCTTCAGCTTTTCTGCTGTTGGCTTCTTGATGTCAATTGGAAGGTCTGGGCGCTGTTATACAGGACACTGGATTCTTCCTATTACTTCCTATTATGTATTGTCCCTTCCCTATGTGTGACTTGTTTTATAACGTAGAAAAGTTTACCTCTCCGCTCAACAGGTAGAGGATCTCCAAGGTGAAGTCTAATATTCTTCTGCTCATCTTATTCCTGTCCTTGTCCATCCTTGGTGGGTCACTCAGGAGAAGGAACGTTGTGGAGGAGAAGATGAGAAAACTGGAGGATCTAGTACTGTAGACGTCTTTATGAAGAAAGGAGAAGATGGAGATCATACAGGGGACAACATCATGTGTGACATACAGAACCTCACTTATTCATCATGGAGAGAAACATCTTCTCAGAGCCGTCACCACATGGAATAAAGGGGTATTCCCAACACGGACATTTCTCCCCAGGATATGCCAGAAATGTCTGATAGATGCGGCTCCACCTCTGGGTGGCCTTGTTAGGAGGTTTCCATAACGCCTAGAGAAGTGAATGGAGAGACACAATCTGCTCAGGTCCTCCTGCTATATAATATGCTGCCAACAGGTCAGACTAGTGGTCAATGTGACAGATGCCCTTTATGAATTAATACACCCCTAATATAACATTTTACAGATATTAGAAGTTACCCCAGAGATCCTGGATCTTCAGAGACATCTAAAATTCGTATTTATTACAGTATTCCCCTCTTCCTTGTAGATTGTTTTACCGGATAGTAACTTTGTTCACATCTGAATGACAGGTCCCCGCCGCCCAGTGCGCACGCGCGGAAGGTCCCCCGCCGCCCAGTGCGCACGCGCGGAAGGTCCCCCGCCGCCCAGTGCGCACGCGCGGAAGGTCCCCCGCCGCCCAGTGCGCACGCGCGGAAGGTCCCCCGCCGTCCAGTGCGCACGCGCGGAAGGTCCCCCGCCGTCCAGTGCGCACGCGCGGAAGGTCCCCCGCCGTCCAGTGCGCACGCGCGGAAGGTCCCCCGCCGTCCAGTGCGCACGCGCGGAAGGTCCCCCGCCGTCCAGTGCGCACGCGCGGAAGGTCCCCCGCCGTCCAGTGCGCACGCGCGGAAGGTCCCCCGCCGTCCAGTGCGCACGCGCGGAAGGTCCCCCGCCGTCCAGTGCGCACGCGCGGAAGGTCCCCCGCCGTCCAGTGCGCACGCGCGGAAGGTCCCCCGCCGTCCAGTGCGCACGCCTGGAAGGTCCCCCGCCGTTCAGTGCGAGGAAGCAGCATGAATTGTGGTGTGTGTGCAGGATCTCTGCACTATCTTATCACTTAGAAGTCACATCTTACACACAGACTGTAAAATGTGACCTGTCCCCTGCCTTCAACATTACTCTGTGCGCCTCCTTCTAGACCTGTCCTCTGTTCTACATTACTCTGTGCTCCTCCTTCTAGACCTGTCCTCTGTTCTACATTACTCTGTGCTGCTCCTTCTAGACCTGTCCTCTGCTTCTACATTACTCTGTGCTCCTCCTTCTAGACCCGTCCTCTGCTTCTACGTTACTCTGTGCTCCTCCTTCTAGATCGGTCCTCTGCTTCTACATTACTCTGTGCTCCTCCTTCAAGACCTGTCCTGGGCTTCTACATTACTCTGTGGTCCTCCTAGACCTGTCCTCTGCTTCTACATTACTCTGTACTCCTCCTTCTACATTACTCTGTGCTCCTCCTTCTAGACCTGTCCTCTGCGTCTACATTACTCTGTGCTCCTCCTTATAGACCTGTCCTCTGCTTCTACATTACTCTGTGATCCTCCTTCTAGACCTGTCCTCTGCTTCTACATTACTCTGTGCTCCTCCTTCTAGACCTGTCCTCTGCTTCTACATTACTCTGTGCTCCTCTTTCTAGACCTGTCCACCACCTACGACACAGTAGACCACACCCTCCTGATACAAATTCTCTAGTCGCTTGACATCACAGACTTGGCCCTCTCCTGGATCTCCTCATACCTTACCAAATAAACATTAATATCTCACACTAGCACACCACCTCGTCGTCCCACCCTCTGTCTGTTAGTGTCCTATGACCCTTAGTCTTCTCCATCGAAACATTTGGTCAAATTTACCGCTCTGGTCTTGATGTTCCCTCCATGCTATTTAGAGTGTATAACAGTTATCTCCTCCTTCACCTCCCACTACCTAAAGATCAACATGGAGCAAACAAAATCATATTTACCTCATTTCACAACCCCCCCCCCCCTTACCAGAACTATCAATCACAGTTAATGGCTCCACACCTTTCCTCGTCTCACAGGTCGCTGCATCGGGATAACCCTTAATTTCAAATGGCACAGCCAAGCGCTTCCCACTTCTTGCTGCATCCTCCTCATAAACCCTCTAGAAGTCGGTCTTACCTCACCCTCGAGCAGACATAAATGCCAGTACATATACCCTCATCATCCACCATCTAGACTACTCCACCATCCTCCTCTGTGGCTTTCCATCTAACACTATTGCATCCCTCCTACCCATTCTCAGCTCTGCTGCAGGGGTAAATCTACCTCTCCCCTCATTCCACCTCTGCGGTCACTGGCTGCCCATTACCTACTAAATTAAGTTAAAAATATTAAAAATGAAATGCAAGGCTGTCAACATCCTGTCCCCTCCATACATCTGTGCCCTAATCTCCCGATACCTCCTCACACGTAATCTCCTGTCCACAACATGTCCCCTCCATACATCACTGCCCATATCCGTGACCGGAGCATCTGCTTTCAGCATGGATGTCTGGTGCCTGGAGGCAGCCGGAGCGGATGATCGGTCCAGGTGTCAGACCCCCACAGATCATATACTGATGACCTATCCGGTGGAGATCATCACTTGTCCGATGTCCCCTATAATGTACTGGGAAAGAGAAAAAACAATTGTGGGCTGGAATAGCGGGAAAAAGCACTGATTCCTGTTGTTTTTTGTGTTTCGTTTTTGCGGCGTTCACCACGCGGTAAAAATGACTCGTTTACTTTATTCTCCGGGTCAATACGATTACGACGACACCAAATTTATATATTTATCTTCTACAAGGAAAGAACGAGTTGTTCAAACAATAAAACCGTTCTGCATCGCCGCATTGTGAGACATTTTATATTTCCTGTGATTGCGCGGTGTGAGGGGTTTTATATTTCCGGTGATTGCGCGGTGTGAGGGGTTTTATATTTCCGGTGATTGCGCGGTGTGAGGGATTTTATATTTCCGGTGTGAGGGGTTTTATATTTCCGGTGATTGCGCGGTGTGAGGGGTTTTATATTTCCGGTGATTGCGCGGTGTGAGGGATTTTATATTTCCGGTGTGAGGGGTTTTATATTTCCGGTGATTGCGCGGTGTGGGGGGGGGGTTATATTTCCAGTGATTGCGCGGTGTGGGGGGTTTATATTTCCGGTGATTGCGCGGTGTGAGGGGTTGTATATTTCCGGTGATTGCGCGGTGTGGGGGGTTTATATTTCCGGTGATTGCGCGGTGTGGGGGGGTTTTATATTTCCGGTGATTGCGCGGTGTGGGGGGGGTTATATTTCCAGGTGATTGCGCGGTGTGAGGGGGGTTATATTTCCGGTGATTGCGCGGTGTGAGGGGGGTTATATTTCCGGTGATTGCACGGTGTGAGGGTTTATATTTCTGGTGATTGCGCGGTGTGGGGGGGGGGTTTATATTTCCGGTGATTGCGCGGTGGGAGGGGTTTTCTATTTCCGGTGATTGCGCGGTGTGAGGGGGGTTTATATTTCCAGTGATTGCGCAGTGTGAGGGGTTTATATTTCCGGTGATTGCGCGGTGTGAGGGGTTTATATTTCCGGTGATTGCGCGGTGTGGGGGGGGGGGGGTTTATATTTCCGGTGATTGCGCGGTGTGAGGGGTTTTATATTTCCGGTGATTGAGCGGTGTGAGGGGTTTATATTTCCGGTGATTGCGCGGTGTGAGGGGTTTTATATTTCCGGTGATTGAGCGGTGTGAGGGGTTTTATATTTCCGGTGATTGCGTGGTGTGAGGGGTTTTATATTTCCGGTGATTGCGCGGTGTGAGGGTTTTATATTTCCGGTGATTGCGCGGTGTGAGGGGTTTTATATTTCCGGTGATTGCGCGGTGTGAGGGGTTTTATATTTCCGGTGATTGCGCGGTGTGGGGGGGTTTTATATTTCCAGTGATTGCGCGGTGTGGGGGGGTTTTATATTTCCGGTGATTGCGCGGTGTGAGGGTTTTATATTTCCGGTGATTGCGCGGTGTGAGGGGTTTTATATTTGCGGTGATTGCGCGGTGTGAGGGGGTTTATATTTCCGGTGATTGCGCGGTGTGAGGGGGGTTTATATTTCCAGTGATTGCGCAGTGTGAGGGGTTTATATTTCCGGTGATTGCGCGGTGTGAGGGTTTTATATTTCCGGTGATTGCGCGGTGTGAGGGGTTTATATTTCCGGTGATTGCGCGGTGTGGGGGGTTTTATAGTTCCGGTGATTGCGCGGTGTGAGGGGTTTTATATTTCCGGTGATTGCGCGGTGTGAGGGGTTTATATTACCGGTGATTGCGCGGTGTGAGGGGGTTTTATATTTCCGGTGATTGCGCGGTGTGGAGGGGTTTATATTTCCGGTGATTGCGCGGTGTGAGGGGTTTTATATTTCCGGTGATTGCGCGGTGTGGGGGGTTTATATTTCCAGTGATTGCGCGGTGTGAGGGGTTTTATATTCCCGGTGATTGCGCAGTGTGAGGGGTTTATATTTCCGGTGATTGCGCGGTGTGAGGGGTTTATATTTCCGGTGATTACGCTGTGTTTTATATTTCCAGTGATTGCGCGGTGTGGGGGGTTTATATTTCCGGTGATTGCGCGGTGTGAGGGGTTTATATTTCCGGTGATTGCGCGGTGTGGGGTTTTATATTTCCGGTGATTGCGCGGTGTGAGGGGTTTATATTTCCGGTGATTGCACGGTGTGAGGGGTTTATATTTCCGGTGATTGCGCGGTGTGGGGGGTTTATATTTCCGGTGATTGCGCGGTGTGGGGGGGTTTTATATTTCCGGTGATTGCGCGGTTTTATATTTCCGGTGATTGCGCGGTGTGAGGGGTTTTATATTTCCGGTGATTGCGCGGTGTGAGGGGTTTTATATTTCCGGTGATTGCGCGGTGTGAGGGGTTTATATTTCCGGTGATTGCGCGGTGTGGGGGGTTTTATATTTCCAGTGATTGCGCGGTTTTATATTTCCGGTGATTGCGCGGTGTGAGGGGTTTTATATTTCCGGTGATTGCGCGGTGTGAGGGGGTTTATATTTCCGGTGATTGCGCGGTGTGAGGGGTTTTATATTTCCGGTGATTGTGCGGTGTGAGGGGTTTATATTTTCGGTGATTGCGCGGTGTGAGGGGTTTATATTTTCGGTGATTGCGCGGTGTGAGGGGTTTTATATTTCCGGTGATTGCGCGGTGTGAGGGGTTTATATTTCCGGTGATTGCGCGGTGTGGGGGGGTTTATATTTCCGGTGATTGCGCGGTGTGAGGGGTTTTATATTTCCGGTGATTGTGCAGTGTGGGGGGGTTTATATTTCCGGTGATTGCGCGGTGTGAGGGGTTTTATATTTCCGGTGATTGCGCGCTGTGAGGGGTTTATATTTCCGGTGATTGCGCAGTGTGAGGGGTTTATATTTCCGGTGATTGGGTGAGGGGTTTATATTTCCGGTGATTGGGTGAGGGGTTTATATTTCCGGTGATTGGGTGAGGGGTTTATATTTCCGGTGATTGCGCGGTGTGGGGGGTTTATATTTCCGGTGATTGCGCAGTGTGAGGGGTTTATATTTCCGGTGATTGCGCGGTGTGGGGGGGGGGGTTTATATTTCCGGTGATTGCGCGGTGTGAGGGGTTTTATATTTCTGGTGATTGCGCGGTGTGAGGGGTTTTATATTTCTGGTGATTGCGCGGTGTGAGGGGTTTTATATTTCCGGTGATTGCGCGGTGTGGGGGGGGTTTTATATTTCCGGTGATTGCGCAGTGTGAGGGGTTTTATATTTCCGGTGATTGCGCGGTGTGAGGGGTTTTATATTTCCGGTGATTACACGGTGTGAGGGGTTTTATATTTCCGGTGATTGCGCGGTGTGGGGGGTTTATATTTCCGGTGATTGCGCGGTGTGAGGGGTTTATATTTCCGGTGACTGCGCGGTGTGAGGGGTTTTATATTTCCGGTGATTGCGCGGTGTGAGGGGTTTTATATTTCCGGTGATTGCGCGGTGTGGGGGGTTTTATATTTCCGGTGATTGCGCGGTGTGGGGGGTTTTATATGTCCGGTGATTGCGCGGTGTGAGGGGTTTTATGTTTCCGGTGATTGCGCGGTGTGAGGGGTTTATATTTCCGGTGATTGGGCGGTGTGGGGGGTTTTATATTTCCGGTGATTGCGCGGTGTGAGGGGTTTTATATTTCCGGTGATTGCGCGGTGTGAGGGGTTTATATTTCCGGTGATTGCACGGTGTGGGGGTTTTATATTTCGGGTGATTGCGCGGTGTGAGGGGGTTTATACCTCCGGTGATTGCTCGGTGTGAGGGGTTTTATATTTCCGGTGATTGCGCGGTGTGAGGGGTTTTATATTTCCGGTGATTGCGCGGTGTGAGGGTTTTATATTTCCGGTGATTGCGCGGTGTGAGGGGTTTTATATTTCCGGTGATTGCGCGGTGTGAGGGGTTTATATTTCCGGTGATTGCGCGGTGTGAGGGGTTTATATTTCCGGTGATTGCGCGGTGTGGAGGGTTTATATTTCCGGTGATTGCGTGGTGAGGGGTTTTATATTTCCGGTGATTGAGCGGTGTGAGGGGTTTTATATTTCCGGTGATTGCACGGTGTGAGGGGTTTATATTTCCGGTGATTGCGCGGTGTGAGGGGTTTATATTTCCGGTGATTGCGCGGTGTGAGGGGTTTTATATTTCCGGTGATTGCGCGGTGTGAGGGGTTTTATATTTCCGGTGATTGCGCGGTGTGAGGGGTTTATATTTCCGGTGATTGCGCGGTGTGAGGGGTTTTATATTTCCGGTGATTGCGCGGTGTGAGGGGTTTATATTTCCGGTGATTGCGCGGTGTGGGGGGTTTATATTTCCGGTGATTGCGCGGTGTGAGAGGTTTTATATTTCCGGTGATTGCGCGGTGTGAGGGGTTTATATTTCCGGTGATTGCGCGGTGTGAGGGGTTTATATTTCCGGTGATTGCGCGGTGTGGGGGGTTTATATTTCCGGTGATTGCGCGGTGTGAGGGGTTTTATATTTCCGGTGATTGCGCGGTGTGAGAGGTTTATATTTCCGGTGATTGCGCAGTGTGAGGGGTTTATATTTCCGGTGATTGCGCGGTGTGGGGGGGTTTTATATTTCCGGTGATTGCGCGGTGTGAGGGGTTTATATTTCCGGTGATTGCGCGGTGTGGGGGGGTTTATATTTCCGGTGATTGCGCGGTGTGAGGGGTTTTATATTTCCGGTGATTGCGCGGTGTGAGGGGTTTTATATTTCCGGTGATTGCGCAGTGTGAGGGGTTTTATGTTTCCGGTGATTGCGCGGTGTGAGGGGGTTTATATTTCCGGTGATTGCGCGGTGTGAGGGGTTTTATATTTCCGGTGATTGCGCGGTGTGAGGGGTTTTATATTTCCGGTGATTGCGCGGTGTGAAGGGTTTTATATTTCCAGTGATTGCGCGGTGTGGGGGGGGGTTTATATTTCCGGTGATTGCGCGGTGTGAGGGGTTTATATTTCCGGTGATTGCACGGTGTGAGGGGTTTTATATTTCCGGTGATTGCGCGGTGTGAGGGGTTTATATTTCCGGTGATTGCGCGGTGTGAGGGGTTTTATATTTCCGGTGATTGCGCGGTGTGAGGGGTTTATATTTCCGGTGATTGCGCGGTGTGAGGGGGTTTATATTTCCGGTGATTGCGCGGTGTGGGAGGTTTTATATTTCCGGTGATTGCGCGGTGTGAGGGGTTTATATTTCCGGTGATTGCGCGGTGTGAGGGGTTTATATTTCCGGTGATTGCGCGGTGTGAGGGGTTTATATTTCCGGTGATTGTGCGGTGTGAGGGGGGGGGTTATATTTATGGTGATTGCGCGGTGTGGGGGGGGGGTTTGTGGGGTGAGATGTAGATTTTGTGGGTGACATTTTGGGGACTTTTTATTCCCTATGTTGGAGAATCGCGGGGACCATAAACAGCGACGTTCACATGTGAATTATTTCTGCCGGTTAGAACTTGATAGTTAATAATTTGGATAATAACGGATGCGGCGATTCCGTTACTGATTATTAACATTTACATCATTTATTGTAAAAAAAAAACAAAAAAAAAACGGCTGTGTTCACACGGAGTTTTTTGCAGGAGGAAAATTCCTCCTGCAAAAACTGCTCCAGTAGGTTTTTGCACAGTGGTTTGACAAAAACTCGTCAAAACACTCGTCGAGGGTTTTTTTCCTCTTTCTGACTGATTGAAATGGGGTTTTGGAGGAGGAAACCGCCTCAAGATGGGTCATGTTGCTTCTTTTTACCACGACGATTTTTTTTTACTCGTAAAAAAAACTCGTCTGCCTTCCATTGAAATCAATGGGAGGCATTTTCGGGTGGTTTTTGAGGAGTTTTTTGGTGTGGTTTCTGCCCCAAAAAACTCGTAAAAAAACTCCGTGTGAACAGGGCCTTACAATGTATTACTCTGGTGACCGGTCGGCATCGCGCACTTTCTTCGGAGGACAGAGGAAGCCGCTATTCTAACTGATCAGAAGCCGCGGTCGCTATTAATCACGGCATCTGAGGGGTTACACGGCCAGGATTGCGCTGTCTCCGGTCTTGGCGGTTGCAGGCGGCGGTCAGAAGTCGTGTACGGTGCCGGCTCCGATCCTTCTAGTGTGACGCCGCACGTCCAACATAATACTATAGATCTGATGTCACCAAGGGGTTAATCCCTCCTGTATTTCATATTTACAGCGCTGCTAATAATAATCACCAGCACTGTGCCAGACAAAAACGCACCAAAACCGCACAGAAACGACCTCATGTAACCTTACCTTACTACTGCATGATGGGAAATCTCCCGACTGACAACAGAGAGAACAGTAAACAACAGCGGTGACCGGAATCATGTACACCCGCCCGGCGCTGCTCCACCCCATACACGGAAACAGGACCTGTGATGACGTCACCACCATGTGACCGTAGAGGCAGGGCATAGAACTCCGCCCTTCAGGTCACGTGATCATCAACTTTGCACAGCGCAGGAGCCCCGCTCCCTCACAGAGATCCGCCCCTGATGTCATGTGATCCGTCTTCACAGATCCTCCGTCCATCGCTCATTATTCCCACTTCAAATCTCCTACCTTTAATGCCGCGGTCACGTGATCATCATCACAGGTCCTTCATCCACCGCCTCTCTCCTCCCCACTAATAAGCTCCGCCCCTCCCGCTGCGGTCACGTGGTGGTGACGTCATCACAGGTCCTTCAGCTATTGCCGTGTATGAGGTAGAGAGCAGCGCCGGTCGGGTGTTCTCTCTGTTATCAGTCACCCCTGTATGAGTGTGTATATAGAGAGCTGTCAATCATTGAGTGACCCCGCCCACTGGACTCCTAGCCGGGATTTAACCCCTCCAGTGCCGGCCTCTTTGGGGTAAGTTGCTATTTCGGATGTTTTGTGGGACGAGTCGTATTTTGTAATGAGATAATATTCGGGACATACAACTTATTCACTGACTTTTATACATTTCTTGTTAATGTCGTTCACCGTGCGGTTTAAGGGAATGTTCACACGTAGCGAATACGACCCACAACACGCAAGGAAATCACCCCGAATATTCACCCCAAATGGTGGACGTATAATCCCCCCGAATATCTACTACAGAAATACAACAAGGCTGATCCTCACCTCTCCCAGCGTTACCATAGCAACACGTCCCTGCTCTTCCGGCCGTGTCCAGGTGACCCCTATAATGACATGTGACCTCTCCGGCCTGTGATTGGCCGCCACAAATGCGCAGCGAATCCGCGGTATAAATCCGATATCCTGCGTGATTATAATCCGCTCCGCAGGTTAACCCCTTCACCGCCAGGACAGCTTCTGTTTACGTTTCCCCTCCTCCGTCTTCTCTGATCTATAACGTGTTTATTTCTCGGTGGACGGCGCGGAGTGAGGGATTGTGGGTCGTTCATCGATGACTTGTAGATTGTCATCACTTGTATAACTTTTTTTTTTTTTTTAGAGCAACTAAAAAAATCTGCGATTTTGGCATATTTTATATTGTGTTTATTTTTTGTACAAGATTAAAAACGCCACCTGTGCACAATGTCACCTCAGCTGCTGCAGAACCTCACACCTCATATCATACACTGACTGCATAGTGTGCACCACGTCTTGTGAGATGTCAGCAATGTCACCTCAGCTGCTGCAGAACCTCACACCTCATATCATACACTGACTGCATAGTGTGCACCACGTCTTGTCAGATGTCAGCAATGTCACCTCAGCTGCTGCAGAACCTCACACCTCATATCATACACTGACTGCATAGTGTGCACCACGTCTTGTCAGATGTCAGCAATGTCACCTCAGCTGCTGCAGAACCTCACACCTCATATCATACACTGACTGCATAGTGTGCACCACGTCTTGTCAGCAATGTCACCTCAGCTGCTGCAGAACCTCACACCTCATATCATACACTGACTGCATAGTGTGCACCACGTCTTGTCACATGTCAGCAATGTCTCCTCAGCTGCTGCAGAACCTCACACCTCATATCATACACTGACTGCATAGTGTGCACCACGTCTTGTCAGATGTCAGCAATGTCTCCTCAGCTGCTGCAGAACCTCACACCTCATATCATACACTGACTGCATAGTGTGCACCACGTCTTGTCAGATGTCAGCAATGTCACCTCAGCTGCTGCAGAACCTCACACCTCATATCATACACTGACTGCATAGTGTGCACCACGTCTTGTCAGATGTCAGCAATGTCACCTCAGCTGCTGCAGAACCTCACACCTCATATCATACACTGACTGCATAGTGTGCACCACGTCTTGTCAGATGTCAGCAATGTCACCTCAGCTGCTGCAGAACCTCACACCTCATATCATACACTGACTGCATAGTGTGCACCACGTCTTGTCAGATGTCAGCAATGTCACCTCAGCTGCTGCAGAACCTCACACCTCATATCATACACTGACTGCATAGTGTGCACCACGTCTTGTCACATGTCAGCAATGTCTCCTCAGCTGCTGCAGAACCTCACACCTCATATCATACACTGACTGCATAGTGTGCACCACGTCTTGTCAGATGTCAGCAATGTCTCCTCAGCTGCTGCAGAACCTCACACCTCATATCATACACTGACTGCATAGTGTGCACCACGTCTTGTCAGATGTCAGCAATGTCTCCTCAGCTGCTGCAGAACCTCACACCTCATATCATACACTGACTGCATAGTGTGCACCACGTCTTGTCAGATGTCAGCAATGTCACCTCAGCTGCTGCAGAACCTCACACCTCATATCATACACTGACTGCATAGTGTGCACCACGTCTTGTCAGATGTCAGCAATGTCACCTCAGCTGCTGCAGAACCTCACACCTCATATCATACACTGACTGCATAGTGTGCACCACGTCTTGTCAGCAATGTCACCTCAGCTGCTGCAGAACCTCACACCTCATATCATACACTGACTGCATAGTGTGCACCACGTCTTGTCACATGTCAGCAATGTCTCCTCAGCTGCTGCAGAACCTCACACCTCATATCAAACACTGACTGCATAGTGTGCACCACGTCTTGTCACATGTCAGCAATGTCACCTCAGCTGCTGCAGAACCTCACACCTCATATCATACACTGACTGCATAGTGTGCACCACGTCTTGTCAGATGTCAGCAATGTCACCTCAGCTGCTGCAGAACCTCACACCTCATATCATACACTGACTGCATAGTGTGCACCACGTCTTGTCACATGTCAGCAATGTCACCTCAGCTGCTGCAGAACCTCACACCTCATATCATACACTGACTGCATAGTGTGCACCACGTCTTGTCACATGTCAGCAATGTCACCTCAGCTGCTGCAGAACCTCACACCTCATATCATACACTGACTGCATAGTGTGCACCACGTCTTGTCAGATGTCAGCAATGTCACCTCAGCTGCTGCAGAACCTCACACCTCATATCATACACTGACTGCATAGTGTGCACCACGTCTTGTCAGATGTCAGCAATGTCTCCTCAGCTGCTGCAGAACCTCACACCTCATATCATACACTGACTGCATAGTGTGCACCACGTCTTGTCAGATGTCAGCAATGTCACCTCAGCTGCTGCAGAACCTCACACCTCATATCATACACTGACTGCATAGTGTGCACCACGTCTTGTCAGATGTCAGCAATGTCACCTCAGCTGCTGCAGAACCTCACACCTCATATCATACACTGACTGCATAGTGTGCACCACGTCTTGTCAGATGTCAGCAATGTCTCCTCAGCTGCTGCAGAACCTCACACCTCATATCATACACTGACTGCATAGTGTGCACCACGTCTTGTCACATGTCAGCAATGTCACCTCAGCTGCTGCAGAACCTCACACCTCATATCATACACTGACTGCATAGTGTGCACCACGTCTTGTCAGATGTCAGCAATGTCTCCTCAGCTGCTGCAGAACCTCACACCTCATATCATACACTGACTGCATAGTGTGCACCACGTCTTGTCAGATGTCAGCAATGTCACCTCAGCTGCTGCAGAACCTCACACCTCATATCATACACTGACTGCATAGTGTGCACCACGTCTTGTCAGATGTCAGCAATGTCACCTCAGCTGCTGCAGAACCTCACACCTCATATCATACACTGACTGCATAGTGTGCACCACGTCTTGTCAGATGTCAGCAATGTCACCTCAGCTGCTGCAGAACCTCACACCTCATATCATACACTGACTGCATAGTGTGCACCACGTCTTGTCAGATGTCAGCAATGTCACCTCAGCTGCTGCAGAACCTCACACCTCATATCATACACTGACTGCATAGTGTGCACCACGTCTTGTCAGATGTCAGCAATGTGACCTCAGCTGCTGCAGAACCTCACACCTCATATCATACACTGACTGCATAGTGTGCACCACGTCTTGTCAGATGTCAGCAATGTCACCTCAGCTGCTGCAGAACCTCACACCTCATATCAAACACTGACTGCATAGTGTGCACCACGTCTTGTCACATGTCAGCAATGTCACCTCAGCTGCTGCAGAACCTCACACCTCATATCATACACTGACTGCATAGTGTACACCACGTCTTGTCAGATGTCAGCAATGTCACCTCAGCTGCTGCAGAACCTCACACCTCATATCATACACTGACTGCATAGTGTGCACCACGTCTTGTCAGATGTCAGCAATGTCACCTCAGCTGCTGCAGAACCTCACACCTCATATCATACACTGACTGCATAGTGTGCACCACGTCTTGTCAGATGTCAGCAATGTCACCTCAGCTGCTGCAGAACCTCACACCTCATATCATACACTGACTGCATAGTGTGCACCACGTCTTGTCAGATGTCAGTAATGTCACCTCAGCTGCTGCAGAACCTCTCACCTCATATCATACACTGACTGCATAGTGTGCACCACGTCTTGTCACATGTCAGCAATGTCACCTCAGCTGCTGCAGAACCTCACACCTCATATCATACACTGACTGCATAGTGTGCACCACGTCTTGTCAGATGTCAGCAATGTCACCTCAGCTGCTGCAGAACCTCACACCTCATATCATACACTGACTGCATAGTGTGCACCACGTCTTGTCAGATGTCAGCAATGTCTCCTCAGCTGCTGCAGAACCTCACACCTCATATCATACACTGACTGCATAGTGTGCACCACGTCTTGTCAGATGTCAGCAATGTCACCTCAGCTGCTGCAGAACCTCACACCTCATATCAATCACTGACTGCATAGTGTGCACCACGTCTTGTCAGATGTCAGCAATGTCACCTCAGCTGCTGCAGAACCTCACACCTCATATCATACACTGACTGCATAGTGTGCACCACGTCTTGTCAGATGTCAGCAATGTCACCTCAGCTGCTGCAGAACCTCACACCTCATATCATACACTGACTGCATAGTGTGCACCACGTCTTGTCACATGTCAGCAATGTCACCTCAGCTGCTGCAGAACCTCACACCTCATATCATACACTGACTGCATAGTGTGCACCACGTCTTGTCAGATGTCAGCAATGTCACCTCAGCTGCTGCAGAACCTCACACCTCATATCATACACTGACTGCATAGTGTGCACCACGTCTTGTCAGATGTCAGCAATGTCACCTCAGCTGCTGCAGAACCTCACACCTCATATCATACACTGACTGCATAGTGTGCACCACGTCTTGTCAGATGTCAGCAATGTCACCTCAGCTGCTGCAGAACCTCACACCTCATATCATACACTGACTGCATAGTGTGCACCAGGTCTTGTCACATGTCAGCAATGTCACCTCAGCTGCTGCAGAACCTCACACCTCATATCATACACTGACTGCATAGTGTGCACCACGTCTTGTCAGATGTCAGCAATGTCACCTCAGCTGCTGCAGAACCTCACACCTCATATCATACACTGACTGCATAGTGTGCACCACGTCTTGTCACATGTCAGCAATGTCACCTCAGCTGCTGCAGAACCTCACACCTCATATCATACACTGACTGCATAGTGTGCACCACGTCTTGTCACATGTCAGCAATGTCACCTCAGCTGCTGCAGAACCTCACACCTCATATCATACACTGACTGCATAGTGTGCACCACGTCTTGTCAGATGTCAGCAATGTCACCTCAGCTGCTGCAGAACCTCACACCTCATATCATACACTGACTGCATAGTGTGCACCACGTCTTGTCAGATGTCAGCAATGTCACCTCAGCTGCTGCAGAACCTCACACCTCATATCATACACTGACTGCATAGTGCGCACCACGTCTTGTCAGATGTCAGCAATGTCTCCTCAGCTGCTGCAGAACCTCACACCTCATATCATACACTGACTGCATAGTGTGCACCACGTCTTGTCAGATGTCAGCAATGTCTCCTCAGCTGCTGCAGAACCTCACACCTCATATCATACACTGACTGCATAGTGTGCACCACGTCTTGTCAGATGTCAGCAATGTCTTCTCAGCTGCTGCAGAACCTCACACCTCATATCATACACTGACTGCATAGTGTGCACCACGTCTTGTCAGATGTCAGCAATGTCACCTCAGCTGCTGCAGAACCTCACCCCTCATATCATACACTGACTGCATAGTGTGCACCACGTCTTGTCAGATGTCAGCAATGTCACCTCAGCTGCTGCAGAACCTCACACCTCATATCATACACTGACTGCATAGTGTGCACCACGTCTTGTCAGATGTCAGCAATGTGACCTCAGCTGCTGCAGAACCTCACACCTCATATCATACACTGACTGCATAGTGTGCACCACGTCTTGTCACATGTCAGCAATGTCACCTCAGCTGCTGCAGAACCTCACACCTCATATCATACACTGACTGCATAGTGTGCACCACGTCTTGTCAGATGTCAGCAATGTCACCTCAGCTGCTGCAGAACCTCACACCTCATATCATACACTGACTGCATAGTGTGCACCACGTCTTGTCACATGTCAGCAATGTCACCTCAGCTGCTGCAGAACCTCACACCTCATATCATACACTGACTGCATAGTGTACACCACGTCTTGTCAGATGTCAGCAATGTCACCTCAGCTGCTGCAGAACCTCACACCTCATATCATACACTGACTGCATAGTGTGCACCACGTCTTGTGAGATGTCAGCAATGTCTCCTCAGCTGCTGCAGAACCTCACACCTCATATCATACACTGACTGCATAGTGTGCACCACGTCTTGTCAGATGTCAGCAATGTCACCTCAGCTGCTGCAGAACCTCACACCTCATATCATACACTGACTGCATAGTGTGCACCACGTCTTGTCAGATGTCAGCAATGTCACCTCAGCTGCTGCAGAACCTCACACCTCATATCATACACTGACTGCATAGTGTGCACCACGTCTTGTCAGATGTCAGCAATGTCTCCTCAGCTGCTGCAGAACCTCACACCTCATATCATACACTGACAGCATAGTGTGCACCACGTCTTGTCAGATGTCAGCAATGTCACCTCAGCTGCTGCAGAACCTCACACCTCATATCATACACTGACTGCATAGTGTGCACCACGTCTTGTCAGATGTCAGCAATGTCACCTCAGCTGCTGCAGAACCTCACACCTCATATCATACACTGACTGCATAGTGTGCACCACGTCTTGTCACATGTCAGCAATGTCACCTCAGCTGCTGCAGAACCTCACACCTCATATCATACACTGACTGCATAGTGTGCACCACGTCTTGTCAGATGTCAGCAATGTCTCCTCAGCCGCTGCAGAACCTCACACCTCATATCATACACTGACTGCATAGTGTGCACCACGTCTTGTCACATGTCAGCAATGTCACATCAGCTGCTGCAGAACCTCACACCTCATATCATACACTGACTGCATAGTGTGCACCACGTCTTGTCACATGTCAGCAATGTCACCTCAGCTGCTGCAGAACCTCACACCTCATATCATACACTGACTGCATAGTGTGCACCACGTCTTGTCAGATGTCAGCAATGTCTCCTCAGCTGCTGCAGAACCTCTCACCTCATATCATACACTGACTGCATAGTGTGCACCACGTCTTGTCAGATGTCAGCAATGTCACCTCAGCTGCTGCAGAACCTCACACCTCATATCATACACTGACTGCATAGTGTGCACCACGTCTTGTCAGATGTCAGCAATGTCACCTCAGCTGCTGCAGAACCTCACACCTCATATCATACACTGACTGCATAGTGTGCACCACGTCTTGTCAGATGTCAGCAATGTGACCTCAGCTGCTGCAGAACCTCACACCTCATATCATACACTGACTGCATAGTGTGCACCATGTCTTGTCACATGTCAGCAATGTCACCCCAGCTGCTGCAGAACCTCACACCTCATATCAAACACTGACTGCATAGTGTGCACCACGTCTTGTCAGATGTCAGCAATGTCACCTCAGCTGCTGCAGAACCTCACACCTCATATCATACACTGACTGCATAGTGTGCACCACGTCTTGTCAGATGTCAGCAATGTCTCCTCAGCTGCTGCAGAACCTCACACCTCATATCATACACTGACTGCATAGTGTGCACCACGTCTTGTCAGATGTCAGCAATGTCACCTCAGCTGCTGCAGAACCTCACACCTCATATCATACACTGACTGCATAGTGTGCACCACGTCTTGTCAGATGTCAGCAATGTCACATCAGCTGCTGCAGAACCTCACACCTCATATCATACACTGACTGCATAGTGTGCACCACGTCTTGTCAGATGTCAGCAATGTCACCTCAGCTGCTGCAGAACCTCACACCTCATATCAAACACTGACTGCATAGTGTGCACCACGTCTTGTCAGATGTCAGCAATGTCACCTCAGCTGCTGCAGAACCTCACACCTCATATCATACACTGACTGCATAGTGTGCACCACGTCTTGTCAGATGTCAGCAATGTCACCTCAGCTGCTGCAGAACCTCACACCTCATATCATACACTGACTGCATAGTGTGCACCACGTCTTGTCAGATGTCAGCAATGTCTCCTCAGCTGCTGCAGAACCTCACACCTCATATCAAACACTGACTGCATAGTGTGCACCACGTCTTGTCAGATGTCAGCAATGTCACCCCAGCTGCTGCAGAACCTCACACCTCATATCATACACTGACTGCATAGTGTGCACCACGTCTTGTCAGATGTCAGCAATGTCACCTCAGCTGCTGCAGAACCTCACACCTCATATCATACACTGACTGCATAGTGTGCACCACGTCTTGTCAGATGTCAGCAATGTCACCTCAGCTGCTGCAGAACCTCACACCTCATATCATACACTGACTGCATAGTGTGCACCACGTCTTGTCAGATGTCAGCAATGTCACCTCAGCTGCTGCAGAACCTCACACCTCATATCATACACTGACTGCATAGTGTGCACCACGTCTTGTCAGATGTCAGCAATGTCTCCTCAGCTGCTGCAGAACCTCACACCTCATATCATACACTGACTGCATAGTGTGCACCACGTCTTGTCAGATGTCAGCAATGTCACCTCAGCTGCTGCAGAACCTCACGCCTCATATCATACACTGACTGCATAGTGTGCACCATGTCTTGTCACATGTCAGCAATGTCACCTCAGCTGCTGCAGAACCTCACACCTCATATCATACACTGACTGCATAGTGTGCACCACGTCTTGTCACATGTCAGCAATGTCACCTCAGCTGCTGCAGAACCTCACACCTCATATCATACACTGACTGCATAGTGTGCACCACGTCTTGTCACATGTCAGCAATGTCACCTCAGCTGCTGCAGAACCTCACACCTCATATCATACACTGACTGCATAGTGTGCACCACGTCTTGTCAGATGTCAGCAATGTCTCCTCAGCTGCTGCAGAACCTCACACCTCATATCAAACACTGACTGCATAGTGTGCACCACGCCTTGTCAGATGTCAGCAATGTCACCTCAGCTGCTGCAGAACCTCACACCTCATATCATACACTGACTGCATAGTGTGCACCACGTCTTGTCACATGTCAGCAATGTCACCTCAGCTGCTGCAGAACCTCACACCTCATATCATACACTGACTGCATAGTGTGCACCACGTCTTGTCACATGTCAGCAATGTCACCTCAGCTGCTGCAGAACCTCACACCTCATATCATACACTGACTGCATAGTGTGCACCACGTCTTGTCACATGTCAGCAATGTCACCTCAGCTGCTGCAGAACCTCACACCTCATATCATACACTGACTGCATAGTGTGCACCACGTCTTGTCAGATGTCAGCAATGTCACCTCAGCTGCTGCAGAACCTCACACCTCATATCATACACTGACTGCATAGTGTGCACCACGTCTTGTCAGATGTCAGCAATGTCACCTCAGCTGCTGCAGAACCTCACACCTCATATCATACACTGACTGCATAGTGTGCACCACGTCTTGTCACATGTCAGCAATGTCACCTCAGCTGCTGCAGAACCTCACACCTCATATCATACACTGACTGCATAGTGTGCACCACGTCTTGTCAGATGTCAGCAATGTCTCCTCAGCTGCTGCAGAACCTCACACCTCATATCATACACTGACTGCATAGTGTGCACCACGTCTTGTCAGATGTCAGCAATGTCACCTCAGCTGCTGCAGAACCTCACACCTCATATCAAACACTGACTGCATAGTGTGCACCACGTCTTGTCAGATGTCAGCAATGTCACCTCAGCTGCTGCAGAACCTCACACCTCATATCATACACTGACTGCATAGTGTGCACCACGTCTTGTCAGATGTCAGCAATGTCACCTCAGCTGCTGCAGAACCTCACACCTCATATCATACACTGACTGCATAGTGTGCACCACGTCTTGTGAGATGTCAGCAATGTCACCTCAGCTGCTGCAGAACCTCACACCTCATATCATACACTGACTGCATAGTGTGCACCACGTCTTGTCAGATGTCAGCAATGTCACCTCAGCTGCTGCAGAACCTCACACCTCATATCATACACTGACTGCATAGTGTGCACCACGTCTTGTCAGATGTCAGCAATGTCACCTCAGCTGCTGCAGAACCTCACACCTCATATCAAACACTGACTGCATAGTGTGCACCACGTCTTGTCAGATGTCAACAATGTCACCTCAGCTGCTGCAGAACCTCACACCTCATATCATACACTGACTGCATAGTGTGCACCACGTCTTGTCAGATGTCAGCAATGTCTCCTCAGCTGCTGCAGAACCTCACACCTCATATCATACACTGACTGCATAGTGTGCACCACGTCTTGTCAGATGTCAGCAATGTCACCTCAGCTGCTGCAGAACCTCACACCTCATATCATACACTGACTGCATAGTGTGCACCACGTCTTGTCACATGTCAGCAATGTCACCTCAGCTGCTGCAGAACCTCACACCTCATATCAAACACTGACTGCATAGTGTGCACCACGTCTTGTCAGATGTCAGCAATGTCACCTCAGCTGCTGCAGAACCTCACACCTCATATCATACACTGACTGCATAGTGTGCACCACGTCTTGTCAGATGTCAGCAATGTCTCCTCAGCTGCTGCAGAACCTCACACCTCATATCATACACTGACTGCATAGTGTGCACCACGTCTTGTCAGATGTCAGCAATGTCACCTCAGCTGCTGCAGAACCTCACACCTCATATCAAACACTGACTGCATAGTGTGCACCACGTCTTGTCAGATGTCAGCAATGTCTCCTCAGCTGCTGCAGAACCTCACACCTCATATCAAACACTGACTGCATAGTGTGCACCACGTCTTGTCAGATGTCAGCAATGTCACCTCAGCTGCTGCAGAACCTCACACCTCATATCATACACTGACTGCATAGTGTGCACCACGTCTTGTCAGATGTCAGCAATGTCACCTCAGCTGCTGCAGAACCTCACACCTCATATCATACACTGACTGCATAGTGTGCACCACGTCTTGTCAGATGTCAGCAATGTGACCTCAGCTGCTGCAGAACCTCACACCTCATATCATACACTGACTGCATAGTGTGCACCACGTCTTGTCAGATGTCAGCAATGTCTCCTCAGCTGCTGCAGAACCTCACACCTTATATCAAACACTGACTGCATAGTGTGCACCACGTCTTGTCAGATGTCAGCAATGTCACCTCAGCTGCTGCAGAACCTCACACCTCATATCATACACTGACTGCATAGTGTGCACCACGTCTTGTGAGATGTCAGCAATGTCACCTCAGCTGCTGCAGAACCTCACACCTCATATCATACACTGACTGCATAGTGTGCACCACGTCTTGTCACATGTCAGCAATGTCACCTCAGCTGCTGCAGAACCTCACACCTCATATCATACACTGACTGCATAGTGTGCACCACGTCTTGTCAGATGTCAGCAATGTCACCTCAGCTGCTGCAGAACCTCACACCTCATATCATACACTGACTGCATAGTGTGCACCACGTCTTGTCAGATGTCAGCAATGTCACCTCAGCTGCTGCAGAACCTCACACCTCATATCATACACTGACTGCATAGTGTGCACCACGTCTTGTCAGATGTCAGCAATGTCACCTCAGCTGCTGCAGAACCTCACACCTCATATCATACACTGACTGCATAGTGTGCACCACGTCTTGTCAGATGTCAGCAATGTCACCTCAGCTGCTGCAGAACCTCACACCTCATATCATACACTGACTGCATAGTGTGCACCACGTCTTGTCAGATGTCAGCAATGTGACCTCAGCTGCTGCAGAACCTCACACCTCATATCATACACTGACTGCATAGTGTGCACCACGTCTTGTCAGATGTCAGCAATGTCTCCTCAGCTGCTGCAGAACCTCACACCTTATATCAAACACTGACTGCATAGTGTGCACCA
This sequence comes from Rhinoderma darwinii, assembly GCF_050947455.1. Taxonomy (NCBI): domain Eukaryota; kingdom Metazoa; phylum Chordata; class Amphibia; order Anura; family Rhinodermatidae; genus Rhinoderma; species Rhinoderma darwinii. The sequence goes on from NC_134687.1 coordinate 659,374,757, forward strand.
CGTCTTGTCAGATGTCAGCAATGTCACCTCAGCTGCTGCAGAACCTCACACCTCATATCATACACTGACTGCATAGTGTGCACCACGTCTTGTCAGATGTCAGCAATGTCACCTCAGCTGCTGCAGAACCTCACACCTCATATCATACACTGACTGCATAGTGTGCACCACGTCTTGTCAGATGTCAGCAATGTCTCCTCAGCTGCTGCAGAACCTCACACCTCATATCATACACTGACTGCATAGTGTGCACCACGTCTTGTCAGATGTCAGCAATGTCACCTCAGCTGCTGCAGAACCTCACACCTCATATCATACACTGACTGCATAGTGTGCACCACGTCTTGTCAGATGTCAGCAATGTCACCTCAGCTGCTGCAGAACCTCACACCTCATATCATACACTGACTGCATAGTGTGCACCACGTCTTGTCAGATGTCAGCAATGTCACCTCAGCTGCTGCAGAACCTCACACCTCATATCATACACTGACTGCATAGTGTGCACCACGTCTTGTCAGATGTCAGCAATGTCACCTCAGCTGCTGCAGAACCTCACACCTCATATCATACACTGACTGCATAGTGTGCACCACGTCTTGTCAGATGTCAGCAATGTCTCCTCAGCTGCTGCAGAACCTCACACCTCATATCATACACTGACTGCATAGTGTGCACCACGTCTTGTCACATGTCAGCAATGTCACCTCAGCTGCTGCAGAACCTCACACCTCATATCATACACTGACTGCATAGTGTGCACCACGTCTTGTCACATGTCAGCAATGTCTCCTCAGCTGCTGCAGAACCTCACACCTCATATCATACACTGACTGCATAGTGTGCACCACGTCTTGTCACATGTCAGCAATGTCACCTCAGCTGCTGCAGAACCTCACACCTCATATCATACACTGACTGCATAGTGTGCACCACGTCTTGTCAGATGTCAGCAATGTCACCTCAGCTGCTGCAGAACCTCACACCTCATATCATACACTGACTGCATAGTGTGCACCACGTCTTGTCAGATGTCAGCAATGTCACCTCAGCTGCTGCAGAACCTCACACCTCATATCATACACTGACTGCATAGTGTGCACCACGTCTTGTCAGATGTCAGCAATGTCACCTCAGCTGCTGCAGAACCTCACACCTCATATCATACACTGACTGCATAGTGTGCACCACGTCTTGTCAGATGTCAGCAATGTCACCTCAGCTGCTGCAGAACCTCACACCTCATATCATACACTGACTGCATAGTGTGCACCACGTCTTGTCAGATGTCAGTAATGTCACCTCAGCTGCTGCAGAACCTCTCACCTCATATCATACACTGACTGCATAGTGTGCACCACGTCTTGTCACATGTCAGCAATGTCACCTCAGCTGCTGCAGAACCTCACACCTCATATCATACACTGACTGCATAGTGTGCACCACGTCTTGTCAGATGTCAGCAATGTCACCTCAGCTGCTGCAGAACCTCACACCTCATATCATACACTGACTGCATAGTGTGCACCACGTCTTGTCAGATGTCAGCAATGTCTCCTCAGCTGCTGCAGAACCTCACACCTCATATCATACACTGACTGCATAGTGTGCACCACGTCTTGTCAGATGTCAGCAATGTCACCTCAGCTGCTGCAGAACCTCACACCTCATATCAATCACTGACTGCATAGTGTGCACCACGTCTTGTCAGATGTCAGCAATGTCACCTCAGCTGCTGCAGAACCTCACAGTTCATATCAAACACTGACTGCATAGTGTGCACCACGTCTTGTCAGATGTCAGCAATGTCACCTCAGCTGCTGCAGAACCTCACACCTCATATCATACACTGACTGCATAGTGTGCACCACGTCTTGTCAGATGTCAGCAATGTCACCTCAGCTGCTGCAGAACCTCACACCTCATATCATACACTGACTGCATAGTGTGCACCACGTCTTGTCACATGTCAGCAATGTCACCTCAGCTGCTGCAGAACCTCACACCTCATATCATACACTGACTGCATAGTGTGCACCACGTCTTGTCAGATGTCAGCAATGTCACCTCAGCTGCTGCAGAACCTCACACCTCATATCATACACTGACTGCATAGTGTGCACCACGTCTTGTCAGATGTCAGCAATGTCACCTCAGCTGCTGCAGAACCTCACACCTCATATCATACACTGACTGCATAGTGTGCACCACGTCTTGTCACATGTCAGCAATGTCACCTCAGCTGCTGCAGAACCTCACAGCTCATATCATACACTGACTGCATAGTGTGCACCACGTCTTGTCAGATGTCAGCAATGTCACCTCAGCTGCTGCAGAACCTCACACCTCATATCATACACTGACTGCATAGTGTGCACCACGTCTTGTCAGATGTCAGCAATGTCTTCTCAGCTGCTGCAGAACCTCACACCTCATATCATACACTGACTGCATAGTGTGCACCACGTCTTGTCAGATGTCAGCAATGTCACCTCAGCTGCTGCAGAACCTCACACCTCATATCATACACTGACTGCATAGTGTGCACCACGTCTTGTCAGATGTCAGCAATGTCTCCTCAGCTGCTGCAGAACCTCACACCTCATATCATACACTGACTGCATAGTGTGCACCACGTCTTGTCAGATGTCAGCAATGTCACCTCAGCTGCTGCAGAACCTCACACCTCATATCATACACTGACTGCATAGTGTGCACCACGTCTTGTCAGATGTCAGCAATGTCACCTCAGCTGCTGCAGAACCTCACACCTCATATCATACACTGACTGCATAGTGTGCACCACGTCTTGTCACATGTCAGCAATGTCACCTCAGCTGCTGCAGAACCTCACACCTCATATCATACACTGACTGCATAGTGTGCACCACGTCTTGTCAGATGTCAGCAATGTCACCTCAGCTGCTGCAGAACCTCACACCTCATATCATACACTGACTGCATAGTGTGCACCACGTCTTGTCAGATGTCAGCAATGTCACCTCAGCTGCTGCAGAACCTCACACCTCATATCATACACTGACTGCATAGTGTGCACCACGTCTTGTCACATGTCAGCAATGTCACCTCAGCTGCTGCAGAACCTCACACCTCATATCAAACACTGACTGCATAGTGTGCACCACGTCTTGTCAGATGTCAGCAATGTCACCTCAGCTGCTGCAGAACCTCACACCTCATATCATACACTGACTGCATAGTGTGCACCACGTCTTGTCAGATGTCAGCAATGTCACCTCAGCTGCTGCAGAACCTCACACCTCATATCATACACTGACTGCATAGTGTGCACCACGTCTTGTCAGATGTCAGCAATGTCACCTCAGCTGCTGCAGAACCTCACACCTCATATCATACACTGACTGCATAGTGTGCACCACGTCTTGTCAGATGTCAGCAATGTCACCTCAGCTGCTGCAGAACCTCACACCTCATATCATACACTGACTGCATAGTGTGCACCACGTCTTGTCAGATGTCAGCAATGTCTCCTCAGCTGCTGCAGAACCTCACACCTCATATCATACACTGACTGCATAGTGTGCACCACGTCTTGTCAGATGTCAGCAATGTCACCTCAGCTGCTGCAGAACCTCACACCTCATATCATACACTGACTGCATAGTGTGCACCACGTCTTGTCAGATGTCAGCAATGTCTCCTCAGCTGCTGCAGAACCTCACACCTCATATCAAACACTGACTGCATAGTGTGCACCACGTCTTGTCAGATGTCAGCAATGTCACCTCAGCTGCTGCAGAACCTCACACCTCATATCATACACTGACTGCATAGTGTGCACCACGTCTTGTCAGATGTCAGCAATGTCACCTCAGCTGCTGCAGAACCTCACACCTCATATCATACACTGACTGCATAGTGTGCACCACGTCTTGTCACATGTCAGCAATGTCACCTCAGCTGCTGCAGAACCTCACACCTCATATCATACACTGACTGCATAGTGTGCACCACGTCTTGTCACATGTCAGCAATGTCACCTCAGCTGCTGCAGAACCTCACACCTCATATCATACACTGACTGCATAGTGTGCACCACGTCTTGTCAGATGTCAGCAATGTCACCTCAGCTGCTGCAGAACCTCACACCTCATATCATACACTGACTGCATAGTGTGCACCACGTCTTGTCAGATGTCAGCAATGTCACCTCAGCTGCTGCAGAACCTCACACCTCATATCATACACTGACTGCATAGTGTGCACCACGTCTTGTCAGATGTCAGCAATGTCACCTCAGCTGCTGCAGAACCTCACACCTCATATCATACACTGACTGCATAGTGTGCACCACGTCTTGTCACATGTCAGCAATGTCACCTCAGCTGCTGCAGAACCTCACACCTCATATCATACACTGACTGCATAGTGTGCACCACGTCTTGTCAGATGTCAGCAATGTCACCTCAGCTGCTGCAGAACCTCACACCTCATATCATACACTGACTGCATAGTGTGCACCACGTCTTGTCAGATGTCAGCAATGTCACCTCAGCTGCTGCAGAACCTCACACCTCATATCAAACACTGACTGCATAGTGTGCACCACGTCTTGTGAGATGTCAGCAATGTCACCTCAGCTGCTGCAGAACCTCACACCTCATATCATACACTGACTGCATAGTGTGCACCACGTCTTGTCAGATGTCAGCAGTCACCTCAGCTGCTGCAGAACCTCACACCTCATATCATACACTGACTGCATAGTGTGCACCACGTCTTGTCACATGTCAGCAATGTCACCTCAGCTGCTGCAGAACCTCACACCTCATATCATACACTGACTGCATAGTGTGCACCACGTCTTGTCAGATGTCAGCAATGTCACCTCAGCTGCTGCAGAACCTCACACCTCATATCATACACTGACTGCATAGTGTGCACCACGTCTTGTCAGATGTCAGCAATGTCACCTCAGCTGCTGCAGAACCTCACACCTCATATCATACACTGACTGCATAGTGTGCACCACGTCTTGTCACATGTCAGCAATGTCACCTCAGCTGCTGCAGAACCTCACACCTCATATCATACACTGACTGCATAGTGTGCACCACGTCTTGTCACATGTCAGCAATGTCACCTCAGCTGCTGCAGAACCTCACACCTCATATCATACACTGACTGCATAGTGTGCACCACGTCTTGTCAGATGTCAGCAATGTCACCTCAGCTGCTGCAGAACCTCACGCCTCATATCATACACTGACTGCATAGTGTGCACCACGTCTTGTCACATGTCAGCAATGTCACCTCAGCTGCTGCAGAACCTCACACCTCATATCATACACTGACTGCATAGTGTGCACCACGTCTTGTCACATGTCAGCAATGTCACCTCAGCTGCTGCAGAACCTCACACCTCATATCATACACTGACTGCATAGTGTGCACCACGTCTTGTCAGATGTCAGCAATGTCACCTCAGCTGCTGCAGAACCTCACACCTCATATCATACACTGACTGCATAGTGTGCACCACGTCTTGTCAGATGTCAGCAATGTCACCTCAGCTGCTGCAGAACCTCACACCTCATATCATACACTGACTGCATAGTGTGCACCACGTCTTGTCAGCAATGTCACCTCAGCTGCTGCAGAACCTCACACCTCATATCATACACTGACTGCATAGTGTGCACCACGTCTTGTGAGATGTCAGCAATGTCACCTCAGCTGCTGCAGAACCTCACACCTCATATCATACACTGACTGCATAGTGTGCACCACGTCTTGTCAGATGTCAGCAATGTGACCTCAGCTGCTGCAGAACCTCACACCTCATATCATACACTGACTGCATAGTGTGCACCACGTCTTGTCAGATGTCAGCAATGTCACCTCAGCTGCTGCAGAACCTCACACCTCATATCATACACTGACTGCATAGTGTGCACCACGTCTTGTCACATGTCAGCAATGTCTCCTCAGCTGCTGCAGAACCTCACACCTCATATCATACACTGACTGCATAGTGTGCACCACGTCTTGTCAGATGTCAGCAATGTCACCTCAGCTGCTGCAGAACCTCACACCTCATATCATACACTGACTGCATAGTGTGCACCACGTCTTGTCAGATGTCAGCAATGTCACCTCAGCTGCTGCAGAACCTCACACCTCATATCATACACTGACTGCATAGTGTGCACCACGTCTTGTCAGATGTCAGCAATGTCACCTCAGCTGCTGCAGAACCTCACACCTCATATCATACACTGACTGCATAGTGTGCACCACGTCTTGTCACATGTCAGCAATGTCACCTCAGCTGCTGCAGAACCTCACACCTCATATCATACACTGACTGCATAGTGTGCACCACGTCTTGTCAGATGTCAGCAATGTCACCCCAGCTGCTGCAGAACCTCACACCTCATATCATACACTGACTGCATAGTGTGCACCACGTCTTGTCACATGTCAGCAATGTCACCTCAGCTGCTGCAGAACCTCACACCTCATATCATACACTGACTGCATAGTGTGCACCACGTCTTGTCAGATGTCAGCAATGTCTTCTCAGCTGCTGCAGAACCTCACACCTCATATCATACACTGACTGCATAGTGTGCACCACGTCTTGTCAGATGTCAGCAATGTCACCTCAGCTGCTGCAGAACCTCACACCTCATATCATACACTGACTGCATAGTGTGCACCACGTCTTGTCAGATGTCAGCAATGTCACCTCAGCTGCTGCAGAACCTCACACCTCATATCATACACTGACTGCATAGTGTGCACCACGTCTTGTCAGATGTCAGCAATGTCTCCTCAGCTGCTGCAGAACCTCACACCTCATATCATACACTGACTGCATAGTGTGCACCACGTCTTGTCACATGTCAGCAATGTCTCCTCAGCTGCTGCAGAACCTCACACCTCATATCATACACTGACTGCATAGTGTGCACCACGTCTTGTCAGATGTCAGCAATGTCTCCTCAGCTGCTGCAGAACCTCACACCTCATATCAAACACTGACTGCATAGTGTGCACCACGTCTTGTCAGATGTCATCAATGTCACCTCAGCTGCTGCAGAACCTCACACCTCATATCATACACTGACTGCATAGTGTGCACCACGTCTTGTCAGATGTCAGCAATGTCTTCTCAGCTGCTGCAGAACCTCACACCTCATATCATACACTGACTGCATAGTGTGCACCACGTCTTGTCAGATGTCAGCAATGTCACCTCAGCTGCTGCAGAACCTCACACCTCATATCATACACTGACTGCATAGTGTGCACCACGTCTTGTCACATGTCAGCAATGTCACCTCAGCTGCTGCAGAACCTCACACCTCATATCATACACTGACTGCATAGTGTGCACCACGTCTTGTCAGATGTCAGCAATGTCACCTCAGCTGCTGCAGAACCTCACACCTCATATCATACACTGACTGCATAGTGTGCACCACGTCTTGTCACATGTCAGCAATGTCACCTCAGCTGCTGCAGAACCTCACACCTCATATCATACACTGACTGCATAGTGTGCACCACGTCTTGTCAGATGTCAGCAATGTCACCTCAGCTGCTGCAGAACCTCACACCTCATATCATACACTGACTGCATAGTGTGCACCACGTCTTGTCACATGTCAGCAATGTCACCTCAGCTGCTGCAGAACCTCACACCTCATATCATACACTGACTGCATAGTGTGCACCACGTCTTGTCAGATGTCAGCAATGTCACCTCAGCTGCTGCAGAACCTCACACCTCATATCATACACTGACTGCATAGTGTGCACCACGTCTTGTCAGATGTCAGCAATGTCACCTCAGCTGCTGCAGAACCTCACACCTCATATCATACACTGACTGCATAGTGTGCACCACGTCTTGTCAGATGTCAGCAATGTCACCTCAGCTGCTGCAGAACCTCACACCTCATATCATACACTGACTGCATAGTGTGCACCACGTCTTGTGAGATGTCAGCAATGTCTCCTCAGCTGCTGCAGAACCTCACACCTCATATCAAACACTGACTGCATAGTGTGCACCACGTCTTGTCAGATGTCAGCAATGTCACCTCAGCTGCTGCAGAACCTCACACCTCATATCATACACTGACTGCATAGTGTGCACCACGTCTTGTCAGATGTCAGCAATGTCACCTCAGCTGCTGCAGAACCTCACACCTCATATCATACACTGACTGCATAGTGTGCACCACGTCTTGTCAGATGTCAGCAATGTCACCTCAGCTGCTGCAGAACCTCACACCTCATATCATACACTGACTGCATAGTGTGCACCACGTCTTGTCAGATGTCAGCAATGTCACCTCAGCTGCTGCAGAACCTCACACCTCATATCATACACTGACTGCATAGTGTGCACCACGTCTTGTCAGATGTCAGCAATGTCACCTCAGCTGCTGCAGAACCTCACACCTCATATCATACACTGACTGCATAGTGTGCACCACGTCTTGTGAGATGTCAGCAATGTCACCTCAGCTGCTGCAGAACCTCACACCTCATATCATACACTGACTGCATAGTGTGCACCACGTCTTGTCACATGTCAGCAATGTCACCTCAGCTGCTGCAGAACCTCACACCTCATATCATACACTGACTGCATAGTGTGCACCACGTCTTGTCAGATGTCAGCAATGTCACCTCAGCTGCTGCAGAACCTCACACCTCATATCATACACTGACTGCATAGTGTGCACCACGTCTTGTCAGATGTCAGCAATGTCACCTCAGCTGCTGCAGAACCTCACACCTCATATCATACACTGACTGCATAGTGTGCACCACGTCTTGTCAGATGTCAGCAATGTCACCTCAGCTGCTGCAGAACCTCACACCTCATATCAAACACTGACTGCATAGTGTGCACCACGTCTTGTCAGATGTCAGCAATGTCACCTCAGCTGCTGCAGAACCTCACACCTCATATCATACACTGACTGCATAGTGTGCACCACGTCTTGTCAGATGTCAGCAATGTCACCTCAGCTGCTGCAGAACCTCACACCTCATATCAAACACTGACTGCATAGTGTGCACCACGTCTTGTCAGATGTCAGCAATGTCTCCTCAGCTGCTGCAGAACCTCACACCTCATATCATACACTGACTGCATAGTGTGCACCACGTCTTGTCAGATGTCAGCAATGTCACCTCAGCTGCTGCAGAACCTCACACCTCATATCATACACTGACTGCATAGTGTGCACCACGTCTTGTCAGATGTCAGCAATGTCACCTCAGCTGCTGCAGAACCTCACACCTCATATCATACACTGACTGCATAGTGTGCACCACGTCTTGTCACATGTCAGCAATGTCACCTCAGCTGCTGCAGAACCTCACACCTCATATCAAACACTGACTGCATAGTGTGCACCACGTCTTGTCACATGTCAGCAATGTCACCTCAGCTGCTGCAGAACCTCACACCTCATATCATACACTGACTGCATAGTGTGCACCACGTCTTGTCAGATGTCAGCAATGTCACCTCAGCTGCTGCAGAACCTCACACCTCATATCATACACTGACTGCATAGTGTGCACCACGTCTTGTCAGATGTCAGCAATGTCTCCTCAGCTGCTGCAGAACCTCACACCTCATATCATACACTGACTGCATAGTGTGCACCACGTCTTGTCACATGTCAGCAATGTCACCTCAGCTGCTGCAGAACCTCACACCTCATATCATACACTGACTGCATAGTGTGCACCACGTCTTGTGAGATGTCAGCAATGTCACCTCAGCTGCTGCAGAACCTCACACCTCATATCATACACTGACTGCATAGTGTGCACCACGTCTTGTCAGATGTCAGCAATGTCACCTCAGCTGCTGCAGAACCTCACACCTCATATCATACACTGACTGCATAGTGTGCACCACGTCTTGTCACATGTCAGCAATGTCACCTCAGCTGCTGCAGAACCTCACACCTCATATCATACACTGACTGCATAGTGTGCACCACGTCTTGTCAGATGTCAGCAATGTCACCTCAGCTGCTGCAGAACCTCACACCTCATATCATACACTGACTGCATAGTGTGCACCACGTCTTGTCAGATGTCAGCAATGTCACCTCAGCTGCTGCAGAACCTCACACCTCATATCATACACTGACTGCATAGTGTGCACCACGTCTTGTCAGATGTCAGCAATGTCACCTCAGCTGCTGCAGAACCTCACACCTCATATCATACACTGACTGCATAGTGTGCACCACGTCTTGTCAGATGTCAGCAATGTCACCTCAGCTGCTGCAGAACCTCACACCTCATATCATACACTGACTGCATAGTGTGCACCACGTCTTGTCAGATGTCAGCAATGTCACCTCAGCTGCTGCAGAACCTCACACCTCATATCATACACTGACTGCATAGTGTGCACCACGTCTTGTCAGATGTCAGCAATGTCACCTCAGCTGCTGCAGAACCTCACACCTCATATCATACACTGACTGCATAGTGTGCACCACGTCTTGTCAGATGTCAGCAATGTCACCTCAGCTGCTGCAGAACCTCACACCTCATATCATACACTGACTGCATAGTGTGCACCACGTCTTGTCAGATGTCAGCAATGTCACCTCAGCTGCTGCAGAACCTCACACCTCATATCAAACACTGACTGCATAGTGTGCACCACGTCTTGTCAGATGTCAGCAATGTCACCTCAGCTGCTGCAGAACCTCACACCTCATATCAAACACTGACTGCATAGTGTGCACCACGTCTTGTCAGATGTCAGTAATGTCACCTCAGCTGCTGCAGAACCTCACACCTCATATCATACACTGACTGCATAGTGTGCACCACGTCTTGTCAGATGTCAGCAATGTCACCTCAGCTGCTGCAGAACCTCACACCTCATATCATACACTGACTGCATAGTGTGCACCACGTCTTGTCAGATGTCAGCAATGTCACCTCAGCTGCTGCAGAACCTCACACCTCATATCATACACTGACTGCATAGTGTGCACCACGTCTTGTCAGATGTCAGCAATGTCTCCTCAGCTGCTGCAGAACCTCACACCTCATATCATACACTGACTGCATAGTGTGCACCACGTCTTGTCACATGTCAGCAATGTCACCTCAGCTGCTGCAGAACCTCACACCTCATATCATACACTGACTGCATAGTGTGCACCACGTCTTGTCACATGTCAGCAATGTCACCTCAGCTGCTGCAGAACCTCACACCTCATATCATACACTGACTGCATAGTGTGCACCACGTCTTGTCAGATGTCAGCAATGTCTCCTCAGCTGCTGCAGAACCTCACACCTCATATCATACACTGACTGCATAGTGTGCACCACGTCTTGTCAGATGTCAGCAATGTCACCTCAGCTGCTGCAGAACCTCACACCTCATATCATACACTGACTGCATAGTGTGCACCACGTCTTGTCAGATGTCAGCAATGTCTCCTCAGCTGCTGCAGAACCTCACACCTCATATCATACACTGACTGCATAGTGTGCACCACGTCTTGTCAGATGTCAGCAATGTCACCTCAGCTGCTGCAGAACCTCACACCTCATATCATACACTGACTGCATAGTGTGCACCACGTCTTGTCAGATGTCAGCAATGTCACCTCAGCTGCTGCAGAACCTCACACCTCATATCATACACTGACTGCATAGTGTGCACCACGTCTTGTCAGATGTCAGCAATGTCACCTCAGCTGCTGCAGAACCTCACACCTCATATCATACACTGACTGCATAGTGTGCACCACGTCTTGTCACATGTCAGCAATGTCTCCTCAGCTGCTGCAGAACCTCACACCTCATATCATACACTGACTGCATAGTGTGCACCACGTCTTGTCAGATGTCAGCAATGTCACCTCAGCTGCTGCAGAACCTCACACCTCATATCATACACTGACTGCATAGTGTGCACCACGTCTTGTCAGATGTCAGCAATGTCTCCTCAGCTGCTGCAGAACCTCACACCTCATATCAAACACTGACTGCATAGTGTGCACCACGTCTTGTCAGATGTCAGCAATGTCACCTCAGCTGCTGCAGAACCTCACACCTCATATCATACACTGACTGCATAGTGTGCACCACGTCTTGTCAGATGTCAGCAGTCACCTCAGCTGCTGCAGAACCTCACACCTCATATCATACACTGACTGCATAGTGTGCACCACGTCTTGTCAGATGTCAGCAATGTCTCCTCAGCTGCTGCAGAACCTCACACCTCATATCATACACTGACTGCATAGTGTGCACCACGTCTTGTCACATGTCAGCAATGTCACCTCAGCTGCTGCAGAACCTCACAGTTCATATCAAACACTGACTGCATAGTGTGCACCACGTCTTGTGAGATGTCAGCAATGTCTCCCCAGTATCCGCCATGTGTCAGGTTGTCAGGAGTCAGGTCTTCATTGTCTGGGGGGAAATGTCTTCATTTTACACTTCTCACCTGAGAGATATGCCATAAATGTCTGATATGTGGGGGTCCCACCTCTATGTGGAGAACGGGGGTCCCCCGACCTGCCTGGTGAGGTGATGACTACATCCAGGTGGAGAATGAATGGAGAGGTGACCACACATGTGCACGACTCTCTCCATTCACTTGTATAGGAGTTCCAGAAACAGCCGAGCATGGCCAGAGGTGGAGCCGCATCTATCAGACATTTCTGGCATATCCTGGGGAGAAATGTCCGTGTTGGAAATACCCCTTTATTCCATGTGGTGACGGCTCTGAGAAGATGTTTCTCTCAATGATGAATAAGTGAGGTTCTGTATGTCACACATGATGTTGTCCCCTGTATGATTTCCATCTTCTCCTTTCTTCATAAAGACGTCTGCAGTACTAGATCCTCCAGTTCCTCCAGTTTTCTCATCTTCTCCTCCACAACGCTCCTTCTCCTGAGTGACCCACCAAGGATGGACAAGGACAGGAATGAGATGAGCAGAAGAATATTAGACTTCACCTTGGAGATCATCTACTTGTTGAGCGGAGAGGTAAACTTTTCTACATTATAGAACAAGTCACACATAGGGAAGGGACAATACATAATAGGAAGTAATAGGAAGAATCCAGTGTCCTGTATAACAGCGTCCAGACCTTCCAAGTGACGTCAAGAAGCCAACAGCAGTAAAGCTGAAGATCAGCCACCAATATGGTCAGTTATGTGTCATGTCACCAATGCAGCAATAGTAATGTTGTAGAGCAATGAGAATGACCAGGAACCAGGAGGATCAGGATGACATCTATATAGAAACATAGAAGATGACGGCAGGAGGGGAGCACATGGTCCATCTAGTCCCCCCAATATTATTTCCTTTTTAGTTTTGGCCTCGTTCTATTTTCTCAATGTCTTTTTGTAGGTGAGGACCCCAGTATTACAGATGTGGGGTCACGAGAGCTCTATACAGCGGGGTCACAATCTCCCTCTCTCTACTGAGGGGGGAATACTGTGTTCAGTTCTCTAAGTGTCTCTCTCCATACACAGGAGTACACAATAGTGAAGAAGACATCGGGTGACTGTACGACTCCCATCATCCATGAGTCAGGAGGATGGAGCAGTAGTCAGAGCCCCATCACAGAGCCTCCCCCTCACTCCCGGATACATGAGAAGAAGATCTTAGAACTGATCTACAAGATGACTGAGCTGCTGACTGGAGAGGTGACACTGCTGGGAAATTCTACAGTAACAGCACTGGAGGTGTCTGGGTGATGACTATCATTGTGTGTGTCAGGTTCCTATAAGATGTCAGGATGTCACTGTCTATTTCTCCATGGAGGAGTGGGAGTATCTAGAAGGACACAAGGATCTGTACGAGGAGGTCATGATGGAGGACTACCGGCCGCGCACATCACAGGGTGAGAAGAGACAGATATATATTGGCATTACTGTGGGCACAGGCTGGACTGGCGGCCATGCTGAAGTCTTAATATCGTCATGTTCAGTACATATACATGTGTGTACAATGACGTGTAATGTAGGAGCTCCACAATTTTGGCTCTTCACATCACCTTAGATTTGGAGTCGGGGGAGGAGTTTTCCCCTAATGAGACAATTGTCATCCTCCTCATGGGGTTTTATCTTCCTCTGGATCGACCCGGTGGGATTATAGGTCGGACTTGATGGACTTGTGTCTTTTTTCATCCTTAGTAACTGTAACACAGAATGTATGGAGCACAATTTACCACTAATATAAAGTACAATGTGTTGTGAAAAACAATCACAGAATGACTTGGAGAGTAAAATCTTATTCCCACTTGTGCTATGTATATCTTCTGTAGGCAATTTTTTCTTTTTTCACTGAATATTTGATCACATTTTTTTCATCTCACTTTTTAACTACGCATTCTTTGTTTTGTTTTTACGATGCAGCGGTTATGTCTCCTCCATACACAGAAGCTGGATCACTCGCTATCAGCCGAATCCGTAAGTGAAGTGAACTGACGACTCGGCTGAGAGCGGGTCCTGTGTCTCCATGTTCTTCACCTTAGATGTGATTGATATTATTGTGATCCTGTGAGTTAGAGACACAGGACCCGCTCTCAGCCGAGTCGTCAGTTCACTTTACTTACGGATTCGGCTCATCGAGAATGATCCAGCTTCTTTGTATAGAGGAGACATAACCGCTGCATCGTGAAAACAAAAAAAAAAATTTGTAATAAGTCAATTGAAATTTGTTTTATCTTTAACCCCTTGACGCAGAATTACTTAGATGCATGGCATAGAAATGCAGCCATTCCGCCGTACATGTACGTGATTGTGATAGATCGGGTACAGAAGCTGTGCCTGCACGATCACCGCGGGAGCCCAGTCCCCAAAGAGAGAGATCAGCGGCACATCACAGTCCCAGAGAGCATTCACAGGGGACATATAAATAGGAGAAAGTTTTCAATCGGTGCAGGCAGTGTCGAGTCGTAGCCAATCTAACTCCACAGTAGACGCAAAAAGATAGAGAAACCGCAGCGCATGCAGCTTTCCAGGTATCAAAAAAGTTTCTTTATTTCACCATAAAAAGCGACGTTTCAACCCAAGTGTGGGTCTTTCTCAAGCAATAAACAAAGTGCATATGTGCAGGTTATGTAGAGGAAATTACATCACAACCATGATTGCAAATGCCAATGCAGATGCAGCATAATTTTGATTAGTAAAAAACAACAGTATAAATACATACATGAGTGCATAAAACATACAATACCCTGGTAAATGGATAACCGGACCGTCTATTTAAAGGAGCGATCACAGCTCATCGATTTTAGATTTATGTGTACCGGCGTTCACCCGTCCCCAATGCCCATGCGCAAGGTTCGGCACACGTCATAGCATTATTGCCGTTACTTAGGAACCGTAATCACATGACCGCGATCAACATGCCGCGTCATCAAGTGCCGATCCCATGGCAACACGCTGCGAACACAGTAAATACTGTCAATTAACCATTTATCTGCTATTACATTTACTCCATAGTATATTATACTCAATACGACGTATGCTATAGAGTGGATGTCATAAAAATCAAGAGGATTACATAGTAGTTAAAGCTTTTTATTAAAGCAATCCCTTATTCAATAATGCCATTATTTATTAACCCATAATATCATATAGCCGTAAGCATCTGTCTATAGCAGAACGGACGTTAGAGAAAACCCAAACTGAACCCACTAATAGCTCGTCGGGTAATATCAAATAAGGGGGAAAAAATCACCTACTTTATGGATACATAAAGTGGCAATAAATACATTAAGAGCATAGTCTCGATGGAAATGTCCGTATATGTATGGGTCAGCACTAATATGGAGGGCAGCAAAAAAACTACTATAATATATTATGATCATATACGTGACACCAAAGGCTATATAAAAAGAGGCATTTTATTATAGTAAATAACATCAGGAGGAAATCCACATGGCAGAGAGGTATTGAACAACTGGAACAATATTTCTTTATAGTAACTAAAGTCCGGAGTTCCATCTTCACAAAGTTTACAAGATCCCACCAGGTATAAGTAACCTAGAAAGAAATAATACAAGATAATATAAAAAAAATCATAACAGAGCAATATGACTGTTAGGTACACAACTTAAAATCTAAGCACTTCAATTTAAAAACAAGCCCACTGCAACATGATATAGACACGTATAGAAAAGTAGAACTAGAAGAGAGAGCCTATTTTGAATTCCCGATTCATGCCCTTTGGCTCCAAGCAATCCAGCTCATAGATCCACCGGAGCTCCAACCTTTTTAACATGGCTTCCCTATCTCCTCCCCTGCACAACTCAGGGGCCCCATCAATAATTCCAAATCTCAATTGAGAAACATTGTGTCGATGCTTCTCAAAATGTTGTGGAATTGGTAAATCCAGCTTTTTTTGATGTATAGCGTATTTGTGTTGTCTGAGCCTACACAAATCCCCACCGTTTAATGCCAATCTTTCAATCTCACACCTACAACCCCCACTGTTCAACCACTTAAGTGTCATGGTCATTAGCGATCGTGACATTGAAGTTGTTTGACAGAGGGAGCCCCGCGATCGCCGACCAGTTGCCATGGCAGCCGGGGGCCTAACAAATGTCCCAGCCCCGCCTTGGCTGTATGCCTATAAGACCGTGCCAGGGGCATGGCCTAATAGATTACCTGTCAGTTTTCCAGGCAATAATTCTTTGGTATAATGAGTATACCAAAGCATTATATCTGCGATCAGGGGATCACATTACAAAAAAACACATGGATTTATTTACTGGAAGTGTAAAAAAACAAAACACACACGTATATAGTATCCCCCATGATCGTAACGACTTGAGTAATAATGTTAACCCATTAATTAAACCGCTGGGGTAATGCCATTGAATAACGGCCACAAAAATAACGGCGAATATGCTATTTTTTTCCCATTCCCCTAGCAAAAAATAAAATAAAAGTTAATCAATAAGTCCCATGTACCCCAAAATAATACCAATGAAAACGACATCCCTGTATCCTTTAATATTCTGTCCTGCAAGCCAATGTGCTTGTCATATAGTTAGGTCAATTTCCTATGTACTGTAGCGATGCATCTGGTTTCCAAGGGAGGCTTTCCCGCGTCCTCTACCTACGTAACGACGAGTCATCCACATAGCTATGATGCTCCACTAGCTCACCCAATCCCTCTCCTCTACTGCCCACTTCCTCCGACTAGATGTGACGCTGACGCTAATCTGATATTCAGCAGCCAATGGGCAAACAAGTTTCTTCCTGTATATTTGTTATGTCCGCTCTGATTGGTTGTACATCTGTGGATGCAGTATTGTGGATAGGGAAATTACGGGAGGTTATTTAAGGAGACACCGTTGTTCTGTTCCCGCGAGTGTTATGCAAACAGTCATCTTCCTTGAAGACGCCACTATAGGTGGTGAAACATGTAGGGAGGCTGTATTAGGACTCAATTTTAATGCACAAATCCATGTAGACCAGCCTGACAATCAATAGGCACTTATTTGGGGCAGAGATAGAAGTCACTGCTCCGCTCCTCTGCTCGATGAATGAATAAGAGCAAATTTTGTGTGAAGTTAGTGCCACTAGGTGAGAGTCGCAAAGATGCTGCTGCTTATAGACGTCTATGAAGAGGGCAGGGGAGCTGGAGGAGTCAGCAAGAGCACAAAGACAAAGATGTTGTTACCATAGAAGTCGTTTATGAGGTGAGGGGAGCAGGAGGAGGGAGAGGAGACATAGGCTGCTGGTGAGGTTATGTTCACACAGCAGCGTCCGTAACGGCTGAAATTACGGGACTGTTTTCAGGAGAAAACAGCTCCGTAATTTCAGCCGTAATGGCATGTTGAGGCGCTTTTCGCTGCGTACATTGCGGACGTTAAATGGAGCTGTTTTTCCATGGAAAACAGCTCCATTTACGTCGGAAGAAGTGACAGGCACTTCTTTGACGCAGGCGTCTTTTTTACGCCCCGCCTTTTGACAGTGGGGCGTAAAAAAAATGACCGTCTGCACAGAACATCGTAAGACCCATTCTAATGAATGGGCAGATGTTTGCCGACGCTATTGAGCCGCTATTTCGGACGTAATTCGGGGCAAAAACACCCGAATTAGGTCCTTAGGGTATGTTCACACACACTATTTAAGAGTTATATGTCACCCTAGTGCTGGATTTTTCGCTACACATCTCCTTACTGCTGTATAATATCCTCCATGCTGCTGCAGCTTCTAAGGGTGTGATACAGAGAGATAGTGGACCAGGATGGGTGTGTCCAGGTGTGTGCAGTGTATAGAAGACATGATTGAACTTAGACTCCACCCACTACCTCAGGGAAAACTGAGAATTAGAGAGAGAGCCTAAAAAAACTTCTAAAAGAATGAATGCCATATACAAGACATATAATGCCCAGAAATAGTATTATTCCTCCTGTACACACATAACACATGACAAATTAATCTGAAAGGTAGTTTAAAAATTAGGTTCGCTTTAAGCGTCTTTAAAAAGTTTTCCAAATAGGTTTAACCCCTTCCCACACCTTGGCGTAAATACACGTCCAGGTGAGCAGTAACTTTGCACACCTGGGCGTGTAGTTACGTCCGTGCTTTAAAAGTAAACCGCCGCGCGGCGCTACACCGCAGCGGCAGTTAACTTCTCAGGCAATCAGCCCTGATGTCCGGGCACACAACAAGGGACTAATTGAAGTTGTTCCTTGTTGTAGATCGCTCTGATTGGTAAGTCTGTGCAGACTTACCAATCGGAGCTCACTTCTGAGTAGGAAATACGTCACAGGCTCTGATCTCCTCTGTTGGAGTCAGGAAGTCGAGGAGATCAGAGCCTGTAGCGTCGTCGTCGTGTGAAGAGAACAGTTAAATCCAGAAATCCCCATTAACCTCTTGATCACAGTGTGTAACTGTGATTTCCCCCCCCCCCCCCTTCCTCTCCCAGTCTATAAGGGAGCTTTTTTTTTCTTAAAAATTCATAAAACTCTAAAAAAAAAAAGGCCATTTAGTCAGTGTTAGTCAGCGTTAGTCAGCCTCAGTCACCGTCAGTCAGCGTTAGTCAGCATCAGCGTTAGTCAGCGTCGGCGTTAGTCAGCGTCAGTGTTACTCAGCGTTAGTCAGCGTTAGTCAGTGTTACTCAGCGTTAGTCAGCGTTAGTCAGTGTTAGCGTCCATTTAGTCAGCGTTAGTCAGCGTCAGTGTTAGTCAGCGTCCATTTAGTCAGTGTTAGTCAGCGTTGGTTAGAGTCAATTTATTCAGTGTCAATCAGTGTCAGCGTCACTTAGTTTCAGACCGTCTGTTGGCGTCAGATCGCTCCGTTTGTCAATCAGTCAGCGTCCATCATCGTCTTTTTGTCAGTGTAGTTTAGTCAGTGTTCGTTTTAGTGTCATAAAATAAAAAAGATAAATAAAAAAAATATTAGTGTACGTTAGTGTTAGGTCAGTCCGTCTGTTAATCAGTGTCAGACCGTCTGTTTGTCAATCAGTCAGCGTCAGTTAGTCATCGTCTTTTTGTCAGTGTAGTTTAGCCAGCGTCAATTTATTTAGTGTCAGTCAGTGTCAGACCGTCTGTTAGTTAGCGTCAGTCGGTGTGTGATCGTCAGTTAGTTATTGTTTTTTTGTCAGTGTAGTTTAGTCAGTGATAGTGTCATAAAATAAAAAAACATTAGTGTACGTTAGTATTTAGTGTTTTACGTAAAAAAAAAAAAAGACCAAAAAAAATATTTTTTGTATGCATATACATTCAATAAAAATGGCCCGCAAAACCTTTACTGCTGAGGAGGCATATGAGATGCTCGCATCGGACACCGATACAACGAGTGATGCTGGTTCCGCATTTGCTTTGTCCTCCTCAAGCGACACCGAGGAGCCCCCTCGCAGTCGCAGGAGGGTTAGGGTATGTTCACACGGCAGCATCCGTTACGGCTGAAATTACGGTGCTGTTTTCAGGAGAAAACAGCACCGTAATTTCAGCCGTAATGGCATGTGCAGGCGTCTTTCGCTGCATCAATTACGGACGTAATTGGAGCTGTTTTTCCATGGAGTCCATGGAAAACGGCTCCATTTACGTCTGAAGAAGTGACAGGCACTTCTTTGACGTGGCCGTCTTTTTTACACGCCGCCTTTACACAGCGGCGCGTAAAAAAAATAACCGTCGGCACAGAACATCGTAAGACCCGTTCAAATGAATGGGGAGATGTTTGCCGACGATTTGGATCCGCATTTTCGGACGTAATTCGGGGCTAAAACGCCCGAATTACGTTCGTAAATAGTGTGTGTGAACCCAGCCTTAGTGTTCAGGTAACACCTGCACCTGAACCCAATTGGTTGCCCCCAACCTCCTACACCCCCCAAGTACCGGACTTTACTGCTGCAGCAGGGGTCCAAGTCCAGACAGCAGGGCTGTCCGAGATTGAGTTTTTCCAGCTCTTTTTTTCGGACAGCCTTGTGGAAAATATTGTTGATCAAACTAATCTGTGTGCTCAACAATTTATTGCTGTCAACCCCGAAAGTTTTTATGCCAGGCCATACAGGTGGCATCCCACTGACAAAGCAGAAATGCTGCAGTACTGGGGATTGTACTGAATATGGGCCTAACGAAGAAGCCATCGGTGAGGGCCTATTGCTCCACCGATATTCTGTACCACTGCCCCTTATACCGCACCACAATGCCCAGGGCTCGTTTTGAGGCAATACAGAAATTTTTACATTTCAATGACAATTCCCAGTGCCCACCCCAGGATGACCCCAATTTTTATAGACTCTACAAAATTAGACCCCTTATTTCCCATTTGGCCCAAAAATTTTCTGCATCTTATACCCCTGGCAGAGAAATTGCCATTGACGCATCCCTGGTGCATTTCAAGGGAAGGGTGAAATTCAGGCAATATTTGCCCAACAAACGTGCCAGGTATGGCATAAAAATTTACAAGTTGTGTGAGTCGGAGTCGGGCTACACACACACGTTTAAAATATACGAGGGAAGGGACAGTCAAATTGAGCCCCCAAACTGTCCACCCGTCCTGACCACAACTGGGAAGATTGTCTGGGACCTCCTGCACCCACTATTTAATAAGCGGTACCACTTGTATATAGACAACTGGTATACAAGTGTACCCCTGTTCAGATGCCTGGCGGAGCAAAAAACAGTGGCGTGTGGGACGGTCCGCAAAAACCAGAGACAGCTCCCAAAAACCCTTCTCGGCCAACCCCTGCATCGTGGGGAGAGCAGGGCGCTCCTTAGCGAAGGGGTCCTCTTTTTGAAGTTCAGGGACAAGAAGGATATCCTAATGCTGACATCAATCCATGATGCCACCTGCTCTCTTGTCCCTGTGCGTGGTGCAACACCCACCACCATGTCACGGCCTGTCTGCATCCAGGCCTATAATAAGTTTATGGGGGGAGTGGACCTTTCTGACCAGATGCTTAAGCCGTACAATGCCATGCGGAAATCAAAAATTTGGTATAAAAAACTTACGGTGTACTTCATCCAAATGGCATTGTACAACTCCTTTTGTCATCTACAGGAGCACTGGTCAGGAGGGGACATACCTGGAGTGCCATGAGAAGGTGATCAAATCCCTTCTCTTTGGGAATGTGGCAGAGGTAGGAGAAAGTTCTGCCTCAGCAAGTACGGATGTCCTCAGGATAGTTCCAGGCCAGCACTTTCCTGGTGAAGTGCCGCCCACAGAAAAAAAAAGGCGCCCCCAGAAAAAGTGTTGTGTCTGTGCCAGAAGAGGCATAAGAAAAGACACAACATACCAGTGTAACACCTGTCCCACCCACCCTGGACTGTGTATCAAGGATTGCTTCCAAATATACCACACCTCTCTGGAGTTCTAAATTTTATTTTTATCCATCCCTTTCATTTATAATTATAGTCCGTTCCATTTACAATTACCATCCCTTTGATTTACCATAACCATTTCACCATTTAAAAATTGAAGATCCCCCATAAAAAAGCTAAAAATACTCATTATACCCCTAGATGAATATCTAGGATTTGTAATATGGTGTAGTATCTGCACAATTTTTTGGGCCTTTGCAAGCATGACGTGCCCAAAAATCATCCAAGTAAAATAAGGCATCAAAATCCTTGTGGTGTTCCAATACTTTCTGGCCCTGCCATACGTCCAGCAACAGCAGATTAGAGCCAATTTGAGGGTATTTCTAAACTCAGAAGAAATGGGCCAATAAGTGTTGAGGTGCTTTTCTTCACTTGCATGATCAGTGTCTGAAAAATCTGTCCTAGAAATGAAGCATTTGTGAAAAAATTTGAAAATGTCCTTTTTCACTCCACATTTCCACAAGATTCTGCAAAGAAACTGTGCCGTCAAAAAAGGGATGACAGCCCTAGATAAATTCCTTGAGGGGTGTAGTATTCGAAATGGGGTAATTTCTGTGTGTTTTCCATCATTATGGGGGCTCAGAGTCTCTTCAAAGATCAAATGGGGCCGTTTAACCAATCATGCAAAACTTGGGCCCTGAAAATCTAAGGCTGCTCATGAAATTCCAGGCACTGCAATGTGCCCACACAACATATTTGGACCACTTTGGGGGTGTCTCTGAACTCGGTACAAATGAGCCAATAAATGTTGGTGTTTTTCTTCACTTGCATGCTCTGAACGATCTGTCTTATAATGAAACATTGGTGAAAAAATTGAAAATAGCTTTTTTCACGCCAGATTTCGACAAGATTCTACAAAAAATGTGTGGTCAAAAATGTGATCGCACACCGAGAAAAATTCTTAAAGGGGTGTAGTTATCAAAATGGGGCCATTTCTGGGGGTTTCCCATCATGATGGGGGCTCAGTTTTCCAGAAATAAAGTAGATTTTCATATTCACACACAAATTCAAATAAATTTTGCAAAACAACTGTGGGGTCAAAATGCTAACTATACCCCTAGAAAGATTCCTTGAGGGGTGCAGTGTCCGAAATGGGGTCACTTTTTCTCTGTTTTAACTGTATCGGCAGCACAAGAACTCTTCAAACCTGACATGGTGCCTAAAATATATTTAAAAAAAAGGAGGCCCCAAAATCCCCTAGGTGTTCCTTTTGCTTCTGAGGCCTGTGCTTCAGTCCGTTAGCACACTACAGCCACATGTGGGATATTTCTAAAAAGTGCAGAGTCTGGGCAATAAATATTCAGTTGCATTTCTTGGAAAAAACCTTCTGTGTTGCAGAAAAAAATGGATTACATATGAATTTTGGCAAAAAAAATGACATTTGTAAATTTCACCTGTAGTTTGCTTTAATTCCTCTGAAATGCCTAAAGGGTTAAAACACTTTCTGAATTCTGTTTTGAATACTCTGAGGGGTGCAGTTTTCAAAATGAGTTGATTTATGTGGACTTTCTAATATATAAGGCCCCCAAACTAACTTCAGAACTGACATGGTCCCTGAAAAAATAGCCTTTTGAAATATTCTTGAAAATATGAGAAATTGCTGCTAAAGTCCTAAGCCTTGTAACATCCTAGAAAAATAAAAGAATGTTCCAAAAACGATGCAAATATAAAGTAGACGTATGGGAAATATAAACTAGTAAGTATTTTGTGTGGTAATACTATCTGTCTTCCAAGCAGATAGATTTAAATTTCAAAAAATGGTAATTTTTGCAAATTTTCTCAAAATTTTGATGTTTTCCACAAATAAATATTGAATTTATCGACCAAATTTTTTCACTAACATAAAGTACAATATGTCACGAGAAAACAATCTCAGAATCGCTTTAGATAGGTAAAAGCATTCCGGAGTTATTACCACATAAAGTGACACATGTCAGATTTGAAAAATCGGCTTCGTCCTGAAGGCCAAAACAGGCTCAGTCCTGAAGGGGTTAAAGATGTAATTTCTTTATATTGGATTAAAAAAACAGATACATGATTATTAGGAAGCACCTATTTTAACCAGTTGCTGACTGCCCATAGATTATAAATGTCCTGGTGGTCCACATCTATCTCTGCAAGGACGTTTTAAAACATCCTGCAGAGTTTTCCCCTCTACGCCTCTCTCACTCCATCAGAGTTAAATATATCACTTATTTTATTACACAATATGGAAGCCCTATATGTTGTGAGATTAAGAAGACCAAATAAATATAGGTTGGCAGAGGAATAGAACAACAATTTGCATTTTAAATTATCACATGGTTGAAACTTGAATGAGGCCACTTCATTAGGTCCATCTTATTAGTACTTGATGGGACCCTCTTACCCTTTAGAACAGCCTGTTTTCTTAGTGGAATGATATTACTATGTACTGGAAACTTTTATTACAAATACTAATTAATAGATGCGTGCCTTGTCTCATGGCACATTATCTTGTTAAATGTAGACTGTGGCCAAGATTAGATTGTCAATAACATTATTAAGTTAAAGGGGTTATCCGGGGACCAAAAATTGCTTTGCATTCATATTTATTTTATGTAAAAAGAAGTCACTTACTAATATACCGTAATTAAAAATTTTCTACTAAATGGTGCCGTTCAGACCCGGTGAAATGTTCCCGGAAGTCCTGGAGCTTTGCTAATAATGATGACGCCCTAACAAGGCCCCACGTGACGGAGGGCTTACGTTCCGTGCTGTTCGTCTCGGCGTGTTCTCAATGGCATAACCGCAAGGCGCTTTCACATTGTCTATTTCTGAAGTTCCCGAGCAGAGCATCAGCTAGCGCTTTGCTTGGGACTTCAGCACTACTCCCGACATTTGGTCAGTGAGTTCAGGGGTTTCCTATAGCTGGGAGTCCCGGAGCAGAGCATCCTCTGAAGCTCTGCCTGGGGACTCCAGCACTGCTGCCAACGTCACTATCCATATATGGTATAGTAGAAAAACCCAAGCACTCTATAGATATGATGGATGTAGAAGTAGATTTTCTCAAATCATTGTTTTTTTTATTCAAAGTAATTCAACTTTTTGTTGTGTTGTTTTTTTGTCTTTTTGTCGCGCCTATTCTCAAAAGACGTTTTGGCCCATCCCAGGCCTTTGTCACAATCGCAGTTTTTTAATACAGAAAAATAAATATAACATAAGTATAACATTAAATCAGATGATCACTTGTTTCTATATCGACATAATATAATTAATTACAATATTATTATATTATCAAGACATTATTCAAAAAAATTACCATAATAGGGATGATTTTCATAATAAATATTTTCAATGACAAATGCAGAGAACATGAGTCTGTCTGCTTTCCATATTTATGACGGATGTCATCCTGAATTATGAGCATTGGCGGAGTTCAGTGAAGGAGAAACTCTAATTAATAGAAAAAAAAGCAACATCACCATAACTATTAATGTATATGATTAAGAACTACAATACATATGTCCTAGGAATATATATATATATATATATATAATAAAACGTTCATGACATATCAAGAGCGCAATCCACAAGGTAAGTATATGGCCAAAGTTTTACAATACTTGTTAATCTAGTTAATATGTACAAAAACATCTGTCCATATATGGGCAGTGACGTCGGCAACAGTACTGGAGTTCCCGAGCAGAGCAACACGGTCTGTATATGGACAGTGATGTTGGCAGCAGTGCTGAAGTCCCCAGGCAGAGCATCAGCCGATTCTCTGCTTGGGGGCTCCAGCGATAGGAAACACCTGAAGTCACTGTCTGTATATGGACAGTGACGTCGGCAGCAGTACGTGAGTCTCCAGGCAGAGCATCAGCTGATGCTCTGCTCGGGGACTCCAGCGATAGGAAACCCCTGAAGTCACTTACCAGTGGTACCAGTCGGGAGCAGTGCTGGAGTCCAGAGCAAAGCGCTAGCTGATGCTCTGTTCGGGGACTCCAGCAATAAGCAATGTGACAGCCCCTTGCGGTCATGCAATTGATAAGACGCTGACACGAACATCACAGGAAGCAAGCCCTCAGTCACGTAGGTCCGTGTCGGCGCGTCATCAATATTAGAAAGGCTCCAGGACTTCCGGGAACAGTTCACCGGGTGTGAACTACACCATTTAGTACTGAATTTTTAATTAAAGTATATTCGTAAATGACTTCTTTTTACATAAAATTATGAATGCAAAGCAATTTTTGGCCCTGGATAACCCTTTTTAAGATGTTGTATGTACAATTAGTATTGAAGGGCCAAATGTGTTGGCAAAGTTCAGGCTTTACTGCCAGACAAGGTTCTGCTTTTCAAAAAAAAAAAATGTTTTTAGCAAGTCACGCTTTATATAACAAAAGTAGAGGACTGGGAGTCGACCAGAATCCTAGACTTTGTCATCGATTTTATATTTTAAAGTGTTAGACAAAGCGTTATAAGACTGGAATCATACATATAGTTTTTAAGGCAAGTTTTTGACCAAAGCTAGGAGTGTATTCAAAAGGCATGGCTTAAACTTCTTCCTGCTTGATCCACTTCTGCCTTTGGCTCAAAAGACTGCATGTGTGTTTCCAGCCTGATATGAATGTTTTAAATTTGTCAACTTTGTGTTTTGAAACAAAATCACACAATACATTTTCAATCCTAACAGAAAATTCCAGTAAGAACTCTGAGGGAAACCTCACATTATCCATCAATTATAAAGTAGAAGAAGAAGATATGCAGCAGTCTTCAGGAGAAAACCTCATTACCCTTATTGTACATTCAGGACTTCCCAGTAAAGATCTATCATATAATTTCTCTAATCATGTGGAACCTGCTCCTGACCAATCACAGATTGTTACCACAATTACAGCTCAGAAAGGGGGTAAAAGACTTCAATGTGGTAAACCGTTCACAAAAATCTCAGGTCCTTTTATAAACCGAAGAAATCACACGCGAGAGAAGCCACATTCATGTCCAGAATGTGGGAAATGTTTTACACAAAAATCAGATCTTGTTATACATGATAGAAGTCACAGGAGAGAAGCCGTATTCATGTCTAGAATGTAGAAAATATTTTACAAGAAAATCACATCTTGTTATACATGAGAGACGTCACATAGGGAAGAAGCCGTATTCATGTTCAGAATGTGGGAAATGCTTTACACAAAAATCAGGTCTTGTTGCACATAAGAGAATTCACACAGGAGAGAAGCCATATTATTGTTCAGAATGTGGGAAATGGTTTACAGTTATATCAAGTCTTGCTAAACATGAGAGAAGTCACACAGGAGAGAAGCCGTATTCATGCTTAGAATGTGGGAAATGTTTTACACAAAAATCAGGTCTTGCACATATGAGAGTTCACACAGGGGAGAAACTATATTTATGCTCAGAATGTGGGAAATGTTTTACAGATAAATCACGTCTTGTTAGACATGAGAAAAGTCACACAGGAGAGAAGCCGTATTCATGTACAGAATGTGAGAAATGTTTTACAGATAAATCACATCTTGTTAAACATGAGAGAAGTCACACAGGAGAGAAGCCATATTTATGTCCAGAATGTGGGAATTTTTTTAATTCTAAAAGCAAACTTAGGGCTCATCAGAGAAACCACACAGGAGGGAAAACATTCTGATGTTCTTTATGTGGAAAATGTTTACACACTTGGTTAATGCTAAAAAAATAAATTAAAAAAAACAACAACAAATGCATGTGTGCTTCCAGCCTCAGAGAGGACCTAGGACAGGGGTTTCAAACTCACCCAGATATAGGGCGCACATAGAAAAAATGTGAAGTTGACGGTGTAATGATGGGAGTAGGGAAACAGACAAGTGAGCCCTAATCTACCCGCCACTCAGTCCCTGCCTACTTGCAACGACCCGCCCTAGGCGACGGGGTACAACTGGGCGACGGTCCCTACGCTCAATAAGTGCACAACAGACAAGGGTACACAGAAGCAAGGGAAAAGGGTCAGTTGCCCACGGCAACACCGTGAGCAACAAGAGTGGTGAACGAGCCGAGTCAAACCAGGAGTGTACGAGGTACCAAACGCAGAGCAGGAGAGTAGTGAACAAGCCGAGTCAAACCAGGAGTGTACTAGGTACCAAACGCAGAGCAGGAGAGTAGTGAACAAGTCGAGTCAAACCAGGAGTGTACGAGGTACCAAACGCAGAGCAGGAGAGTAGTCAGTAAGCCAGGGTCAATATGAAGCAGGGTCAAATAGTTCAAGAAGCTGCAGCAGGGCCAGGAAACCAAATGAGAAGAATCACAAGCAAGGAGGAACAGGAAAGGCAGGTATAAATAGACAGAGGGCGGGAGCTAGCTCCGTCTGGCCAGGCTATGATAGGCTCTCCCACTCCTAAGCCTGCCATCCTGAGTGGTGGAAGATGGAGTCAGTCTCACAGACATAGAAGCAGGTGCAGACTGATTACCTATGGGCGTTGACACAGAAGCTGTGCCTGGCAGATCCTTTACAGACGGGCTGCATTACATTCAAATTTGATACAATACAAATAATAGTTGTTAATTAGTTATTTTAACTACTATAACAATACTACATTCCTATAACAATACTACATTACTATAATACTATTGCTAGGTTTAAACTTACAGTAAATTTGTGAGTTTACTCCACGTGATCGTTTTAACAATCTAGTTAAATGCAGTCCGGTGGCTCAGTTGGCAGTGTTTGGCATACACAAGAATCTCAAGATTGGGCAGCCCCTTCTTAAATAGTGCCACAGTGCGCCCCGTGGGCTGCAGATGACCGCCTCAGGGGCCACATTCGGCCCGTGTGTTTGAGACCCGTCACCATGTCTCATTTAAACCTCTGACGTTTGTTTTACCCTTTGTTGTTGAAATGTGTGGTATCACCATGCGGAGATCCAGAGCGCTCTGAGGCCTTCAGAAAGGTTATGGATGTCTATGATCCAGGAAAGGGAAGATGTCTAAACTATTAGATGTCAATCATTCCACTGTCCATCTATAAGTGGAGATTTGATACAACTGCTAATTGGTTCAGGCCAGTCTGTCTCAGTAAGATCAGCCTGAGAGCAGAACACAAGATGCTGAGAGAAGTTTCTGAGAACATCAGAATTTCTTTAAAGATCTACTGCAGATTCTGCCACTTTTAATGTCTACCATTGCAAAAATGAAAACGACATGGGCTTGTGCCAAATGAAATCCTTTGCTGTCCAGGAAAAACATCAGGGCAAGACAAAAGCTTGTGAACACCTAGGCAACAAACATGACTTCTGGAACAATCTGCTGTGGAAGGAAGAAAATGCAGAAGAAATGCCTCCCGATCTGACCCCCTTTGACTTTTATCTTTGGGGTCATCTGAAGGCAATTGTCTATGCTGTGAAGATACGAGATGTGCAGCAACTGAAACTACGGATACTGGAAGCCTGTGCTAGCATTTCTTCTGCGGTGTTGCTATCAGTGTGTGAAGAGTGGGAGAAGAGGGTTGCATTGACAATCCAACACAATGGGCAGCACTTTGAACACATTTTATAAGTGGTCAGAAACTTGTAAATAACTCATGAAAGAATAAAGTAACGTTAAAACCAAGCACACCATTGTTTTTCTTGTGAAATTCTCGATAAGTTTGATGTGTCACATGACCCTCTTCCCATTGAAAAAACTAAAGTTGGATACAAAATGGCCGACTTCAAAATGGCCGCCATGGTCAACACCCAGCTTGAAAAGTTTCCCCCCTCCCATATACTAATGTGCCACAAACAGGAAGTTAATATCACCAACCATTCCCATTTTATTTAGGTGTATCCATATAAATGGCCCACCCTGTACATTGGCATAGGCTGTTTGAGGATAATGTGAGGCCGTCTGTCAGAAAGCTTTCCGTTCATGTTAAATTGAAGTAGACTTTGTAACATGGCAATACCAGTATCACCTTTTTTATTTTTCTTATACTGTATGAATGAAGATTAAATATTGATACACATGTCATCAAATGTAAAAAAAAAAAAGATTACATGGGGTGTCTTTACATGACTGTAGTCGGAGACTTAGACACTGCAGGCTTCATACACGTGTAGTTTTGGAGGGTAGAAGAATGATTGTGAGTAAGACTAAAATGACATCAGGTTTTACATGATCTACCGTTCCTATCCTGACACAGCCGCTCAATGATCTCCCATCATCTTACACTAAACCTTATGTAACGTATTGTTACAATTTTATTTTTTAATAAAGTGCTTGTTCCTCGCAATGTTTCTGGTTATTTTCTGCTTTTGTTAAATTGGGTTTTATCAATGTACGTAAAAGTCTGTCTGTCTGTTTACAAGGCAATGATGTCACATCACATGGTGAGGATTGGCTGCCTTGGAGACCAGACATGGTATCATGACACCTTATAAACATAGAGAAGCGGGAAGCTGCAATGTTGGAATGGAGCAGAATAAAAGAGTATTCCCAGAACATGATATGCCATAAATGTCTGATAGATGCAGGTTCCACCTCTGGGACCTGCACCTATGTGGAATATAGTGGTACTCTGACCTGCCTCATGAGCCAGCTGCCGCATCATGGTGGACAATGAATGGAGAGGTGGCAGTGCATGGGCATATACTAGATCCATGTTCTTAAAAAAATACCTCGGTTTAAGACTTCAGATCTCGATGTTTCCGGCTAAGGAAGTCCGCAACCAATTTTTCTGATCTTTTTAGATGGACTGTTGAAAGGGACAGATTTTCCCCGACCAAGGCGACATACGGATGTAGCCATCTTTATCTTGACTCTTATAACTTGCTGCAGCGTAATATCACACAAGTCATTGAAAAAATCAAGATAAAGGATCTTGCCACTGTGTGTTTAACACATTAAAAGTTGAGATAAAGACGGATACATCTGTAAATAGTATTGTCAGACAGAATCTTGACAAGGTGATGTCTTAATTGTAGAAAGACCAATTTTGGAGTTTTCCAGACGCTATCAATTCTTGGTAACATCTTAACAAGACGTCCTGAGGCCAAGTTCCCTGTAGAAATTTGTCCTGGAAATAAGACCCAAAGATTGTTTCATATTTGCACAGGAATGTAGAAATTATGTTAAAATTCTTTTATCTAAAGCCATGAACAAAAAATTAATAGAAATTCCATTCTGTAAATGTGAAGAGAATTGTCCACAGGTATTTTGCAGCCACAAAGGATTGGAGAAAGGGCTGAAAACTTCGTCCAGTTCCAGTTACTTAAGAAAAGTAATAAGATCTAAAAATTTAACAGAATGGCGTAACATAGAATGAGTACCTTCAACACATGCACAATAAAATCAGTGGGTGTGGGGACTTACCTTCCGGGGTACAACCATGTAGGTATAACGCTATATTAGAGCATGTATATAATGAGGATACTGCTAGTACCCATTGTGTGCAATGCCCACCTCACTGGGAATTTTGGGGATCAGCAGACAACTGGACAGGATTCCTTGTCCAAAAACTCGTCTGGCACAATCCTCGTCTGGATAAAAAATAACAAACGTTTCTACATTTTAACCCCTTAAGGACACAGCCTATTTTGGCCTTGTGGACACAGCCGATTTTTGCAAATCTGACATGTCACTTTATGTGGTAATAACTCCAGAATGCTTTTGCCTATCCAAGCGATTCTGAGATTGTTTTCTCGTGACATGTTGTACTTTATGATACTGAAAAAATTTTGTCGTTATATTCAATATTTATTTGTAAAAAACACCAAAATTTAGAGAAAATTTGCAAAAATCTGCATTTTTCTAGATTGTAATGTATCTGCTTGTAAAACAGATCGTAATACCGCACAAAATATTTACTAGTTAACATTTCCCATATGTCTACTTTATGTTTGCATCGTTTTTTGAACGTGCTTTTATTTTTCTATGACCTCACAAGGCTTAGAACTTTAGCTGCAATTTCTCGCATTTTCAAGAAAATTTCAAAAGGCTATTTTTTCAGGGACAAGTTCGGTTCTGAAGTGGCTTTGAGGGCCTTATATATTAGAAACTCGGACTATAAAAACACCCCATTTTAAAAACTGCACCCCTCAAAGTATTCAAGACCACATTCAGAAATTATTTTAACCCTTTAGGCATTTCACAGGAAATAAAGCAAAGTAGAGGTAAAATTTACAAATGTCTATTTTTTTTTACGAAATTCATTTGTAATACAGTTTTTCTGTAACACAGAAGGTTTTACCAGAGAAACGCAACTCAATATTTATTGCCCAGATTCTGCAATTTTTAGAAATATCCCACATGTGGCCCTAGTGCGGTAATGGACTGAAATACCGGCCTCAGAAGCAAAGTAGCACCTAGTGGATTTTGGGGCCTCTATTTTATTAGAATATATTTTAGGCACCATGTCAGGTTTGAAGAGGTCTTGTGGTGCCAAAACAGTGGAAACCCCCCAAAAGTGACCCCATTTTGGAAACTACACCCCTCAAGGAATTTTTCAAGAGGTATAGTTAGCATTTTTAGCCCACAGGTTTTTTTGCTAAATTTATTGGAACTGGTCTGTGAAAATGAAAATCTATTTTTTTTCTGAAAAAACATACGATGTTTTAGTTTTTACAAGGAATAAAGGAGAAAAACCACCCCAACATTTGTAAAGCAATGTCTCCCGATTACGGCAATACCCCATATGTGCTAATAAACTGCTGTTTGGACCCACGGCAGGGCTCAGAAGGGAACGAGGGCCATTTGGAGCGCAGATTTTGCTGGAATGGTTTTCGGTGCCATGTCGTGTTTGCAAAGCCCTGGAGGGATCATAACAGTGAAAACTCCCCAAAAGTGACCCCATTTTGGAAACTACACCCCTCAAGGAATTTTTCTAGGGGTATGGTGTGCATTTTGACCCTACACGGGTTTTGCTGAATTTATGGGAATTATGCAGTGAAATTGAAAATCTAAATTTTTTCTAATAAAATGTCGTTTTAGCTCAGATTTTTTCATTTTTACAACAGAAAAAGGAGAAAAAACACCCCAATATTTGTAACGCAAACTCTTCTGAGCACAGCAATACCCCATATGTGGTAATAAACTGCTGTTTAGACACATGGCGGAAGTTAGAAAGGACGGAGCGCCATTTGACTTTTAGAGCTCAAGTTTTCCTGGAATGGTTTGCGGCCCCAAGTGACATTTGCAAAGCCACTGAGGGGCCAAAATAGTGCAAACCCGGCAAAAGTGACCCCATTTGGGAAACTATACCGCTCGTGGAATTTATCTAGCGGTATAGTGAGCATTTTGACCCCACAGTTTTTTGCTGAATTATTGAGATTATGCAGTGAAAATGAAAATCTACATTCTTTCCACTAAAATGTTGAATTGTTTTCATTTTCACAAGGAATAAAGGAGAAAAAGCGCCCCAACAATTGTAAAGCAATTTCTCCCGAGTACGGCAATACCCCACATGTGGTTATAAACTGCTGCTTGGATACACCGCAGGGCTCAGAATGGCAGGAGTGCTACTTGGCATGTAGATTTT
Organism: Rhinoderma darwinii; assembly: GCF_050947455.1. NCBI lineage: Eukaryota > Metazoa > Chordata > Amphibia > Anura > Rhinodermatidae > Rhinoderma > Rhinoderma darwinii. The sequence goes on from NC_134687.1 coordinate 659,408,080, forward strand.
GGTTGATTGTTTTTTGGGCGCCATGTCGCATTTGCAGAGCCCCTGAGGTACCCGTACAGTAGAAACCCCTGAGAAGTGACTCCATTTTGGAAACTTTACACCTCAGGGTAATCATCTAGGGGTGTACTGAGCATTTTGATCCCACAGGTGTTTCATAGATTGTATTAGAATGAGGCAATGAAAATGAAAAATTTTTTTTTTTCCCAAAAATATGTAGTTTTGCACCCAAATTTTTTTCCCACAAGGGGTAATAGGAGAAAAAACAACACATAATTTGTTACCCAATTTCTCCCGACTACGGCAATACCCCATGTGTGGCCCTAAACTGCTGTTTGGGCACATGGCAGAGCTCAAAATGGAAGGAGTGCCATGTGGCTTTTAGAGCACAGATTTTGCTGGACTGGTGTATGGGCGCCATGTCGCATTTGCAGAGCGTTCTTAGGTACCAGAGTAGAGTGTAAAACCATGAGAAGTGACCCCATTTTGTAAACTACACCCCTCAAGGCATTTATCATTTGCCTGGACATATGACAGGGCTTAGGAGTGAAAGGCGCATGTGAGACCTATTGTGAGACCTATTTTGGTGATTTTCGCAGCATTAGCCCACAACGGCAGGACTCTGGGGTCAAATAGTAAAACAAACCCCCGAGTAGTGACCCCCATTTTGGAAACTGCACCCCTCAAGACATTTTTACCACACAGGTTTTTTTTTTCTATTAGAAATGAATGCTCAGTGGATGGTGCAAAGTGAAAATTGCAAATTTCCACAGGTATGTGCCATTTTAGTGCACAATATTTTGTGCCCAGTTCGTGCCACTGAAGACAAATACCTCAAACTGTTAAGCGGGTTCTCCCGGGTATGGCGATGCCATATATGTGGACGTACACTGCTGCTTGGGCACTCTGCAGGGCGCACCATTTGGCTTTTGGAGCGTGGATTTTGCTCGCTAGTTGTTTTGTTTGGGGTTTTGCTGGTATTTCAGTTATGATGTGGGGGCACATGTAATCTGTGCGGAGAACATCATAATAAGAGGGTATAATAATGGGGTAAATAAATAATAATTCATAGATGTGTGGCCGGTGTCGCACTGATAAATGGTGCCCAATCTGATCCACTTTTGGACACTTTGCACATTTTGCATCGTCATATTCTGAGAGCCAAAACGTCTATTTTTTCTCCACCGAGCCGTCTGAGGGCTTATTTGTTGCGGGACAATCTGTAGATTTCATTGGTACCATTTTGGGGTACATGCGATTTTTTGATCACTTTGTATTTCATTTTTTTGGCAAGCAAGGTGACCAAAAACCTGCAATTCTGATGTTTTTTATTATTTATTTTTTTACGCCGTTCGCCATGCGCTATGAATGACAATTTTACGTTATTCTGCGGGTCGGTACGATTACGGTGATACCAGATGTATATAGTTTTTCTTATGCTTTGAAGCGTCTGCACAATAAAATCACTTTTGTTTCAAATAATTTATTTTTGGTGTCACCATATTCTGAGAGCCATAACTTTTTTATTTTTCCGTCAAAAAAGCGGTGGGAGAGCTTATTTTTTGCGGGACGGGCTGAGTTTTTTAATGGTATAACTTTGGGTTACATGCAACTTTTAGATCCCTTTTTTTATTCTGTTTTGCGAGGGGTAGCGACTAGCAAACAGCGATTCTGGAATAGTTTTTTATTAAAATTTTTACGGTGTTCACCGTACGGGTAAAATAGCGTGATATTTTTATAGTTTGGGTCGTTACGGTCGCGGGGATACCACATATGTGTACTTTTTTTATGTTTTTTGGTTTTTCCTATAATAAAAGACTTATTATAGGAAAAAAGGCTGTTATAGTGTTTTTTTAACATGAAACTTATTTTTTTTTACAGCATTTTTATTAACTTGTTTTAACTTTTTTTTTGTCCCACTAGGGAACTTGAAGGCATGAAGCCCTGATCGCTATTCTAATACACTGCACTACCTACCTAGTGCAGTGTATTAGAGCAGTCAGCTATTCACTGTCAGCAAGCCTATTAGGCTTCGCCTCCCGGCGGGGTCTAATAGGCTTCCGTACTAGGAAGCGATTGTTAGGCTATGGTTGCCATAGCAACCATCGGAACACTTGCGGGTGCCGATGGTTGTTATTAGCAACCATAGGGTACGATCTAATCACTTAGATGCAGCGATAGCTGCATCTAAGGGGTTAATCGGCCGGATTGGAGCCTTGCTCCGGTCCTGGCCGTTAGGGCACGATGTCAGCTGTGACAAACAGCTGACACCCGCGTCCGTGGCAACCATCGTGGTTGCCGACAGGCTACAAGCCACTTCGATGCATCGATCACGTTGATCGATGCATCGAAGGGGTTAAACGGCCGGATCGGAGCCTAGCTCCGGTCCTGACCGTTGCAGAGGGGTGTCGGACAGCTGATTCCCGGCGGTGATAACGCTGGCTCAGCTTCTGAGCCAGCGTCATCACATACCCACGTCATAGAGCTGTGATTGGTCAGTCTGCTTTGACTGACCAATCACAGCGATCGCCGGCAGGAGACCGCTGTGAATGGTCCCCTGCCGTCTTACTGTGCCGGTCAACTGTCATAAACAGTTCTGTCACCTTGTCCTTTGACAGGGTGACAGTTTTTAGCCAGGACGCACCGGTACGTCCCTGTGCCTTAAAGCACTTCAATGCAGGACGTACCGGTGCGTCCTGGTGCGCTAAGGGGTTAAAGCTTTATTTGATGTCTCAAGAATTCTTCACATTTCCGGGTGCTTTGAACCCCTTCTTTACTTCAAAGACATATACACAACGTGTTATCCATCAAACATGTAGGCCGGGGTTCACACAAGACATAAATGTTCCACTGTAGATTTTGGCACAAATCTGTGTTGAATCCACAAAAACATTCACGTGGATTTTGCTGTGGATTCACCCTTCTACATTGAAATGGGTGAAATTCTCAACAAATCTGCCACAGAATGTGCATGGTGTGGATTTAAAAAATCTGCAGCCTGCTCATATTTCCATGTGGAAAAAGTCTGCAGCATGTGGAGAACATTTGTAAAATCATATCCACTCCCTGCTACTGTAATCCGCTGTGGATTTTACCTGCGCAAATCCGTCTTGTATGGATTTATTCTTAAAAGGAATGTGTCATCATAAAATTAGCTATTGTTTAAATCATGTTTTTATGTTGTTAGTATTTTTTTAATTTTTAATGTTTTTTCTGTGTCATTATCTATGCTAACAAATAATCCTAACATTGTGTCGTTTTCACGCTGTTGTTAAGGGTCATCAATTTAGGCAGGTCATCAACTGGACCTCGTTGTCTTTCTATCTGGTTTCAAATATGTGGGAGAGCTTGATGATGCATCGGAGAGAAAATTCTCTAGTTTATTAGGAAACAATACATAGATTATATATCATTAAAAGGGGTGTTGGCCATGTCTCCCCCTTCAATCACATAAGAGGGGGCATGGCCTTCAGTCCATCCAATCAATATTAACCATGTCTCCTCTTTCTCTAAATCACAAGGGATTTTGTCCTGGAGTCATCAGAAAAGAACACGTATACATAGTCACATTATATCACCTTATATCACATGTTTTGTTATAACTAATCATATTTTTTCGCTACGTGCACAGAATCATCATTTTAGCCATGCAGCAGATTCATAGTCTGTCTAAGAAAAAGGAAGTATAGAAAAAGAAAACAGTGTTACATAAGTCATCAATAGATTTAACATTAGAGAACAAATATATAAAAAGGATAATAAAGTCCAGGCTTCCATCTCGGACCCTCCTTTTTCTCATTCTTAAAACCTATTCACTGATCCCCAAGCTACTGTCCTTATCCGCTGGACCGGATGAGGGGGACTTCATTACTACTTCTGCCCATCCACATAGGGCTCAGTGACAGGCTGCGTTCTCATAGGATATTGTTCATGGAAAGGTCTGGGTTTCGGCCTATGATGTATCACCTTGTTAGTTCTCTTGCATAAAAATGTCATTAGCCATATTAACAAACCAAAACCTATATAGCCAAGAATACAAAATAAAATTATTTGGAACACAGTTTGAAGTTTACCCATCAGCCTCCCTGTTATTCCCTTAAACCAATTGGCTGGGTTTAAGAAAGAAAAGGTATCCCACCAGGAGTCCTTGTTAACTTCACGTTCTTGTAGCCACTTTTCTCTGAAATCAGTATTTTTGTTAGACTAGCTTTAACACGGAGGTTGCCCGCAGGATCAATATAATGACAGCAGGCGGGGCCCACAATCTGGCACATTCCTCAGACAGTTAAGTAATCACGTACTATGGTATGTTGCTTAGATACTACAATCAATTGCTTGCGCTTTATATTGGTGGCATTGAGTAAGCTGAGTACCTCAAATATTTGTTGATCCAAATAGTCTGTAGCCTCTACTAGTCTATCCCACATCTACATTATCATAGGGTAGATGAATAGTGTACTTATGAATGTGTTAGCACTTCCCATATGTACAATATGGGGTCGCCTGTCTGTCCTCCTTTTATACAATGTGTGTCTGGGCACGGCCTTAACATATATATTCTCATGTGATATAATAAAAGTTGCAGGTGTTAGATAGGCTAATGTACATGTACCCGTGAAGTTACTTGGGAGCCATTTATACACCTGATGTTCACATACAATATACATATTTTTCAGTACCCCTATGACTGACCCTTTAAACAAACTGGTCACCCATTTAGCCATCATATTACCCTCTAGTGTTATCTCTAACATATAATCGCAAGGCCTCCAAGTAATCATACAGTGATATTTACGCAGCGGGGCATCTGACGTAAAGTAGCGTCAACTCCCACACACTGAGTATCGATGCTGAATGCAGCTGCAGGATGAGAAGCTGGGATAACAGGCAAGGTCCACTCCAGCTGAAGCCCAAGGCGTCTGTGCAAATTTAAGGGGTGGGCTGCTCCTGTTAACATCCAAGGCTCTTCCATCCATGCAGCTATGGCAATGGTACATATGTATTCTTGTTTTTCCCTGTTAGTGTGGTAATTACAGTATTATTATACAGATTAGGAAGAAAAAGCTGCTCCTCTGAACGGGTGCTCAGGTGTGGATTGTACTGATATCTTCACAAAATCGTCAGGGTATATTTTCAACGATTTTATTATTAAAAGAACAATATAAAATTTGATTGCTGCAACGCGTTTCAACCACGCACTGTGGTCTTCATCAGGCATATAAATTTGGTTACAATACATCATCTTATATACTTTTATCATATGCTTCACTTCCAGGTTAAACTGGCAAGGTGAAGGTTCATCATGGGCGTTTCAGCACAGGTGTGTGTATGTTTTTTTCTTTTTCTCAGACTGATTTTCTCTTAATTGCTATTTCTCCTCTTTTCTACCTTTTAACCCACTATTTTCTACCAAATGGTAGATATTCTTAGCTTTATTATAAAAGAAGATTAATTTTTTGTATATATATATATGTTTATATGCAGGTGACCGTATATTTCAAAAAAATCATCATCGTCCGCGTATTCTCGCCGCTGACAGACAGTGTTAGTACTCTTAGTTTCTTTGATAATTGTGTTTATTCTTTTTGATAGTTTTGATGCTATCCTTTATTCTAACTAAGATAATTATGTTACTGGTAAAAAATGCTTCTAGTTTCATTGCTGTTCGTTTGAATCTAATTGTCGGGAGCCGGGCGCTCCTGTTTTTTTTATATATATATTTGATTTTAAGAAGAGAAATATTCCCATTGTTATTTGTTCTTTGTAGGTGTATTACACTCAATCTTATCCTATCATTTTGAATACAGATGTCATTGTATTTTAATAGATCGTTCTATTATAATTCCATATAGTTCGCTAGTCCTTCACTTTCCTGGAGTCCAAAAAATTACCTATACTTTTCATAAATTACAGTACAGAGTTTTTTTTTTGAAAATATATATTTCAAACATAAACTTAATTCTATTTTTATTTTTATTTGTTTATGCAATTCCACCTCATTCATTTTGATATTTCGAACTACACTTGATCAATTTTTTCATTGAGTCCGTTTGGGCTCAAGGTCCCAAATTTAAATATCCAGAAGGACTCCCTTTTGTTCAGGGTAGAGATTCTGTTGTGTGTTTTAACATTTACTTGTTCGATTGGGGAAATTTTTATTTTAGAAAAATCAGATGAATGGTTATATAATAAATGCCTTGATAAGCTATGTTTGAGAAAACCGTTTTTTGCATTAAAGCGGTGACCATTTAATCTCTTTCTTAGTGTTTGGGTTGTTCTTCCAATATATTGCAATCCGCACTCACATTCAATCATATAAATTACATAATCAGTTTCACAGTTCATATAAGTATCAATTTCAAATATTTCTTGTGTTACGTTTGATGTAACTTGAGTTTTTCCTTTGTTAATATTAAAACAACACAAACAGTTTCTTTTCCCACATTTATGGATCCCTTCTGGTTTATAATAATAATGATCTTGGGTAGAGGTGGGGATATTCGTTTTCAACCTACTAGGTGCTAATATATTTTTAATAGTTCTCCCCCGACGGAATGTTATCCCTGGTTTTATAGGGATAATTTTATTTAAAATCGGATCGTTTAAAAGTACATTCCAGTGTTTTTGCAATGCACTTCTAATAACATTATGATCTTTATTAAATGTTGTAATAAAATTGTTTGAATGTCTTTTCTTTAAAACATCTTTGTTATGTGCTATATGTACTTTTTCTACAAGGTATGCTTCTTGAGATGTATCTAAATTTTTTTGATACGCATGTTTAACCCCTTAAGGACGCAGCCTAGTTTGGGCCTTAAGGCTCAGAGCCCATTTTTCAAATCTGACATATTTCACTTTATGTGGTAATAACGTCGGAATGCTTAAACCTATCCAAGCGATTCTGAGATTGTTTTCTCGTGACACTTTGGGCTTCATGTTCGTGGTAAAATTTGGTCGATATATTCAGTCTTTATTTGTGAAAAATTGCAAAATTTAGAGAAAATTTACAAAAAATAGCATTTTTCTGATTTTAAATGCATCTGCTTGAAAAACAGACGGTTATACTACCCAAAATAGTTACTAGTTCACATTTCCCATATGTCTACTTTAGATTGGCATCGTTTTTTGAACATTATTTTATTTTTCTTGGACGTTACAAGGCTTAGAACATAAACAGCAATTTCTCATATTCTTAAGAAAATTTCAAAAGCCTTTTTTTGAAGGTGCCAGTTCAGTTCTGAAGTGGATTTGAGGGTCCTATGTATTAGAAACCCCCATAAAACACCCCATTTTAAAAACTAGACCCCTCAAAGTATTAAAAACAGCATATAGAAAGTTTTTTAACTCTTCAGGCATTTCACAGGAATTAAAGCAAAGTGGAAATGAAATTTGCAAATTTCATTTTTTCTGCTGAATTTCAATTTTATTCAATTTTTTTTGATTAACAGAGAAGGTTTTACCAGAGAAATACTACTAAATATGTATTGTCCAGATTCTGCAGTTTTTAGAAATGTCCCACATGTGCCTCTAGTGCGCTCGTGGACTAAAACACAAGCCCTAGAAGCAAAGAAGCACCTAGTGCATTTTGAGGCCTCTTTTTTATTAGAATATATTTTAGGCAGCATGCCAGGTTTGAAGAGGTGTTGAGGTATCAAAACAATGGAAACCCACCAGAAGTGACCCCATTTTGGAAATTACACCCCTCAAGGAATTCATTTATGGTTTTTGTTATCATTTTGACCGCACAGTTTTTTCACAGCACCTATTTGAATTGGGCTGTGAAATGAAAAAAATGATATTTTTTCCAATAAGATGTCATTTTTTATCAAAATTTCTTATTTTCACAGGGAACAACATACCCCATTTTGTTGCCCAATTTGTCCTTAGTGCGGCAATACCCCATTTGTGGTGATAAACTGCCGTTTGGGCCCATGGGAGGGCTCAGAAGGAAAGGACCACCATTTGGCCTACTGGAGCTTTTCTGGTGCTAAGTCATGTATGCAGAAGCCCCTGAGGTACCAGTACAGTTGAAACCCCCGAGAAGTGACCCCATTTTAAAAACTACACCCCTTAAGACATTCATCTAGAGGTGTAGTGAGCATTTTGACCCCACAGGTACTGTGTAAAAGATAATGCGCAGCAGATGGTGCAGTGTGAGATTTGCAATTTTATATATATATATATATGCCATTTCAGTGTCCAATATAGTGTGCCCAGCATGCGCCACCGGAGATATACACCCCTTAAATTGTAATGTGGGTTCACCTGGGTACGGCAATATCCTACATGTGGCTGTTATCAGCTGCCTGGGCATACGGCAGGGCTCAGAAGGGAAAGATGAGGGGGGTAAGCTGTGCGGAGTGCATCAGGGTAAATTGAAAATCAAGGGATGTATGATACATTTTAAAACAATCTTTTATACAGAGCCCTGGTTTTTCGGGACACGTGTCACATTGGTATATTGTGTTCTTCCTTATCCCCCTCTTATAGCAGACTCTGCACCTCTTTTGACTCTTTCCCTTTCCACCGGTTTGGGGAACTTCTCCTGGAAAGTGTTGCCCTGGTACGATGCATGTTGCCTCGCTTCCAGAAGTACTGGGTGCCCCCCCTTCCTGGTCCCTAAAGATTAGATCTTGAAATTCCAGGAAAGTTCCCCTCTGGCCTGCACATCGACGTAGCACGTACGCATTGTACAAAGCCATCTGTATGATGTGCCCGGCCAGCTTCTTATACCACACCGCATGGCGCTGTAGGGCTTCAGGACTTGATTTGACAAGTCCATCCCTCCCATGTACCTATTGTAGTCCAGGATGCAGTCTGGTTTGGGGGTGGCCTTTCCTTCATATATCCTAAACCTGTAGGTATACCCTGATGCACTCTCACACAGCTTATACATCTTCACGCCATACCTTGCCCTCTTACCTGGCAGGTACTGGCGGAATTGAACCCTCCCTTTAAAATGTACCAGGGACTCATCAATAGAAAAACACTTCTCGGGGGTGTATGCTTGGGAAAACCGGGCACTGAAACGGTCTAATAGGGGTCTCCGTTTATACAAACGGTCAAAACTGGGGTCATATCGGGGTGGGCACGGCTCATTATCAGTATAATGTAAGAAGCGAAGTATTGCCTCATTTATATATTTTTTTAGGTTCCAGTTCATTTCTGAAGTTGCTTTGAGGGGCCCATATATTAGAAACCCCTATCAAACACCCCATTTTAGAAACTAGACCCCTCAAAGTATTCACAACAGCATTTAGAAAGTTTATGAACCCTTTAGGTGTTTCACAGAAATTTAGAGCAAAGTAGAGGTGAAATTTACTCTTTTTATACCATTTTTTTTATAACACAAAAGGATTTATCAGAGAAACGCAACTCAATACTTATTACCCAGATTCTGCAGTTTTGAGAAATATCCCACATGTGGCCCTAGTGCGGTAATGGACTGAAGCACCGGCCTCCGAAGCAAAGGAGCACCTAGCGGATTTTGAGCCCTCTTTTTTATTAGGCATCATGTCCGGTTTGAAGAGGTCTTGTGGTGCCAAAACATTGGAAACCCCCAAAAGTGACCCCAATTTGGAAACTAGACCCCTTGAGGAATCCATTGTAGTTTTCTTGGGGTGCATGCGGCTTTTTGATCAGTTTTTATTCCATTTTTAGGTGGCGTGGTGACTAATAAACAGCAATTCTACTATTGTTTTTGTATACTTTTTTTTTTACAGCGTTCACCGTGCGCTATAAATGATATATTTACTTTATTCTGCGGGGCGATACGATTACGGCGATACCAGATGTTTATAGTTTTTTTTAATGTCTTATGGCGTTTGCACAATAAAATACGTTTTGTAAACAATCATTCACTTTTTGTGTTACCTTATTCTAAGAGCCATAACGTTTTTATTTTTCAATCAATAAAGCCGTGCGAGGACTTATTTTTTGCGTAACGAACTGTAGTTTCAATCAGGACCATTTTTCGGTACATGCGACTTTTTGATCTCTTTTTTATTCCATTTTTTGGGAGGTGAAGTGACCAAACAATTGTGATTGTGGTACGGTTTATTAATATTTTTATTTTACGGCGTTCACCTTGCGGGATAAATAACAAAATAATTTTGTAGTTCAGGCCGTTACGGACGCGGCGATACCAATTATGTATAGTTTATTTGTTTGTTTATATATTTTTATTAATAATAAATGACTGATAAGGGAAAAAGTGGGACTTTTACTTTTATTACTTTTAAAACTTTTATTTTCTTATTTTTACACATCTTTTTTAACTTTTTTTTAACTTTATTACTTTGTCCCACTAGGGGACTTGAGGGCAGGAGGCCCTGATCGCTATTCTAATACACTGCACTACATGCGTAGTGCAGTGTATTAGAGCTGTCAGCTACTCACTGACAGCAAGCATAGTGGGTCCTGACGTTGTCAGGACCCACTAGGCTTCCGTCTATGGCATAGCCCTACGCCATTGTTTGGTGTCCGGTTGCCATAGTCACCATCGCCGGCCGCTATCGTGTAGCAGGCCGGCGATGGCGGATTAACCCCTAAGAAGCCGCGATCGCTATTGAACGCGGCTTCTGAGGGGTTAATCGGCGGGGGAGCTCCGCGATCGGTCCCGGCACATTGAGCAGTGATAGTCTGCTGTCGGAAACAGCAGCTATCACAGCTCATGAACGCGCCCCTCGCGAACGGCGCCGTGTTTACTCCATGACCTACTATTAGGTCACTGAGCGCGAACGCTACAGTTAGCATGACCTAATAGTAGGTCATGGAGCGTTAAGGGGTTAAGGAGATCTTGAGGATATTTTTTCTCCTCAAACTTTGCTTTGAGGATTTTGGATTGTTCTTTGTATCCATTAACTGAGGAGCAATTTTTTCTTATTCTCCTATACTGACTGTGTGGGATATTTGTTATCCATTTTTTATAGTGTGCACTTTTGAAATTTAAAAAACTATTTTTATCTGTGTCTTTAAAACGTGTTTTTGTTGAAAATTTATTATCAGAATGACTGATTTCTAAATCTAAAAATATTATTTTTTCTTTTGATATATTTTGTGTAAATTATATTCCCCACGTATTCTTATTTAAAATATTTATGAAGCTGTTCGCTTCCTCCCTAGTACCAGACCAGATTAAAAAAAGATCATCAATATACCTTTTATAATAGAAAATTTTATTCCGATATATATGAGCATTCTCTATATGTGTTGATTCAAAATGCCCCATGAATAGGTTGACATAGCTAGGGGCAACTCGTGTCCCCATAGCTGTGCCCCTTATCTGTTTATATAATTTAGAATTATGTTTAAAAATATTGTGGGTGAGAATAAAATGTAATCCTTCCAATAGAAAATAATTTTGTTTTTTCGGGAGTATACCTCCATGTTCTAAAAAAATTTTTATGGCCTTTAATCCAAGGGTATGATCGATATTCGAATATAAGGAAGTGACGTCCAATGTTATCAATACGTAATTTTCATTCCAGCTGTATCCTTGTAATTCTCTGATCAGACTCGTAGAGTCTTTCAGATACGATGGTAATTTTTTCACTAGATTTTGCAAATGTAAATCTATATAATGTGAAAGCTGACTTGTCAGGGAATTGATACCAGATATTATTGGTCTACCTGGAGGATTCGTTTGATTTTTATGAATTTTAGGTAGATGGTAAAAAAAAAGGTGTTTCCGGATTTGCTGTCATTAAAAATGATTTTTCTTTTTTATTTATAATGCCCTCTTCGAAGTTAATTTTTATAAAATCTGAAAATTCTTTTTCATATTGATCTGATGGATCAGAAGTTATTGTTTCGTAATATTTTTTATCAGAAAGTATTCTCTCAGCTTCTTGGATATAAGTTTCTCTATCTTGTATTATAATTCCTCCTCCTTTATCCGCTGATCTTATTACAATATTTTTATTATTTTGAAGGTCTTTGAGTGATTTTTTCTCTCTTTTATTAAGATTACATTGGCTAGGTACGCTTTTTTTCTTATTGATTATTTTCAATTCATTTGACACTAATATATAAAAAGTTTCTAAAAAATTGCCCTTATGATGCAGTGGGTAGAAGCTCGATTTTCCATTGACTTCAAGATGTGTATATGGGTCTTTTACACTATTATCTTTTTCCGTTTGTTTGTTTCTATAGAAAAATGATGTTGCAATGTGAGTTTTCTAATAAAATTATTTAAATCTAAAAAAGTTGAAATTCATCAGCTGATTGTGTGGGACAAAACGACAAGCCTTTAGATAGTAACTCTATTTCTCCTTTTTTGAGTATATATTGTGATAAATTAAACACATTACTGGATTTTTCATGTATATTCTCAATTTCAATAGATTCTTGCAAGTCGGTTTCTAATCCTCCCTGCTTTTTTTGTGGGTTTCTTTCCCCCCCCCCCCCTCTGCATCCTCTGATCTTTCTTTTCTTTTTGTAGATCTGGATAGATGCATTTGATTTGGGAGGGCTTGAAAATATTTTGTGATTACATGATTCCCTATAGGGGGTGATGTCTTGGATTTTTGTGTTTGAGGACTGATGTTCGAACTTGGGGGGAACTCTAAAAAAGATATATTGGTTAGTGTACTATTTATTGTAGAGTTCGATGTCTCTATTTCAGGAGTGATAGGATCTGCGGTGGGTCTATCCATGTCATTGAGATATAGTATCAAAGGTGATGAAAAAGTCGGTTCTGGGCGACTACCTGTGTGGACCGGAGTGCCTATCCAACGAAAAGTGGTATTTATACCGTCAGGTGAGTCATGCGTGGTAAAAAATGTGTTATCTATTGGATTAGAATGATGTGACATATCTATATGCGCTGTTTCCATAGTAGCTTTAGGAAATAGTGGGGGTAAATTAATATTGGGTGGAATCCATGGTTCCGTATTCTTTATTGTTTGGTGATGATCTATTTGCCTTATTATGTTCTGGTGACTATAATCCTTCATTTTGTTTTCATTATATTTTTTGTAAATTCTGTTGGTCTCTACATTTTCCTGTTGAGGTGTATTAGTATTTCTTCTGTAGGTATACCTACTATATCTTTTTGTATTTGTACTTATGTTTTTATTAATCCTAGGATTTCCATATGGTCGATTATGATGATATAGAGTTGACTGTTTGCTTTGTTCTTTGTCTAGGGATTCTGTAGTGGGTGTGTCCATTGATTGACATGCAAAATCCTGTCTATCACGTTTAAATTTAGTTGCTTTTTTTTCAATTACATCTCTCTCCAATTTCAACAATCTATTCTTTATAGATAATTCTATTTTTTGGAAATCTTGGTGTTTTTTGTATAATTCTAACTTGACCCACGTGATGTTGAGAAGTTTGGAAAAATGGTCAGATAGAGATGTTCTTTTATTATATAGTCGCTCCATCATACCTCTAGAGCATGTGGACATGTATTCTTTCCATTCTAAGGAAAAGAGTGTATCATCAGGGAAGGCTGATAAAAAGGGTAATCTTAAACCTCTAGGGGTGAGATTCTCTGTGATATACATTTTTAAAAAAGTGGCATCTAGATTATGCATCAGTTCCGCTTTACTAAAATCTTCAAATTCTAAAAATAAGTCAGTCATGTATTTCGTTTCTTCAGTAGTATATATTTTTGTTGCGATCCTCCTTGTAGGGCTTCTTTTCTCAGTTGGAATGGTATTAGTGAGTAATAAGATCAATTTGTTACGATTGTCTAACCGATGTTGATAATATTCCATTTTGTTGAATAAAGAGTGAATGGGCTGAACTTTTAACCACCTCTAGTATGCTTGCCGTGCTCTTGAGGACGTATTTATTCCTGGAATGGAATCGTCCACCTGTTGAATCCGGTATATCCTGGTTGACAACCGTATTGAAGATTCTTAAGATAAAAAGGGGGATAAAAAAAGAGAGAAAACGGCGCTCCTCTTGGTGAGTTGTGCAATGTCGCCAGCACAACTTAACTTTGTAGCTTGTACACGCTTGATCACACTGTGCTTGCCTCTGGAGCCATAACCGCATAGGGTGAATTCGTATCAGGAACTCCTCTCCTTGCGGTTTTGAAGTAATGCAGATTAGGAAGAAAAAGCTGCTCCTCTGAACGGGCGCTCAGGTGTGGATTGTACTGATATCTTCACAAAATCGTCAGGGTGTATTTTCAACGATTTTATTATTAAAAGAACAATATAAAATTTGATTGCTGCAACGCGTTTCAACCACGCACTGTGGTCTTCATCAGGCATATAAATTTGGTTACAATACATCATCTTATATACTTTTATCATATGCTTCACTTCCAGGTTAAACTGGCAAGGTGAAGGTTCATCATGGGCGTTTCAGCACAGGTGTGTGTATGTTTTTTTCTTTTTCTCAGACTGATTTTCTCTTAATTGCTACTTCTTTTCTACCTTTTTAACCCACTATTTTCTACCAAATGGTAGATATTCTTAGCTTTATTATAAAAGAAGATTAATTTCAAACAATTTTATTACAACATTTAATAAAGATCATAATGTTATTAGAAGTGCATTGCAAAAACACTGGAATGTACTTTTAAACGATCCGATTTTAAATAAAATTATCCCTATAAAACCAGGGATAACATTCCGTCGGGGGAGAACTATTAAAAATATATTAGCACCTAGTAGGTTGAAAACGAATATCCCCACCTCTACCCAAGATCATTATTATTATAAACCAGAAGGGATCCATAAATGTGGGAAAAGAAACTGTTTGTGTTGTTTTAATATTAACAAAGGAAAAACTCAAGTTACATCAAACGTAACACAAGAAATATTTGAAATTGATACTTATATGAACTGTGAAACTGATTATGTAATTTATATGATTGAATGTGAGTGCGGATTGCAATATATTGGAAGAACAACCCAAACACTAAGAAAGAGATTAAATGGTCACCGCTTTAATGCAAAAAACGGTTTTCTCAAACATAGCTTATCAAGGCATTTATTATATAACCATTCATCTGATTTTTCTAAAATAAAAATTTCCCCAATCGAACAAGTAAATGTTAAAACACACAACAGAATCTCTACCCTGAACAAAAGGGAGTCCTTCTGGATATTTAAATTTGGGACCTTGAGCCCAAACGGACTCAATGAAAAAATTGATCAAGTGTAGTTCGAAATATCAAAATGAATGAGGTGGAATTGCATAAACAAATAAAAATAAAAATAGAATTAAGTTTATGTTTGAAATATATATTTTCAAAAAAAAAACTCTGTACTGTAATTTATGAAAAGTATAGGTAATTTTTTGGACTCCAGGAAAGTGAAGGACTAGCGAACTATATGGAATTATAATAGAACGATCTATTAAAATACAATGACATCTGTATTCAAAATGATAGGATAAGATTGAGTGTAATACACCTACAAAGAACAAATAACAATGGGAATATTTCTCTTCTTAAAATCAAATATATATATAAAAAAAACAGGAGCGCCCGGCTCCCGACAATTAGATTCAAACGAACAGCAATGAAACTAGAAGCATTTTTTACCAGTAACATAATTATCTTAGTTAGAATAAAGGATAGCATCAAAACTATCAAAAAGAATAAACACAATTATCAAAGAAACTAAGAGTACTAACACTGTCTGTCAGCGGCGAGAATACGCGGACGATGATGATTTTTTTGAAATATACGGTCACCTGCATATAAACATATATATATATATATATATATATATATACAAAAAATTAATCTTCTTTTATAATAAAGCTAAGAATATCTACCATTTGGTAGAAAATAGTGGGTTAAAAAGGTAGAAAAGAGGAGAAATAGCAATTAAGAGAAAATCAGTCTGAGAAAAAGAAAAAAACATACACACACCTGTGCTGAAACGCCCATGATGAACCTTCACCTTGCCAGTTTAACCTGGAAGTGAAGCATATGATACAAGTATATAAGATGATGTATTGTAACCAAATTTATATGCCTGATGAAGACCACAGTGCGTGGTTGAAACGCGTTGCAGCAATCAAATTTTATATTGTTCTTTTAATAATAAAATAGTTGAAAATACACCCTGACGATTTTGTGAAGATACCAGTACAATCCACACCTGAGCGCCCGTTCAGAGGAGCAGCTTTTTCTTCCTAATCTGCATTACTTCAAAACCGCAAGGAGAGGAGTTCCTGATACGAATTCACCCTATGCGGTTATGGCTCCAGAGGCAAGCACAGTGTGATCAAGCGTGTACAAGCTACAAAGTTAAGTTGTGCTGGCGACATTGCACAACTCACCAAGAGGAGCGCCGTTTTCTCTCTTTTTTTATCCCCCTTTTTATCTTAAGTATTATTATACAGTTCCCTTATTTAATTTAAAGTAACAGGGATAGTGAGGTAGGGCATGCTTCTGGCATTACAGGGCTGTGTGTGCAAATCCAACAATCAGTCAAGTTGTTTTGCTTCCTCAGAGCATGATACAAAACCTGGTGATGTTTGATAAACTTATTGTCCCAATCGTCCTCGAGTACATCATTGAGGGTGCCCGCCAGTGGCAACATCATCAAGTAGTGACAGCTTTGACTTCCTGGTTAACAATCTTTTTTGCAGTGGCTGGCGTGGATCCAGGTGTCTTTGCCTTCAAGCTTGACTGAAGTTGCAGTGACCAGTTGCAATTGGTAGGGTTCGGTATATCTGGGCTCCAAAGCCTTCCTTATGTGTCTTTTCAGGACTACCTAATCACCGGGCAGCAGTTGATGGGCACCTTCTAAGGAATTGGGGTCTGGAATAGAAGAATACACTTGTTTATGCAATTCAGTTAAATGCCTGTGTAGTTGGATAACATAGGCTGTTAGTCCGTTTAAACTGTTGTTGCAACTGTTGCGGGAAGTACAATCCCGTCTTTGGGACTGACCCAAACAGTACTAAGTTATATTACTAAGTAATTACTAATTGCCCCCTAGGAGTGGTTCTTGCAGAGTACAATGCCAAGGGTAGGCATTCAGTCCATGGCAAACCTGAGGACTCCATGGCTTTCTGTATTTTTAACTTCAAGGTTCCATTTAGTCTTTCTACCTTACAACTACTTTGGGGGTGATATGGTGTATGGAATGTCTGTGTGATGCCGAGGCTAGTGAGTGTATGTCCAAGTACTTCTCCTGTGAAGTGGGTTCCTCTATCACTCTCAATTACTTCAGGGAACCCGTAACGGCATACTACTTCACTGAGTATATTCCTAGCAGTGTTTTTATCTGTGGCTTTGGTTACTGGCCATACCTCAGGCCAGTTTGAAAACAAGTCAGTGCATACAGGGACATATTCATATACACGAGGACATATTCATATACACTAGGACATATTCATATACACTCACCTTGGGTAGCTGTATGTAGTCCAACTGCAGTCGCTGGAAGGGGTAATCAGGGCGAGGCGTGCGCTTACTGGGTGTTTTTGTCATTTTACCGGGGTTGTGTCAGGCAACCCTCTATATGCCGAGCAGCTGCGTTCTGGAAATCAGGTGCAAACCAGTGATGTAACACTGTGCTACTCATGGCTCCTTTTGAATTGTGGACTGGGGAACGCGCTGGGGCGCACATCATTGGGAAAAGACTACATAATAAGCACGTTTTACCCTTTACACGCCATGGCTCTCCTTCGCCTCTGACAGCTCCTGCCTCCTGCCACAATTTCAGTTCATGGGCCAGTGCTTGGGTCTGGAAAGCACACCGCAATTCCTCCGTGACTGGGCCCACTTCTTGGACTACCAACACGGGGAAGGTGGCAGCTGCTTTTTGTTGCTTGGTCAGCCTGTGCATTCCCTTTTGCTTCAGGGGTGTCTAGTCTTGTGTGTGCTTGCATTATAATTATGGCTACTTCTGTAGGTAATACTAGAGCCTGAAGTAGTTGTTGTACTGCATCTGCATTTTTAATTGGTTTGCCTGCTGAAGTCAGAAAGCCTCTTGATCGCCATAATGTGCCATAATCGTGTGTGACTCCAAAGGCATACCTTGAGTCTGTATAGACCTTCACCCTTTTACCTGTGCCCTACTTACATGCTTCTGCGAGTGCCATGAGTTCTGCCTCTTGGGCGGAGCTGCTGGAGGGCAGTGACTTTTTCAGCACTGTCTTACCTTCCTGGACTACTGCATACCCAGTGGTGAAATGTCCTGTCTGCTCATTCCAGTATCTGGATCTGTCTACAAAATATTAAACATCATAGTTAGTCAAAGGTTCATCAGTGACACCTAGTAACCCTTGGGCTTCAAGTTGCATTAAACTGACAATCATGTTCATGCTCCATTTCAAACAAGACATTGTCATTTGCAAGTCCGTACATTAAGGATCTGACACCCCCCCCCCTTCCCGTCCTTTCTCTACAACCATATGCGTAGTGATTGTTGGTGGGACTGGGTGGTCTTGGATAGCAGTAAACCTATATGGGAAAATTACAACAATAATGAGACTGTTTCCTGAGCACATATGTCAACAGAGATACAACACAAATCATCAACATATTGCAATAGACAAGTGGTGGAGTGTTTGGGGGACCACTTATCCAGCAGCTCTTTCATTGCACGGATAACAATATCAGGGCAATTTGCTGCTATATTTAGAACGCTAAAATCTGACTATACATAGACAATTTTAATTATTTAAAACTTATAGATAAGGTACATAAACGAAACAGTCTTTTTACACACTTATACTTGAGTTAATTAGCCATATTAACAAATGAAAATCTATATATATAGCCAAATATGCAAAACAAAATCATTTGGAACACAGTTTAAAATATACTCATCAGCCATCCTGCTATTCCCTTAAATCAATTAGCTGGATTTAAGAAAGAAAAGGTCTTATTCCGCCAAGAGTCTTTGTTTAACCTCTTGTTCTTGTAGCTACTTTTCTATGAAATCAGCTATTTTTGTTAGACTTTAACACGCAGATTGCCTGCAGGATCAATATAACGGCAATATTTTATTATTATTATTATTATTATTATTAACTTTCGCTTTGTTTCTTCAAATCCAACAATTTAGTACAAGTTCAAAACTTTCTATAATCACCTAGACGTAATCATATTGGAGATATCTACATTAGTGTAACCATCAGTCATCAAACCTTCTTTTACTTACTGTAACTCCATAACTGGATATATTCCCCTGTTCTAGGCTTTGGCATTCTGCTTATCATGGTTAGTAGATCATCCTCATCATGTTAGGTGACATACAATACATTGGTGAAGCATGTAGGGTTATAATTGCTGTAATGGCATTACTCTAATATCTATGTTAACTAAATCCAACCATTTATAATACATTTTCTTTTCTACATCCTTTTTACAATACGGAGCAATAGTTTTCAGCGCTTTAATATCTAGAGTACTCCCAAAGGTGGAGCTGGAAGCACAGTCCTCCACCCGTTCTACATTTTGTATACTTTCTTACCATGCGCCTAGATCATTATGATCATACGGCTTCGTTCTGGATATGCCACACACCGTGTCCCCTGCGGTGGATTTTTACCATAACCCCAAATTTCACTCTCATCTACGGAAGTCCTAAACTACAGGGACACAATATGGATCTTGAAGAAAGAGAGCAAAAGACACACGGCGCCACCTTGTGCAGGTCAAAAGGTTGAGTGGGTGAGGCAGGGGGGCAAATATCATGCTCACCTAGGTAGGATGTTTTAAAGCGTGAAAGTAAAACCACAGTGCTGCTGCCAGATCCGAGTCGGTACCCCGAAGGGACCGCTTTGTTGTAGGAGAGAGAGGGAGAAAAAGTTGGATCTTGTAGGGGCGATGCTGCGTGGCGAGATATGTATGAATGAAGTCCAGAGTATAATAAATAGGAAACTTTTTATTTCAATAAGTGGCTACGCGTTTCAACGCCGAACAAGCGTCTTCCTCAGGCCATGTGCACACTGTGCTTACAACACTTTATATAACATCATGAGTTCCAATTAACAGGAGTGAAAAAACCGCCAAATATCCCTATTTCAGCACGTTTACTAATAAGCTACTGACAACACGATGATTTGGTTGTAATATCCAAAACGAGAGTAAAACGTAAACAAGACTAATATTGCCTATGATGGGTATTCATTCTAGTATACCAACTATTTTACACTAAAATCAAAACAAACCATCTGTTGTTGTAACTACAGAGTTTGTTACCCTCTGATTACTACTCATCATTCTACACATCCCCCAAAAAAATACATGTAGAAGAATTTCCATTCATTTTTAACTTACCTGAGGCCCAACCGGCCCGTTCTGTCCTTCCTGTATCAGCGACCGTCCTTAGTTGTCCCGGCAACGGAGACGCGTCTCGGCGTCCCTCAATGCAACCTAACAACACAATTGTTCCCATTACAAACTCAATTTATGTCTAAATCACTAATGTCCTTGCCAGTTTCACTAACCCTTTGTATAAAACTATAAAGATGTCTATTTTAGGATTTTTTATTGGTTTTAATGCACCACAGCTAATGACACACTGCCGATCTATAAAGACTATTACTTTTAGCCATTTCTGTAAAGTATATAATTCAGACATCTTTCTATTGTACCCCTATTACCAGGAGTCTCTCCCTCACAAACAAAAGAATGTATTTATTGTTATAATGCCTTATTCCTGTCTTTACTTTTTTTCTGTTGAAAAAAAAAACAAAAAAACACGGGTGTGACGTCAGGGTCGCACTCTGACCTCGGCGGATTTGACGGTTTTTTCACTCCTGTTAATTGGAACTCATGATGTTATATAAAGTGTTGTAAGCACAGTGTGCACATGGCCTGAGGAAGACGCTTGTTCGGCGTTGAAACGCGTAGCCACTTATTGAAATAAAAAGTTTCCTATTTATTATACTCTGGACTTCATTCATGCATATCTCGCCACGCAGCATCGCCCCTACAAGATCCAACTTTTTCTCCCTCTCTCTCCTACAATATGGATCTTGTCAGACCACCTTTAATAGGCAATATCATCGTACTAAACCTTACTACTACACGTCACACTTTGCTTCTATAGCATAGCAGTCAGAGATTAGTAACTCAAGCACAGGCACAGAAATATACAATAGAGAAACACTCTTATAGATACAAAGGGTACACAAACATTCGCTGCTTCACTCTCTACTAACTCCTGCTACTGAGTGTAACATGGAGCAATAAACTAGACTCCTTTTATGGGATTCAGAGACTTTTACCGTCCCTCATAGCAGACAGACAGTTCAGGAGTAACCCTTCACTTGCCTTATACATTCACACACCTTTCAAAGGTCCTTCTGTTACCCATTCACTGTATTGTTAGTGACAGAACGGTCCATACATCCACATCACAAAAGAACACAACACAGAAGTATAGTAGAAAACACTTATAAAAAATGCAGAACTTATAATAGTCACAACGTGGACGTGCAAGAGTGCTGTCCAGATTCGCGGACGGGAGTGGTTACCCGCCACTTAACTTGCAGAGTTTATAATAAAGCGTCTCAACTTAGACCCACATTCTGGTGGATAAGTCTGTAAAACACAGAGAGTCTATAACATATACTTCCGTTCACTCAAACAGTAAACATACAGTTAGTATAACAATATTACACATATTCTGCAATCTGTAATATAACCCAAAATCTTCCTATGAAGATTGGACATCAAATCATTAAACACACACACACACACACACACACACACAATCCAAGAGCAGATAAACACAGCACTCCACAGATCCAGAAAATCAGGCCATGTGCTCGTCACCAGGGGATGAATCAACTCCCCTTATTTTTAGATAGAGAAAAACATAGAACACAGTAACGCACCAGGACTTCAAAGTAGATGAAAGCAGGGTGGATTTATTCACCTCAAAACAGCGACGTTTCGGTTCAACAGGAACCTTTCTCAAGCTATCACAAACTAACAATGGTGTCAGGTATAAATAGGGGGAGCATACATCAACTAGCAATCAAATATTAAATGTACAGTTCCCATTATATACATATAAATAGAGATTTTACAGCATATTTCAAACATTAATTAAGAAGTGCATATCTTAATCTTTGAAAAGCCATCCATAGGCAGTGTTTCATATATGTAAGTGATATACATACATCATAAGTAGTGAGAATAAGGACAATTAGAATGATTGGGAAGGAGGCAGAGGCCAATTATATCTAAGTAAGGATCAATAAACTTACAGTTAACGATCTGTCTGTACTGTCCACACAGTCAGCATGTAATGTCCGCGCGCATCGACTGCGCATGCTCCAAGATGGCGAACAATCCGGTGGAATGCATCAAGCAGAGCGGTCACTACTGCGCATGCGCAGAGACGGAACTTGCGTTCCAGTCCCAATGCGCAGGCGCCGGTATCGACGCAGATCAAGGATATATATAAAGATGGTATAGGTATATAGTATTTACAACTGAACAGAGTCCAGAGGATTAAATAAGAACTGTAATGCATCATCCAATAGATTTAATGGATTTTGCAGTACAGTACTCATAGTAGGAAAGACAAAACTTTCTGTGTTGATCACCATAAACTTTGGAACCACAGAGCTTAAAACCACTCAACTCCTATTAAAGTATAATGTGACTGTAGTCACCATTAGGGCAGATAGAGCAGCCATAATTGATAGAATTAATATCATCCCAACCAGGGATGCTAAGTATATCAAACATGAACTGACAGGGGAAGAAGAACCGCATGTTCCACATATATTATTCATGCGTTTATTGTTAATATGGCGCTCAATTTTTGGAGTGGTACAAGATTCAAAGTATGGAAAAAAGACAAAATCTGGGCTATAGTTCAGTATTACAAAAAAATAGTCATTTAGTAAACCGTATCGCTATGGTCTGTGTTGGACATTAAATTAAAGACATATATTTGAATATTTCAATTTGAGACTCGATGACCCCAGTAAATAGGCCTCTGCTGCTTTCCAACATCCTTCACAGTGCTTGACAAAAAAAGCGTGTATCTAAAAGTGTAGAAAAGAGACAAACAAAAAATGACCAAACAATACAAACATAATAAAATTAGATATAAAAATGTATATGTAAAGAGGAAGTCAAAATAAGACTTCAAACTATATATACATAGGACACAGACTAAACCAATGAGAGCGTAGACCGATCAGATCCCCCAGGCTTCAGGGCAAGTTACCCCGCACTGCATTAAATATGTGGGCCACATGGATATTCTATGTTTAACCCCTTAGGAGACATAGTATCTAACCTATAAATCCACTCTAGCTCTTTCCTTTTAAGAGCCAAACCTCTTATCACCACCGCGTCTCAATTGAGGCACCGAATCAATGATTCTGAATCTCAATTGTGACAAACTATGATTTTTTTCAACAAAACGTCTTGGTAAATCCTGTCTCTCCTGAGGCGCAATTCTGTTGTAGTCTCACCAACATAATGTAAACCACAAGGGCAGCTCAGAAGGTAAATGACAAAGGATGATTGACATGTAAAAAAGCCCTTAATGTTTATTACTCTACCAGTTTGTGGATGGTTAAAAGAGCCACCCTTGATCATATTATCACAGATATTGCATCCCAAACACGGGTAACAGCCATTTTTGGGAGGTGCCAGAAACATTTGACTCTTTCGATTAGACCCGATATCCGCTTTGACAACACTATTTTTAATCGTTTTGCCTCTTCTGTTGGCCATCATAGGTCTCTCCTGAAATTCAATTATATTTGGAAAGGCTCTACTCAAAACCTTCCAGTCTTTCCTCAGGATTTCACCAATTTGTGAACTTAGGAGAAAGTCGAAATGAAAGGTAATCGAACCTTCTTTTCTTTAATCAATTTCCTGCCTAGGAGATCATGCTTGTCCAATAAATCAACCTTCCATCTATTTAACTCCAAAATATGATTTGGGTAGCCCCGATCAGATTTTTTTTTGCACATTTGATCAAGTCGTGAGGATAGTCTGTCTTCCTGACTTACAACCCTCTTGACTCTGATCAATCGGCTATAGGGAAGTTTTTTTCAATGTAGATAACATTAAATTAATCAGAAATACACTCTATACATTGTTAATGTGGTAAATGACTATTCTAGCTGCAAACGTCTGGTTTTTAATGCAATATCTACATAGGTGTATAGAGGCCCATTTCCAGCAACCATCACTCCAGTGTTCTAATGGTACATTGTTTTTGCTAACTGTGTTAGAAGGCTAATGGATGATTAGAAAACACTTGAAAACCCTTGTGCAATTATGTTAGCACCGCTGTAAACAGTTTTGCTGTTTAGAGGAGCTATAAAACTGACCTTCCTTTGAGCTAGTTGAGAATCTGCAGCATTACATTTGTGGGTTTGATTAAACTCTCCAAATGGCTAGAAAAAGAGAGCTTTCATGTGAAACTTGACAGTCTATTCTTGTTCTTAGAAATTAAGGCTATTCCAACGGTGTGTACTACTCCCTTCAGAGAACAGCACAAACAGGCTCTAACCAGAGTAGAAAGAGAAGTGGGAGGCCCCGCTGCACAACTGAGCAACAAGTACATTAGAGTCTCTAGTTTGAGAAATAGACGCCTCACAGGTCCTCAACTGGCAGCTTCATTAAATAGTACCCGCAAAACGCCAGTGTCAACGTCTACAGTGAAGAGGCGACTCCGGGATGCTGGCCTTCAGGGCAGAGTGGTAAAGAAAAAGCCATATCTGAGACTGGCTAATAAAAGGAAAAGATTAATATGGGCAAAAGCTCAGACATTGGACAGAGGAAGATTGGAAAAAAGTGTTATGGACAGACGAATGGAAGTTTGAGATGTTTGGATCACACAGAAGAACATTTGTGAGACGCAGAACAACTGAAAAGATGCTGGAAGAGTGCCTGACGCCATCTGTCAAGCATGGTGGAGGTCATGTGATGGTCTGGGGTTGCTTTGGTGCTGGTAAAGTGGGAGATTTGTACAAGGTAAAAGGGATTTTGAATAAGGAAGGCTATCGCTCCATTTTGCAACGCCATGCCATACCTTGTGGACAGCGCTTGATTGGAGCCAATTTCATCCCACAACAGGACAATGACCCAAAGCACACCTCCAAATTATGCAAGAACTATTTAGGGAAGAAGCAGGCAGCTGGTATTCTATCTGTAATGGAGTGGCCGATGCAGTCACCAGATCTCAACCCCATAGAGCTGTTGTGGGAGCAGCTTGACCGTATGGTACGCAAGAAGTGCCCATCAATCCAACTTGTGGGAGGGGCTTCTGGAAGCATGGGGTGAAATTCCTCCCGATTACCTCAGCAAATTAACAGCTAGAATGCCAAAGGTCTGCAATGCTGTAAATGGAGCATTCTTTGACGAAAGCAAAGTTTGAAGGAGAAATTTATTATTTCAAATAAAAATCATTATTTCTAACCTTGTCAATGTCTTGACTATATTTTCTAGTCATTTTGCAACTCATTTGATAAATATAAGTGTGAGTTTTCATGGAAAACACAAAATTGTCTGGATGACCCCAAACTTTTGAACGGTAATGTATATTAATATCATTAAGCTGATTAGCCATTTCCTGCAGATAAAGGGATGTGTCCATCACATCTATGCCACCCGCCTTATCTGCAAACAGCAAACATACAGTTAGTATAACAATATTACATATTTTACAATATTACACATATTCTGCAATCTGTAATATAACCCAAAATCTTCCTATGAAGATTGGACATCAAATCATTAATTACAGCAGTTATATATATATATATAGCCAATATGACATATACACACCAGAAGATAGAGAGACTAAATATACAATACCACTGGCACATGTCTATATAATATAATGTGGTAAAGATAAAGGTTAATTTATTATATACAATGGTTAGCTGAACAGATGGGATTTTTCTGATTTTCTGATTTTTCTTACCAATTTGTCCTTGTAACAATTTTTACCTAGGACCACACCTAATCGGACTCCCTTATACACACAGGGTTTTATTTATTTAACCCTCATACATTCATTCTCCACAGTCAAGGAGTCTCATATATGTTTCATATCATACATTCACAGAAGCCTAAACCTATACACATCATTACCTTACACGGCACAATTCAGACACATACAAAGACAAACAGCTGTTCCTCCCATATCTCAATCATTCAATACTTTTAACCACAATATTGAATTTTACACAACAAATAATCCTAATACTCTATAATCCTTAATCTATAGGAGATCCTCCAAATCTCCAAGTACTTTATCTTTTACGTGCTGCACAGAGTTATTTATCACCTGTAGCCTTCTCACACAGGCTATGGACTACTAACCTCGAGAACCGTTATTCCCAGGTTTTTATAGTAAGACCAGCGCTTAATATAACTAAGACCCAGTCTTAGTACCTAAGATCCAAGTTAGGTTTTTTTTTGTTTTTTTATCACATAACCTTATAACATCTACATATGAAAAATAAGAAAAACATATATACAAAATTATATTACCTTTATTCAGATGAAAACTTGAATCCTCAATTCCTCTCTATAGGTTCTTTTAGAATCCTTCACTCCAGCCCCCATGCGTCCCATAAGACTGGCCTCTGGTTGACAGCATTCAGCTAGAGGTCTTTCTTTTAGGGAGTTCATAGAATAACTCACCCCGTGCACGGTAATCAGTCCTCGGGAAGATGAGGGGTCCGGAGTTGTTGGATTCCCGGCCAATCGCACCAAATGTTAGAAGAATTTATAATCTATCAATGAGATTCAGGGAGTCATCTGAATAAATTGAAGTATTGCAGCCTTTTATTCTCATTAATGAGGAGACAAAGCGACATCAGATGAAGTCATCTTTCAGCCTCTGTCTGCTGATATCTTGCGTATCATGGTTTTTATACATGGGCTAAACGTATTTCTTATTCAGCCAATTACAGACATACGATACATTCCAGATACATCATTATAATTCTTCACACATTAGGTTTGCAGGTGGCCTTATCTCTCTGGGCAAAACTATTTCTGTAAGATGGGGCAGGCACTCCCACATGCATCTTTGCCGCTCTACCATCTCACTCCCTGTGTTTTCTCTGCAAGCTTCATATGAGAAGCAAGGACAAAAATAAGTAACCTCAATAACATGAAAACCTGTCTTAAAGGAACAATGCTTTTCTTATTCATTACAAAGGAAACAAGATGAGAACTGCAGACAAGATGGCGGCTCCACAAAATTACACACTTCATGTAAAGAATACAAAATGGAGACTGCCCACCACCCTCACACTTGATAACATATTCAACACTTTGGTCTTCATTACATAAGCATAAATTTTAAATTAAACTTTTCTCACAACAACTTCCTAAGGTAGACTCCTACACCTAGGAGGAGTTGGCCACTTTTAATTTGTTTTATTCATTTATTTATAGAATAGGACATCATACAGATTTCTAATATATACATATTTAAAATTCACATCACATGCCTTTCTTATGCCGGTGCTTTTGCCTTTGTCCAAAATAAATGGTAAAGCCACCAGATTAGTCTATAGAACTCAAGATGGCGGCAGTCATGTGACGCACATCACGTGACCCCCTGGTAGTCAGGTAACACTGTCCAGGTATATAACAGGTGGATTATAGATTCTTGGGGAGCAGAAGTTATAAAGTATTTCTACCTACAGCAACATCTCCTTGTCATGTCTGTCATGTCTGTGAGGAGCCGCTCTTACATTCTCCTCCTGTCTCCTCTGTGTGTTGTTTTTTTTATAAATATTTTACTTTATTAACAACATGACAACATCCCCTCGAGACAGGCGGCCATTTTATAAATCATGTAGCGGCAGTAACTACAGGCAGTGAAGTAGTTGTTCATCATTATTCCACCATTACTCCTATCCACTTATCCCATGGACGTGTCTACTATGTGGCCTCAACATATGTATGTCATGTAACCCTGCTGCTGACTGAATGCTAGGGGTCACATGATGGGTGTTGGGGGGGGGGCTCATATGATGTGTGGGGGGTCACATGATGTGTGTGGCGGGGGGGGTCACATGATGTCTGTGTTGAGGGTCACATGATGGGTGTTGGGGGTCACATGATGTGTGTGTGTGGGGGGTCACATGATGTCTGTGTTGAGGGTCACATGATGTGTGTGTGTGTGTGTGTTTGGGGGGGGTCTATGTGTGTGGGGGGGGTAACATGATGTGTGTTGAGGGTCACATGATGTGTGTGTGGGGGGGTCTATGTGTGGGGGGGGTTCACGTGACTGACGCCATGTTTAGTTATATTCAGTTAGCCTGTGGATACATTACACAAGACTAATCTGTGGGCTATACCATTCTACTGTGACAGGGGCCTCATGCACTATAAGAAATGTGTGTGAGCAGAATCTCTAATACATTTATGTTAGAAAAATTTATGATTTTGTATTCTACAAATTCTATTCTAACAATTTTTTTTGAAAAACTGGATAACCCCTTTAAATGCTGTGTTACTCTATTCCAGTTGGCTTTCCGTGTTCTCTATAGTCAGAATACTTGTGACTAGTGATGGGACATGGGCAGTGGTATAAAGTTTGGGTAACATGTCTTTGGTTGAACACATATTCACAATATGGAAAGGACAAGACACTGCTGAGAGTCAGGATCTCCTGTTTACTAGACCGGAGCTTTACCCAAATAATCCACAGCATCGTATTTATGTCCTAGTAAAGCTTCATTCTCTTCAACTTAACACAAACTGTATTCTTAATCGGGGGGATAACATTTTCGGCTTCCCTTAGACAGCAAAACATGTATAGATAAATATATCATTTTTTCAACAGAATAAGTGGTGAAAAGTCTTTATGATTTCTAATAAAATTCCGGGAGGTTTCACCCGTTACTTGATCTTTTTGTCGAACAATGAACCTGTGACATGTAAACATTGATCTGACAAATGTCACCTGAGACCAATATCAGAGGTAACAATCTATTTACTGGAACATCTTCACCATATGGAAAGGACAAGACACTGCTGAGACGTGAACTCAGGATCCTGTTTACTAGACCGGCACTTTATCCAAGTCCCAGTTCCAATATAAAACTCTCCAGAAGTCACACCGTCAATCTAATAAAAGTCACTGTATTGCTGATTAATGAGTGACGTCACGTCCTGTATCGGCAGGCAGCGGCACGCTATCAGCACCAGGATCTACATTTAAAGTAAAATCTATTTAGGGGATAAAAACTGGTCATTCGGACAAATTGAAGTATAATGGCGTTGTATAAAAGCTGGACACAGAACAATATGACAATATTTGGTGCACTATTAGATATAGGAAACTAGAGTCCGATGGCGGCGACATCTTTTCCATGAGACAATGAATTCTTTTGATCATGTCTTTCATATTCATTGGCCAGTGAGCCCTTGGGGGGGGGGGGGGCTGTGGGGGTCATGGGTGCAGTTTTGCGATTATTTTTTTTTTAAACTCGTTTTATTGAAGAATTGTAGTACAAATGCAATCATACCATACATTTAATACAGAAAATAAGGCAGAGATGTGTGTGAGACATAACACACCAACATTTCAAATAAAGGAGAAATACATACATGTATTCAGACATTTAACATGTATCCCAAGGTAAAAAAAATAGAATAAAACACTATTTTATGAAATATGTAGATCCATACCCAGTAGCTTCAATTGTGTGTCAATGACCGGCAGAGGGCATTATACCTGTGTGGGGTATACTGAGTCACCGCAGCGACACACCATGCTTCCCATGTCTTATAAAATTTATCAAGACATCCTCTCTGTTTATACATTATCCGTTCATACGGGATGATAGAATACACAAGTGATTTCCATCTAGCTGCAGTTGGAGGATGTGAGTCCATCCATCTTAAAGCAATAGTTTTCCGAGCCATAAACAATATTTCCCGGAGGAATATTTTCAAATAATGGGGCAAATGTTCATCCTGTAGAATACCAAACAAACAAACTTGTGGGCTAATTGGGACTGGGATATGCAGAATTCCAGTAGCTACCCCAACTACCTCTTCCCAAAAGGAGGAAATAAATGGACATGCCCAGATCATGTGCCAAAAGTCTGTCCTAGGGTACTGGCACCTGTGACATTCCGTGCTCGGGTATCTACCCATTTTGTGTAATCCAACAGGAGTAAGGTAACTTTAATGAATCATAGATATTTGTATCATCCTATTAGCGGCTGGAGACACAGATAGCAGAGAGGATAGGATCTCATCCCAATCCGATTCCGTAAGGTCGGGTATCTGTGTGGTCCATTTGTCTTTTACCTGTAGGGGTGTACTGGCTAATTTGGCCGATATGAGAGATGTGTATATGGCAGATATCAAACCTCTGGGACCTTGGGATCTAAAAATTCCTATCAGAGGAAATTGTGAGAATGCCGTGTCAGAGGAAGGGTACTGGGCCCCCGAGAGCATGACGCAATTGGAGGTATCTGTAAAAGGCAGTCCTAGGTAGTGCAAAGTCAGCCTGTAGTTGTGTAAACGACTTAAGAATGTTGTCCACATACATATTACCAACAGTGCATACCCCTTGCTAGATCCAAAAGGAGGGGACCAGAGCATCTGACATCTGGGAGAAGAGTGGGTTAAACCATAACGGCATATCTGTTTGTACATCAGGGTACCCATAAATGCTCTTCGCAGCTATCCACACCTCAGACGCCACCATATGAATGGGCAATATGTTTTTAATTGCATTCAAGGACCCCTCTAATACTGGCCAGAGTGGTCATTTGCAGATGAAACGCCAGATGATGTTCCCTATTTGGCAATGTCATGTTGGCAAACCATACTTTTAAATATCTTAATTGCCCCGCCAAATAATAGAGGAAGAGGTCTGGCAAGGCTGCTCCTCATGTTTTGGGACGCTGTAAAGTAGTTAGACTGAGCTTAGATTGGTTGGAACCCCAAATAAATGCTGGAAATAATGCATGTATCTGTTTGAAAAATGTTTTAAACACTGGTGTCGCTGCGTGTTCGAGGACATAAAGACATTTGGGAATAACGACCATTTTAATTAAGTTTATTCTGCCAGTTACTGCTAGGGGAAGAGTGCTCCAGAACCGAAACTTAACCTTTACATATTCCAGTAGTGGCAATATATTAGCGGCGTGATTATTCCCATGATCCCGATAAATAATGATTCCTAGGTATTTAAATGAGGAAACCACCCGTAATCCATGTACGGAGTCTGGCCATCCCACCCCCTGTAAGGGCATAAAAAAAGACTTAATCCAGTTGATATGGAGTCCAGAGAACCTCCCAAATATCTCCAGAGTAGTAATCGCCAGAGGTAACGTCACAATTGGCTGGGACATAAAAAGAACCATGTCATCAGCGTACAAGCCAATTCTATCCTCCCTGCCCCCCAAACAAATCCCGTTGTACTCAGGTTGTTGTCGTATACGTATAGCTAATGGTTCAATAGCAAGAGCGAAGAGCAATGGGGAGAGGGGACATCCCTGCCTAGTACCTCTCTGTAAACGGAAATATGGGGATAGCTCACCATTCACCAGAAACTGTGCCCTCGGCGCCTTGTATAGGAGCCAAACCTTTCCAAAGTCTCCAGCAGGTATACCCATTCAATGGAGTCAAAGGCTTTCGCAGCGTCCAGAGACGCCATTGCCCTATCAGCCTTTATAGCTCCCCCTATCTGAGCAAGGATCTGCACCCTCCGGAAGTTATCGGAGGTAGACTTCCCTGGCATAAAACCGGACTGGTCATCATGAATAACTTGGGAAATGACTTTATTATGTCTGTTTGCCAGAATTTTAGTAAGTATTTTGTAGTCATTGTTTAGGCTGGGTTCACACGACCTATTTTCAGGCGTAAACGAGGCGTATTATGCCTCGTTTTACGCCTGAAAATAGTGCTACAATACGTCGGCAAACATCTGCCCATTCATTTGAATGGGTTTGCCGACGTATTGTGCAGACGACCTGTAATTTACGCGTCGTCGTTTGACAGCTGTCAAACGACGACGTGTAAATTGACTGCCTCGGCAAAGAAGTGCAGGGCACTTCTTTGCCACGTAATTTGAGCTGTTCTTCATTGAACTTAATGAAGCACAGCTCAAGATTTACGAGCGTCAAAGACGCCTCGTAAATTACGAGGAGCATTTACGTGTGAAACGAGGCAGCTGTAAACAGTCTGTCTTTTCACACGTAAATGCCTCTCAGCGTGTTAACATACCCTAAAAGGTAATGTGTCGCTAGAAAACATTTTTTTTTTTTTTTGGTTAAACAGTTAGTGTATAAGTGATTAAACATTGTCCTAATTTTTTTACGAGTCAGGAAATATTATAAATTAGATTCTAATTTATAACATTTCCCAGTGCTGGTCACTAGATGGAGCAATTCCCAAAATTGCAGCATTGGCATGTGGTAAAGCAACCACATTGCTTTATGCTGC
The DNA here is from genome assembly GCF_050947455.1 of Rhinoderma darwinii. Taxonomy (NCBI): domain Eukaryota; kingdom Metazoa; phylum Chordata; class Amphibia; order Anura; family Rhinodermatidae; genus Rhinoderma; species Rhinoderma darwinii. Next base: position 659,440,427 of record NC_134687.1, read on the forward strand.
AAAATTTGAGAAAGCTCACTCGCTCTAGTGAGCTCACAGAATCTCCCCTCCTTTACCCTGGCTAGTGCCAGGAGAAAGGAGGGGATTGAACGGTCAAACCTCCTACGCTGTGTGTCGCCATTTTTTGAGCTAACACACAGTGTAGTAGGTTTACATACAGTAGTAAACACACAGTAAAACACGTACATACACAGACCTAACTTACCTGCTCCTGCTGCCGCCGCTCACTCTGGTCCGTCCGCTCCGTCTGCTCCCTCCGCTCCAAGTGCACAAGTCCGGAAGCCACGACCGGAAGTAGTAATCTTACTGTCCGGCCGTGGATTCCGGTCCACAGGAAAATGGCGCCGGATGTCGCTTGGCCGAAGACCTTCAATTTGGACTGTGTGGGAGCGGCGCATGCGCCGTTCCCACACAGACGGCGTACAGCATAGTGGATGGAACGGGCCCCGTTCGCATTCACTATGGGACTGTATGTGCCGTATTCCATGTCTGTATGTGTCGTTAATCGACACATACAGAGATGGAAAAAAAAAATGGCAGCCCCCATGGACAAGAAAAAGTGAAAAAATAAAAAAAAAGTAAAACACAAACACATTTTTTTTAATAAAACACTAAAAGCAAATTGATATAAAAAATTTTTTTTTCGCGACACTCGTCCTTTATCAATGAGATCGGACGGTAGGAGCCACATTCCTTAGGGTCTTTATCGGGTCTTAAAGGCATGGTGTCGCCCCAAAAACATGTTTTTTTTTTAAAATTTAAACATTTAGTGTGTGGGTGATTAAACATTGTTCAAATTTTTTTTATTTTTTTCGCGAGTCAGGAAATATTATAAATTTTTTCAAATTTATAATACTACCCATTTTTGGTCACTAGATGGAGCTGTTTGGAGCTAGTTCCCAAAATTGCAGCATTGCAACATTGGGTTAAAAGCTATCGCTCTAGTGAGCTCTCAGCAATCCCCCCTCCTTTATCCTGGCTAGTGCCGGGATAAACGAGGGGTTTGAACGATGTAACCTCCTACACTGTGTGTCGCCATTTTTTGAGGTAACCCACAGTGTAGTAGGTTTACATGCAGTAGTAAACACACACAAACACTAACATACATTGAAATCGCTTACCTGCTCCTGCCGCCGCGGCCCGTCCGCTCCCTTTGCTGCCGCTGTTCCATGTGCACTTGTCCGGAAGCCGCGACCGGAAGTAGTAATATTACTGTCCAGCCGCGACTTCCGGTCCACAGGAAAATGGCGCCGGACGGCGCCAATTTTGAATAGGACTGTGTGGGAGCGGCGCATGCGCAGTTCCCACACAGACGCCGTACACGGCAGTCAATGGGACGGGAGCCGTTCGCAGTCCCTATGGGACTGTGGCTGCCGTATTCCATGTCTGTGTGTGTCGTTAATCGACACACACAGAAATGGAAGAAAAAATGGCAGCCCCCATAGGGAAGAAAAAGTGTGAAAATAAGAAACAGTAAAACACAAACACACAAATGTAAATAAACGTTTATATTAAGGCACTAACATCTTTAACATATAAAAAAATTATTTGTGATGACACTGTTCCTTTAACAGGACAATAATAGTGGCATCATACATGCTATCTGGTAACTGACCCATATCAAGTGCATAAGAAAACATAGCGCATAGTGAGGGGACGAGATGGTCTAAGATAGGGATCCCATCAGGACCCGATGCTTTCCCCTTGGACATATCTTTCAAGGCTTCCCGTATCTCCTCCTCAGTCACAGCAGCTTCCAGGGCTGCTCTCCCTTCTATACTCAGTGTTTGTTGGGAACAAAATACCATCCATATAAGACTGAAACTCAGACATATCATAACTGGATTGAGAGGTATATAGCTCCCTGTAAAACTGCACAAATGTCTCAGCTATTCCTTGGGAGTCCGTCAGACACTCCCCAGAGCTACTGTGAATTTTAAGAATAGCCGGGCTTTTAGAGTTTTGATGGATTATGTGGGCTAAGAGTTTGCTGGACTGGTTACCCAGCTCAAAATACGATTGCTTTGCAAAAAATAACTTCCTATTTGCCTTTTCTTGTAGCAGCAATAGGTATTTCCGCCCCATTTGTAGCCACAGATCTTTATTTATGTCAGTGGGATCAGCAGGTATTTACCCGCTAGAGCTGCGCATTGCTTCTCCAGTTCTGACTCAATCCTGGAAGAATCTTTTTTTAAATAGGAAATGGTAGACCGGAGACACCCTCTAAGATAGGCCTTCAGAGTGTCCCATGCAATGCTGGAATTTGCAAATGTGCTATGCTCCATATTAAATACCTCCAGTTGATCAGGGATCCTATCCTGAGGGCCTATCAGGGTCAACCAAAAGGGGTGTATTTTCCAGATCCTAGGTAAGGAAGGGCCAGGGAGACTAAAGCTGGTCACCATAGGAGAGTGATCAGATAAATAAAAAAAGATATGGCTACTTTAGATTCGCATCGTTTTTTGAACATCCTTTTATTTTTCTAGGACGTTACAAGGGTTGAACTTTAGCAGCGATTTCTCACATTTTAAACAAAATTTCAAAAGGCTATTTTTACAGGGGCCAGTTCAGTTGTGAAGTGGCTTTGAGGGCCTTATATATTAGAAACCCCCAAAAAGTCACCCCATTTTAAAATCTTCACCCCTCAAAGTATCCAAAACAGCATTTAGAAAATGTCTTAACCGTTTCACAGGAATTAAAGCAAAGTAAAGGTGAACTTTACAAATGTCATTTTTTTGCAGAAATAAATTTTTAATCCAAATTTTCTTTATAACAAAGAAAGTTTTACCAGAGAAATGCAACTCAATATTTATTGCCCAGGTTCTGAAGTTTTAGGAAATATCCCACATGTGGCCGTAGCGTGCTACTGGACTGAAGCACCAGCCTCAGAAGCAAAGGAGCACCTAGAGGATTTTGGGTTCTTATTTTTATTACAATATATTTTAGGCACCATGTCCGGTTTGAAGGGCTCTTGCGGTGCCAAAACAGTGGAAATCCCCCAAACGTGACCCCATTTGGGAAACTACACACCTCAAGGAAATTATCTAGGGGTATAGTGAGCATTTTGACCCCACAGGTTTTTTACAGAAATTATTGGAAGTAGGCCGTGAAAATTAAAATCGACATTTTTTCAAAGAAAATGTAGGTTTAGCGATTTTTTTTCTCATTTCCACAAGGACTAAAGGAGAAAAAGCACTGCAAAATTTGTAAAGCAATTTCTCCCGAGTAAAACAATACCCCACATGTGGTAATAAACGGCTGTTTGGAGACACGGCAGGGCTTAGAAGGGATGGAGCGCCATTTGGCTTTTGGAGTTCACATTTAGCAGGAATGGTTTGTGGAGGCCATGACACATTTACAAAGCCCCTGAGGGGACAAAACAGTGGAAACTCCCCACAAGTGATCCCATTTTGGAAACTACACACATTGAGGAAATTATCTAGGGGAATAGTAAGAGTTTTGACCCCACAGGTTTTTTGCAGAAATTATTGGAAGTAGGCCGTGAAAATTAAAATCTAAATTTTTTCAAAGAAAATTTAGGTTTAGCGATTTTTTTTTTTCTCATTTCCACAAGGACTAAAGGAGAAAAAGCACCACAAAATTTGTAAAGCAATTTCTCCAGAGTAAAACAATACCTCACATGTGGTAATAAACGGCTGTTTGGAGACACGGCAGGGCTTAGAATGGAAAGAGCACTATTTGGCTTTTGGAGATCACATTTAGCAGGAATGGTTTGCGGAGGCCATGTCACATTTGAAAAGTCCCTGAGGGGACAAAACAATGAAAACGCTCAAAAAGTGACTCCATTTAGGAAACTACACCCCTCGAGGAATTCATCTAGGGGTGTAGTAAGCATTTTGACCCTATAGATTTTTCATAGAATTTATTAGAATTGGGCATTGAAAATAAAAACAATCCTTTTTCTTCAATAAGACGTAACTTTTAGAAACTACACCCCCCAATGCATTTACCTAGTGGTGTAGTAAGCATGTTAACCCTGCAGGTGTTTTTTAGAAATTAGTGTGCACTCGATGTTGCAGAGTGAAAATGGGATTTTTCCATAGATATGCCAATATGTGGTGCCCAGCTTGTGCCACTATAACAAGACAGCTCTCTAATTATTATGCAGTGTTTTCCGGTTTTAGGAAAACCCTACATGTGGCCCTAATATTTTGCCTGGACATTCGACCAGGCTCAGGAGTGAAAGAGTACTATGCGAAATAAAGGCCTAATTTGGCGATTTACAAAGTATTGGTTCACAATTGCAGAGGCTCAGATGTGAAATAATAAAAAGAAACCCCTGAGAAGTGACCCCATTTGGAAACTACACCCAAGGCATTTATTAAGAGGTATAGTGAGCATTTTCACCCCACAGGTCTTTTCCATAAATTAATGCGCTGCTGATGGTGCAAATTAAAAATTTATATTTTTCCCTAGATGTGACATTTCAGTGGCAAATATGTCATGCCCAGCTTATGCCACTGGAGACACACCCCAAAAATTGTTACAGGGTTCTCACGGGTATGACAATGCCATATATGTGGAAGGAAACGGCTGTTTGGGCACGCTGTAGGGTTCAGATGGGAGGGAACGCCATTTGGCTTTTGGAGCGTGGAGAGTATTGCTGGTGTTTCCATTTATAATGTGGGGGTCATGTAAGCTGGGCAGAGTACATCAGGGGCATAGTCAGATGGTATAATAATGGGGTAAAAAAAACAATAAAATGATCCATAGATGTGTGTTACGCTGTGAAGCAATCCTTTCTGCACAGGCCGGTGTCGCACTGATATATGGCGTCTTTTCTTATGCCCCTTTTGGTCCACACTCCGGACCTTTGCAGTTTGGGGAATTTTGCTGGGAAGTGTTGTCCTGGTATTATACGGGCACCGTCGCTTCCAGCGGATATGTTTGAGCCCTCCCCTTCCTGGTTCCCTAAATTTAGGGCCTTGATAAATCGCCTCTTGAAACAGAAGAAATGTTCCCCTCGGGCACAACTGCATATTTATTTCCTGACTTATTGGAGCCGTAACTAATTTAATTTTTTCATAGACGTAGTGGTATTAGGGCTGTTTTTGCGAGACGAGTTGTAGTTATTAGTGGTACCATTTTGGGGTACATGTGACTTTATGATCACCTTTTATCCTATTTTTTGGGAGGCCAGGTAAACAAAAAAACGCAATTCTGGCAGTTTTTTTTTTTTTTATATATATATATACAGCGTTTACCATGCGTTATAAATTACATGTAAACTTTATTCTGCGGGTCAGTCCGATTCCGGCGATACATATTTTATAGCACTTTTTTATGTTTTACAACTTTTTGCACAATAAAATTACTTTTGTAAAAAGAATGTATTTTTTCTGTCGCCAAGTTGTAAGAACCATAACGTTTTAAATTGTTTGTCGACGGAGCTGTATGAGGGCTTGTTTTTTGCGAGACTAGCTATAGTTTTTATAGGTACCATTTTTGGATACGTGCGACTTTTTGATCACTTTTTATTCCAATATTTGTAGGGCAAAGTGACCAAAAAACAGAAACTCTGGTATAGTTTTTTACGGGGTTTTTTTTTACGCTGTTCACCGCGGGCAATAAATAATATTATATTTTGATACCTCAGTTCTTTACGGTCGCGGCCATATCAAATACGTATGGTTTATTATTTTTTTCAATAATAAAGGACTTGATAAGTGAAAAAGGGCGATTGTGTTTTATTTTATTACTTATTTACAAAAACTGCTACCAGCAAAGAAATTCCTCTTGATCCAACTGACAATGATGACTAAATAAATAAATGGACAAACTTTATTGTGCTTGTATTAAGCAAAAGGACTAACTACACTTAATGGTTAAAATTAGTAACATCTCCTCCGTTTAAGGTATCAGTAGGCAGTGCACATTAGACCATGTATGTATGTATTATAGTCGGTATTGCTCGGCGGCTGCAGACTGGCGAGTCAAATAGACAACATAGGCAGAGATCAACGGAGGTACATATTAAATTAAAATAGTAAGTATCAGAGCCCCCCCCCCCCCCCCCCCCCGACATGTTTCGCTGTGCTAGACAGCGTCCTCAGGAGTTCAGGGGCTTAATATGTACCTCCGTTGATCTCTGCCTATGTTGTCTGTTTGACTCGCCGGTCTGCAGCCGCCGAGCAATACCGACTATAATACATACATACATGCTTAATTTTGCTTAATACAAGCACAATAAAGTTTGTTCATTTAGTCATCATTGTCAGTTGGAGCAAGAGGAATTTCTCTGCTGGTAGCAGTTTTTGTAAATATATTGTTCCTAATTCCCACCAACTGTCGGAGTCGTTTTCTTTCTATATGTTATTTTATTACTTGAAACTTTTATTGTTTTCAAACTTTTTTTTTTCCCCCTTTTTTTTTTTTCTTTTAACACTTTGATACTTTTTTACCCTTTTTTTCAAGTCCCACTAGGGCACTTGAAGGTCCAACTGTCTGATGTTTTTCTTCTAATACATTGAACTACCTACGTAGTGCAATGTATTAGATCTGTCAGTTATTCACTGACAGCAAGCCGGTCAGGCTTCGCCTCCCGGCTGGGCCTAATCGGCTTCCGTAATGGCAGAGCAGAAGGCCATTGTGTCTCCTGTTGCCATAGCAGCAGTCGCCAGTCCTGATTGCCGGTCAGGGCTGGCGATCTGCTAGCAACCGCTAAGATGCAGCAATCGCTTTCGATTGCTGAATCGAAGGGGTTAATGGAAGGGATCGGAGCTAGCTCCGGATCCGGTCGTTACCGGTGGATGTCAGCTGTAACATATAGCTGACTTCCACCGCTGACGCCGGATCAGCTTCTGTGCCGGCGCCATCTTGCCGGCGGCTACGGAAGCCGATCAGGCTCCGCCGCCGGGGGAATCTTGACCGACTACCATGCTAGGCAGACCGGGAGGCCAGTATTCGGCCCTCGGTTGCCATTGCAGCCACCGGAACCCCGGCAATTTCATTGCTGGTGTTCCGATGAGCTGCTAACACCTTAAGTGCAGTGATCGTGTTTGAGCGCTGCACTTAAGGGGTTAATGGCGGGGATCGAAGCTAATTTCGGTCCCCGCCATTACAGCCGCATGTCAGCTGTAAGATGCCGCTGAGATCCGGCGATGATGGCACCGGCTCAGCTTCTGAGCCGGTGCCAAACATTTGGCGTATGGATACGGCAATTTGTGGGAAGTCATGGCTTTCTATGTCGTACCCATACGGCAAATGTCGGGAAGGGGTTAAAAAAGTATTTTTACTGTGTAAAAGTAGTAAAGGATACAAAATCGATATCAATTTGGTATTGTTGCAATCGTAACAACCCGCTGAATAAAGTTAGTGCTATTTATACCACATGGTAAACGGTGTAAATTTAGGACGCAACATAGTGTGGCAAAAATGCTGTTTTTTTCTATCCCCCCCCCCCCCCCCCCAATTTTTACAAAAGTTAATCAATAAATTCTATGTACCCCAAAAAACATAAAAAAAACTTAAAAAATAGCTTGGTCATTAAGGCTTAAAATAGGCTGGTCATTAAGGGGTTAAAGTTTGTGAATAATCTGATGTATTTAAAATCTTTTTTTTTTTTTTGCTCTTATAGCATTTCCCACATTCTAAACGAGATTATGGTTTCTACTCCATGTGAATTCTCTGCGGAGTTCCAAAATTTAAATTTCTTTGTAAAACATCTTCTACATATAGAACATCAAAATGGCTTCTTCCCTGTATGGTTTCTCCGATGAGCCCTAAGTTGGCCTTTAGTAGTAAAACATTTCCCACATTATGAACACAAATATAATTTCTCTCCTGCGTGACTTCTTTTATGTACAACAAGATTTGATTTAGCTGTAAAACAGTTCCCACATTCTGAACATGAATACGGCTTCTCTACTGTGTGACTTCTCTCATGTCTAACAAGATGTGATTTTTGTGTAAAACATTTCCCACATTCTGAACACAAATATAATTTCTCTCCTGTGTGACTTCTCTTATGTACAACAAGATTTGATTTAGCTGTAAAACAGTTCCCACATTCTGAACATGAATACGGCTTCTCTCCTGTGTGACGTCTCTCATGTGTTACAAGACTTGATTTTTGTGTAAAACATTCTCCGCATTCTGAACATGAATACGGCTTCTCTCCTGTGTGACTTCTCTCATGTCTAACAAGATGTGATTTTTGTGTAAAACATTTCCCACATTCTGAACACAAATATAATTTCTCTCCTGTGTGACTTCTCTTATGTACAACAAGATTTGATTTAGCTGTAAAACAGTTCCCACATTCTGAACATGAATACGGCTTCTCTCCTGTGTGACGTCTCTCATGTGTTACAAGACTTGATTTTTGTGTAAAACATTCTCCGCATTCTGAACATGAATACGGCTTCTCTCCTGTGTGACTTCTCTCATGTCTAACAAGATGTGATTTTTGTGTAAAATATTTCCCACATTCTGAACATGAATACGGCTTCTCCGCTGTGTGACTTCTCTCATGTCTAACAAGATGTGATTTTTGTGTAAAATATTTCCCATATTCTGAACATGAATACGGCTTCTCTCCTGTGTGACTTCTCTCATGTGTAACTAGATATGATTTATATGTAAAATATTTTCCACATTGTAAACATGAATACGGCGGCTTCTCTCCTGTGTAAATTCTTCTGTGTGTTAAAAGACCTGAGATTTTTGTGAACTGTTTACCACATTGAAACCTTTTACCCCCTTTCTGAGCTGTACTTGTGGTAACAATCTGTGATTGGTTAGGAGAAGGTTCCTCTTGATTAGTGAAATTATATGATGGGTCTTTACTGTGAAGTCCTGGATGTACATTAAGGGTAATGAGGTTTTCTCCTGAAGACTGCTGCATCATATCTTCATCTTCTACTTTATCATTTAGCAATAACGTGAAGTTTCCCTCAGAGTTCTTACTGGTATTTTCTGTTAGGATTAAAAAAAAAATAATTGTGATTTTGTTTCACAAAAGAAAAGTTTACAAATTTATTACATTCGTATTAGGCTGGAAACACACCTGCAGTGTTTTGAGCCAAAGTCAGAAGTGGATCAAGCAGGAAGAAGATTAAGCCATGACTTTTGATTCAATTCCAGCTTTATAACGCTTTGTAGAACACTTTAAAATAAATCCATGACAGTCCAGGATTCTGGTCTACACTCAGTCCTCCACTATTAATTTATTACATAAAGCTTGACTTAATAAAATAATTTTTCTTGAAAAGCAGAACCTTGTCTGGCAATGAGGCCTGTTCTTTGCCAACAGATTTAGCCGTTTAATTACTAATGAGGCATACACAATCTTAACTTAATATTGTTACAGACAGTCTAATATTGCCCGCAGTCTACATTTAACAAGATAATGTGTCATGAGACAAATCACAGGATGAATTCATGGACATGACAATGAGGTCTGTATATCCTAATGGCTGAACAGTCACCAGGTCTCAATTTTATAGAACATCTGTGGGATGTAGTGGAATAGACAGAGTGAAGTTAATAATCAGAATCTGTAATAAAGGTTTCCAGTACATAGTAATATCATTCCACTAAGAATTCAGGCTGTTCTAAGGGGAAAGAGGGTCCTATCAAGTACTGATAATGTGAACCTAATGAAATGAAGTGGCCTCACTCAGGTTTTAGTCATGTGACAATTTAATAGAAAATTATTGTTCTATTTCTCTGCCAACCTATATTTATTTGGTCTTGTTTTTCTCAGAACATATAGGGCTTCGATATTATGTAATAAAATATGTGCTATATTTAACTGTGATGGAGTGGGAGAGTCGGAGAGGAGAAAACTCAGCAGGATGTTTTAAAACGTCCCTGCAGAGATAGGTGTGGACCACCAGGACATTTATAATCTATGGGCAGTCAGCAACTGGTTAAAATAGGTGCTTCCTAATAATCATGGATCTGTTTCTTTTAATCCAATATAAAAACCACATCTTTAAACTCACTTTGAAAACTTCTCAAAGACCCATAAAGCTAACCTAATTTTTAGACGACTTTTCAGAATAATCGGTCATGTGTGTACAGGAGGAATAACACTATTTCTGGCCATTACATGACTTGTACCTGGCATTCTTTTAGCAGTTTTCCCTCTGCAGGCTCTATCTTTAATTCTCATTTTTCCTGATGTAGTGGGTGGAGCCTAACTGCTATCATGTCTTCTATACACTGCACACAGAGGAGAGAGCTATCCTGGTCTACTATCTCTCTGTAGCACACCCTTAGAAGCTGCAGCAGCATGGAGGATATTATACAGCAGTAAGGAGCAGTGTAGCGAAAAATCCAGCACAGAGGTGACATATAACTCTTACTGCGGATTTACACGAACGGACCTACGCAAGTCTATGGGGCAGTGCAGACTGTCCGTGAGTTTTGCGCAGCGCGAGTCCGCTGCGTAAAACTCACTAAATGTTCTATATTTCGGCGTTTTTCGCGCATCACGCACCCATTGAAGTCAATGGGTGCGTGAAAATGACGCACACCGCACGGAAGCACTTCCGTGGGACGCGCGTGATTCGCTCAACAGCAGTCAAAGTATGAATGTAAACAGAAAAGCACCACGTGCTTTTCTGTTTACAAACATACAAACAGAGCGTCATAATGATGGCGGCTGCATGAAAATCACGCAGCCGCGCATCATATGGTGATGACACACGGAGCTGTCAAGTGCCTTTTGGGCGCGCAAAACGGCACGTTTTTTTGCGCGCGCAAAACGCACACGCTCGTGCAAATCCGCCCTTACCAGCAGCCTATGACTACTCTCTCTGCTTCTGCTCCCCCTCTCCTCTTCAAAGACTTTTATTGACAGCAGCATGTGTGTCGTTGTGCTCCTGCTCCATCCTTCTGCTTCCCCTACCTTTGCCATAGACTTCTATAAGCAGCAGCATCCGTGTGTCTCTCACCTAGTGGCACTAACTTCACATACAATTTTCATGGATAAAACAGCTAAACTACAACAGTAAGTAAATTACAAAGTTGATATATATCAGGAATACTATTAGATTACCACAAGTTGTTTGATAAGTTAGTGTCCATTTGTAGAAGACATGTTCCAAAAAGCTATTTAGTATATAGTGTATTACAGCGGAGATCTGATTGCTTGATATTGCAGCCGAAGGTTATACTACGGAAATATCCTGAGGACAACATGTCCCCTGGTGACTTGTGTGCAGAGTTGTCATGGGGACCTTGTGTGTTTTCTAATAGCTCCTCAATTCTTGTCCAGGCTCATATTAAATATAGAACTATAATGAGGATCTTTCTTCTCAGCGGTTAGTATTAGAAGATTTGTAATGGAAGAACCAAATAAATGACAAAGTACAAAGGAAATAACCAAAATTTATGTGTTTTTTCATTTTGATTGACTCCTAAAATAATGTTTAACCGGTTGAGGACTGTCCACTGTATATATACGGTGCAGGTTTAAGTTTTCTGCCTGAGTGATTGAGCAGCTAAATGTCGGGTGCCCGGTCATCAGAGACTGCCAGGAACCCTGAAAAGAAGACAAAAGTGTTTTTTACCACTTGTCTTCTCTGCACTCACGTACACAACGCACAATGAGCGCTGCTGTCTCTATTGATCCCGGTGGTCATGTGACTAGTCACATGGTCGCCAAGATGCCGGTAGTAGGATGCTGCTGCATCTAATTAGACCCAGCACAGCCCTATCAGTGACAGTAGTCACTATAAGGGTATGTGCACACACACTAATTACGTCCGTAATATACGGACGAATTTCGGCCGCAAGTTCCGGACCGAACTCAGTGCAGGGAGCCGGGCTCCTAGCATCATAGTTATGTACGACGCTAGGAGTCCCTGCCTCGCTGCCGGACAACTGTCCCGTACTGTAATCATGTTTTCAGTACGTGACAGTTGTCCTGCAGCGAGGCAGGGACTCCTAGCATCGTACATAAGTATGATGCTAGGAGCCCGGCTCCCTGCACTGTGTTCGGTAAGGTACTTGCGGCCGAAATACGTCCGTATAATACGGACGTAATTAGTGTGTGTGCACATACCCTAACACGGCTGATCTCCCCTGCTGTAAAGTGCCAGTTACAGAGGAAATATATAGTTTAAAAAAATAAATGTTCCCCAAATATATTTTCTGATGGAAAGGACATAAAAATAAAAGTAAAAAAACAAACAAAAATAAATGACGAAAAAATAACACATAAACCCCTACACTAACGCATTGTCACCTACATGTACGTAAAAAGCGTTAAAGGGAAGTATGGAGCGCGCTCACGGGCAGAGCACGCTCCTTACTCAACGGGTGTGTAATACAGCTAACACCTTACTGCAACGGGTGGAATCAAGGATCACTTGATTCCGCCCATTTAGCCCCTTAGATGCCGCAGTCAATTGCAGAATCTAAGGCATTAGAAAAAGGGGCTGGCCGGCTCCAAAAGCTCATCGGTCCTCCCGCAACGTGATTGCACGAAGTTGATGGTTGTCATGGCAGCCTGGGAGCCTAATAAAGGCGCAAAGGTCTGCCATTCCTGTACTCCCACTAAGTCCTGCAAAAGGCCTGTAAAAATAACGATATACTGCTATACATCAGTGTTGCCGTATACAGAGCAAGCGATCACTAGTTCAAGTTCCCTGGGGGTGGGGTGGCTAATGAAAAAAAACCAAAAACAGTAAAAAACAAAAAATAAAACTAAAAGTTACAAAAAAACAAAACCTTTTCCCACCTATTCTCTAAAGTAATGTTAAAAAAAATGGAAATTAACATAACTGGTATTACCACAGCCGTAAAAATGTAAACTATTACAATATAATGTTATTTAACCCACACGGTGAACGCAGTACAAAAAAAATTTCAAATAAATTAAAGACGCCAGAATTGTTGTTTTTTTGTCACCTTAGCTCCCCCCAAAAAATGTAATAGAAAGTGATAAAAAAATTCACATGTATCCCAGAATGGTATTAATAAGAACTACAGCTCGCCCCACCAAAAATAAGCAATCACACCCCTCAATGAAGCAAATTTATTTCCAATAAGATGTAGTTTTATCTCGATAATTTTTAATTTTCTTAACAAATAAAAGGAGAAAAAGCCCCCCAACATTTGTAAAGAAAATTCTCCAGAGTACGGGAATACCCCATATGTGCTCATAAACTGCTCAAAAGGGAAAGAGCACAGATTTTGATGGATTGGTTTCTGGGCGCAATGTTGCATTTGCAAAACACCTTTGGGACCAAAACAGTGGAAACCCCCCAAAAGTGACCCCACAGGTGTTTTCAAGAAATGAATGCGCTGCGGATGGTAAAAAGTGAAAATTGCAATTGTTCCACAGATATGCCATTTCAGAGTCCAATATGTTGTGCCACTAGAGAGACACACCCCAAAAAAGGGTTCTCCCGGTTGTAGCAATACCATATATGTGGTAGTAAACTGCTGTTTGGGTACAGTGTAGGGCTCAGTATTGAGGCAGTGTCTTTTGGTTTTTGGAGCCAGGATTTTGCTTGGTAGTAGTTATGTTTGGGGTATTACTGGTGATTCAGTTTATAATGTGGGGGCACATGTAATGTGTGCGTACATAAAGATATATGTAATGTGTGAGGAGTACATCAGGGTATATGTAATATGTGAGGAGTACATCAGGATATATGTAATATGTGAGGAGTACATCAGGATATATGTAATATGTGAGGAGTACATCAGGATATATGTAATATGTGAGGAGTACATCAGGGTATATGTAATATGTGAGGAGTACATCAGGGTATATGTAATATGTGAGGAGTACATCAGGGTATATGTAATATGTGAGGAGTACATCAGGATATATGTAATATGTGAGGAGTACATCAGGGTATATGTAATGTGTGAGGAGTACATCAGGATATATATAAGCTGTGAGGAGTACATCAGGATATATGTAATGTGTGAGGAGTACATCAGGGTATATGTAATATGTGAGGAGTACATCAGGATATATGTAATATGTGAGGAGTACATCAGGGTATATGTAATATGTGAGGAGTACATCAGGGTATATGTAATATGTGAGGAGTACACCAGGATATATGTAATATGTGAGGAGTACATCAGGGTATATGTAATATGTGCGGAGTACATCAGGGTATATGTAATATGTGAGGAGTACATCAGGGTATATGTAATATGTGAGGAGTACATCAGGGTATGTGTAATATGTGAGGAGTACATCAGGATATATGTAATATGTGAGGAGTACATCAGGATATGTGTAATCTGTGAAGAGTACATCAGGATATATGTAATAAGTGAGGAGTACATCAGGGTATATGTAATATGTGAGGAGTACATCAGGGTATATGTAATATGTGAGGAGTACATCGGGGTATATATAAGCTGTGCGGAGTACATCGGGGTATATATAAGCTGTGTGGAGTACATCGGGGTATATATAATATGTGAGGAGTACATCAGGGTATATATGTAATATGTGCGGAGTACATCAGGGTATATGCAATATGTGAGGAGTACATCAGGGTATATGTAATGAGTACATCAGGGTATATGTAATCTGTGACGAGTACATCAGGATATGTGTAATCTGTGAGGAGTACATCAGGATATATGTAATATGTGAGGAGTACATCAGGGTATATGTAATATGTGAGGAGTACATCAGGGTATATGTAATATGTGAGGAGTACATCAGGATATGTGTAATCTGTGAGGAGTACATCAGGATATATGTAATATGTGAGGAGTACATCAGGGTATATGTAATATGTGAGGAGTACATCAGGGTATATGTAATATGTGAGGAGTACATCAGGGTATATGTAATATGTGAGGAGTACATCAGGATATGTGTAATCTGTGAGGAGTACATCAGGATATATGTAATATGTGAGGAGTACATCAGGGTATATGTAATATGTGAGGAGTACATCAGGGTATATGTAATATGTGAGGAGTACATCAGGGTATATGTAATACGTGAGGAGTACATCAGGGTATATGTAATACGTGAGGAGTACATCAGGGTATATGTAATACGTGAGGAGTACATCAGGGTATATGTAAACTGTGAGGAGTACATCAGGGTATATGTAATATGTGAGGAGTACATCAGGGTATATGTAATATGTGAGGAGTACATCAGGGTATATGTAATATGTGAGGAGTACATCAGGATATATGTACTATGTGAGGAGTACATCAGGGTATATGTACTATGTGAGGAGTACATCAGGGTATATGTAATATGTGAGGAGTACATCAGGGTATATGTAATATGTGAGGAGTACATCAGGGTATATGTAATGTGTGAGGAGTACATCAGGGTATATGTAATATGTGAGGAGTACATCAGGGTATATGTAATATGTGAGGAGCACATCAGGATATATGTAATATGTGAGGAGTACATCAGGGTATATGTAATATGTGAGGAGTACATCAGGATATATGTAATATGTGAGGAGTACATCAGTGTATATGTAATATGTGAGGAGTACATCAGGATATATGTAATATGTGAGGAGTACATCGGGGTATATATAAGCTGTGCGGAGTACATCGGGGTATATATAAGCTGTGCGGAGTACATCGGGGTATATATAATATGTGAGGAGTACATCGGGGTATATATAATATGTGAGGAGTACATCAGGGTATATATGTAATATGTGCGGAGTACATCAGGGTATATGCAATATGTGAGGAGTACATCAGGGTATATGTAATGAGTACATCAGGGTATATGTAATATGTGACGAGTACATCAGGATATGTGTAATCTGTGAGGAGTACATCAGGATATATGTAATATGTGAGGAGTACATCAGGGTATATGTAATATGTGAGGAGTACATCAGGGTATATGTAATATGTGAGGAGTACATCAGGGTATATGTAATACGTGAGGAGTACATCAGGGTATATGTAATACGTGAGGAGTACATCAGGGTATATGTAATACGTGAGGAGTACATCAGGGTATATGTAAACTGTGAGGAGTACATCAGGGTATATGTAATATGTGAGGAGTACATCAGGGTATATGTAATATGTGAGGAGTACATCAGGGTATATGTAATCTGTGAGGAGTACATCAGGGTATATGTAATATGTGAGGAGTACATCAGGGTATATGTAATATGTGAGGAGTACATCAGGATATATGTACTATGTGAGGAGTACATCAGGGTATATGTAATATGTGAGGAGTACATCAGGGTATATGTAATATGTGAGGAGTACATCAGGGTATATGTAATGTGTGAGGAGTACATCAGGGTATATGTAATATGTGAGGAGTACATCAGGGTATATGTAATATGTGAGGAGCACATCAGGATATATGTAATATGTGAGGAGCACATCAGGGTATATGTAATATGTGAGGAGTACATCAGGATATATGTAATATGTGAGGAGTACATCAGTGTATATGTAATATGTGAGGAGTACATCAGGATATATGTAATATGTGAGGAGTACATCAGGGTATATGTAATATGTGAGGAGTACATCAGGGTATATGTAATATGTGAGGAGTACATCAGGGTATATAATATGTGAGGAGTACATCAGGGTATATGTAATATGTGAGGAGTACATCAGGGTATATGTAATATGTGAGGAGCACATCAGGGTATATGTAATATGTGAGGAGCACATCAGGGTATATGTAATATGTGAGGAGTACATCAGGATATATGTAATATGTGAGGAGTACATCAGGGTATATGTAATATGTGAGGAGTACATCAGGGTATATGTAATATGTGAGGAGTACATCAGGATATATGTACTATGTGAGGAGTACATCAGGGTATATGTAATATGTGAGGAGTACATCAGGGTATATGTAATATGTGAGGAGTACATCAGGGTATATGTAATATGTGAGGAGTACATCAGGGTATATGTAATGTGTGAGGAGTACATCAGGGTATATGTAATATGTGAGGAGTACATCAGGGTATATGTAATATGTGAGGAGCACATCAGGATATATGTAATATGTGAGGAGTACATCAGGGTATATGTAATATGTGAGGAGTACATCAGGATATATGTAATATGTGAGGAGTACATCAGTGTATATGTAATATGTGAGGAGTACATCAGGATATATGTAATATGTGAGGAGTACATCGGGGTATATATAAGCTGTGCGGAGTACATCGGGGTATATATAAGCTGTGCGGAGTACATCGGGGTATATATAATATGTGAGGAGTACATCGGGGTATATATAATATGTGAGGAGTACATCAGGGTATATATGTAATATGTGCGGAGTACATCAGGGTATATGCAATATGTGAGGAGTACATCAGGGTATATGTAATGAGTACATCAGGGTATATGTAATATGTGACGAGTACATCAGGATATGTGTAATCTGTGAGGAGTACATCAGGATATATGTAATATGTGAGGAGTACATCAGGGTATATGTAATATGTGAGGAGTACATCAGGGTATATGTAATATGTGAGGAGTACATCAGGGTATATGTAATACGTGAGGAGTACATCAGGGTATATGTAATACGTGAGGAGTACATCAGGGTATATGTAATACGTGAGGAGTACATCAGGGTATATGTAAACTGTGAGGAGTACATCAGGGTATATGTAATATGTGAGGAGTACATCAGGGTATATGTAATATGTGAGGAGTACATCAGGGTATATGTAATCTGTGAGGAGTACATCAGGGTATATGTAATATGTGAGGAGTACATCAGGGTATATGTAATATGTGAGGAGTACATCAGGGTATATGTAATATGTGAGGAGTACATCAGGGTATATGTAATATGTGAGGAGTACATCAGGATATATGTACTATGTGAGGAGTACATCAGGGTATATGTAATATGTGAGGAGTACATCAGGGTATATGTAATATGTGAGGAGTACATCAGGGTATATGTAATATGTGAGGAGTACATCAGGGTATATGTAATATGTGAGGAGTACATCAGGGTATATGTAATATGTGAGGAGTACATCAGGGTATATGTAATCTGTGAGGAGTACATCAGGATATATGTAATATGTGAGGAGTACATCAGGGTATATGTAATATGTGAGGAGTACATCAGGGTATATGTAATATGTGAGGAGTACATCAGGGTATATGTAATATGTGAGGAGTACATCAGGGTATATATAATCTGTGAGGAGTACATCAGGATATATGTAATATGTGAGGAGTACATCAGGGTATATGTAATATGTGAGGAGTACATCAGGGTATATGTAATATGTGAGGAGTACATCAGGGTATATGTAATATGTGAGGAGTACATCAGGGTATATGTAATCTGTGAGGAGTACATCAGGATATATGTAATATGTGAGGAGTACATCAGGGTATATGTAATATGTGAGGAGTACATCAGGGTATATGTAATATGTGAGGAGTACATCAGGGTATATATAATCTGTGAGGAGTACATCAGGGTATATGTAATATGTGAGGAGTACATCAGGGTATATGTAATATGTGAGGAGTACATCAGGGTATATGTAATATGTGAGGAGTACATCAGGATATATGTAATATGTGAGGAGTACATCAGGATGTATGTAATATGTGAGGAGTACATCAGTGTATATGTAATATGTGAGGAGTACATCAGGATATATGTAATCTGTGAGGAGTACATCAGGGTATATGTAATATGTGAGGAGTACATCAGGGTATATGTAATATGTGAGGAGTACATCAGGGTATATGTAATATGTGAGGAGTACATCAGGATATATGTAATATGTGAGGAGCACATCAGGGTATATGTAATATGTGAGGAGCACATCAGGGTATATGTAATATGTGAGGAGTACATCAGGGTATATGTAATATGTGAGGAGTACATCAGGGTATATGTAATATGTGAGGAGTACATCAGGGTATATGTAATATGTGAGGAGTACATCAGGGTATATGTAATATGTGAGGAGTACATCAGGATATATGTAATGTGTGAGGAGTACATCAGGGTATATGTAATGTGTGCGGAGTACATCAGGATATATGTAATATGTGAGGAGTACATCAGGATATATGTAATATGTGAGGAGTACATCAGGATATATGTAATATGTGAGGAGTATATCAGGGTATATGTAATATGTGAGGAGTACATCAGGATATATGTAATATGTGAGGAGTACATCAGGGTATATGTAATATGTGAGGAGTACATCAGGATATATGTAATATGTGAGGAGTACATCAGGGTATATGTAATGTGTGCGGAGTACATCAGGATATATGTAATATGTGAGGAGTACATCAGGATATATGTAATATGTGAGGAGTACATCAGGATATATGTAATATGTGAGGAGTACATCAGGATATATGTAATCTGTGAGGAGTACATCAGGGTATATGTAATATGTGAGGAGCACATCAGGGTATATGTAATCTGTGAGGAGTACATCAGGGTATATGTAATATGTGAGGAGTACATCAGGGTATATGCAATATGTGAGGAGTACATCAGGGTATATGTAATGTGTGCGGAGTACATCAGGGTATATGTAATATGTGCGGAGTACATCAGGATATATATAATATGTGAGGAGTACATCAGGGTATATGTAATATGTGAGGAGTACATCAGGTATATGTAATATGTGAGGAGTACATCAGGATATATGTAATATGTGAGGAGTACATCAGGGTATATGTAATATGTGAGGAGTACATCAGGGTATATGTAATATGTGAGGAGTACATCAGGATATATGTAATATGTGAGGAGTACATCAGGATATATGTAATCTGTGAGGAGTACATCAGGGTATATGTAATATGTGAGGAGTACATCAGGGTATATATAAGGTGTGCGGAGTACATCAGGGTATAATAAGAGGGTATAATAATGGGGTATATAATACAATTCTCCATAGACGTGGGTTACGCTGTGATGAATCCGTTATGCACAGGCCGGTGTCGCACTGATAAATGGTGTCCTTTCCTATCCCCTTTTGGTCCACACTCTGCACCTTTGTAGTTTGGGGTATTTTGCTGGGAAAGTGTTGTCCTGGTATAATACGGGCCTCCTCGCTTCCAGCAGATGTTTGGGCCCTTCCCTTCCTGGTTCCCAAATATTAGAGCCCTGATAATCACCTCCTGATACAGAAGGAAAGTTCCCCTCGGACCGGCTCATCTGCATATTTTTTCATCCTCGACTAATGGGAGCCTTTTTATTAACAACATTTTGGTCACTTGCAACTTTTGAAACACTTTTTATTCCATTTGTTTTCCCGGTTCTGTATAAATCTCGTTACCTTTATCCTGCCGGTTATTTTATTGTTTGGTGATTGAGCAGAGTAAAGGCTTATTTTTGTGGGCGAGCTGTAGTTTTTATTGGTACGACTTTTCGATCACTTTTCATTACATAATTTTTTAGCGCTAAACTGACCAAAAAAATAGCGATTCTGCCGGTTTCATTGTTTTTACAGTGTTCACCGTGCGATTTAAATAATGTTATATTGTAATTCTGCGCCTGCGCGTTCGGCATGATGTTGGTGGTGGACTTCCGTCTAATGGCGCGCCGGGAGTCACATGACCATACGTCACGGATGACATGGGCGACGGTGATTGGCCGTTTTCAAGGCTTTGCCTCAGCCCCAGGGGAGGAGTATTAATTCTATAAACACGGAGTCCTGAGTGGAGCGCGCCGCTGACACCCATGCGAGCACGCTTCCGTGTGTGTAACAGAATATCTCTTACAGTTCTACATCACTGGCGCTTCAGCCAGGCTGATAAAAGTACAGACCCCTGATGAAATAATACATAGAAACGCGTAGGTCAGATGAGAGATGGATTATAGCGCAGGTGACAGTGGCAGCACTGGGGAACTGAGGAGCGGTAACTGAGGGCTCTGGTGTGTTGCAGGGTCCCATCCACTGATACACCAATGTTTAACCGCTGATCCCACATTTTTCAAGCACACAATTAGAGGAGGGGTCACAAACGAACCAGTAATTGCAGTATACATAGAATACGTTTTTTAACAAGCACGGGGGGGGGGGGGGGGGCTCTTTTCACGGTGGTTATTAGAGTTATCTAATAAAAATGATACATTTTACTCATTAATCACTTCAGTGAACTCTTATATTGTAATTCAGACTTTTAATGATGCGGTGATAGTAATTAGGTTTATTTTTTACAATACTTTAACCCCTTCCCTCTTTAGCCACTTTTGACCTTCCTGACAGAGCCTCATTTTTCAAATCTGACATGTCACTTTATGTGGTAATAACTCCGGAATGCTTTCACCTATCCAAGCGATTCTGAGATTGTTTTCTCGTGACACATTGGACTTTAAGTTACTGGCAAAATTTGCTCGATATGTTCAGTATTTAATTGTGAAAAACACCAAAATTTAGCGAAAAATTGCAAAAATTAGCATTTTTCCCAATTTAAATGTATCTGCTTGTAAGACAGGCCGTTACACCACACAAAATAGTCGCTAATTAACATCCCCCATATGTCTACTTTAGATTGGCATCGTTTTTTGAACATCCTCTTATTTTTCTTGGATGTTACAAGGCTTAGAACTTTAGCAGCAATTTCTCACATTTTCAAGAAAATTTCAAAAGGCCATTTTTACAGGGGCCAGTTCAGTTGTGAAGTGGCTTTGAGGGCCTTATATATTAGAAACCCCCAAAAACTCACCCCATTTTAAAAACTTCACCCCTCAAAGTATTCAAAACAGCATTTAGAAAATGTCTTAACCCTTTACACATTTCACAGGAATTAGAGGTTGAATTTACAAATTTCATATTTTTTTGCAGAAATAAATTTTTTGTACAATTTTTTTTATAACACAGAAGGTTTTACCAGAGAAATGCAACTCAATATTTGTTGCCCAGTTTCTGCAGTTTTAGGAAATATCCCACATGTGGCCGTAGCGTGCTACTGGACTGAAGCACCGGCCTCAGAAGCAAAGGAGCACCTAGTGGATTTTGGGGCCTTATTTTTGTTAGAATACATTTTAGGCACCATGTCAGGTTTGAAGGGCTCTTGCAGTGCCAAAACAGTCAAAATCCCCCAAAAGTGACCCCATCTGGGAAACTACACCCATTGAGGAAATTATCTAGGGGTACAGTGAGCATTTTGACCGCACAGTTTTTTTACAGAAATTATTGGAAGTAGGCCGTGAAAATTAAAATCAACATTTCTTCAAAGAAAATGTAGGTTTAGCGTTTTTTTTTCTCATTTCCACAAGGACAGTAGGAGAAAAAGCACCGTAAAATTTGTAAACCAATCTCTCCCGAGTAAAACAATACCCCACATGTGGTAATAAACGGTTGTTTGGAGACACGGCAGGGCTGAGAAGGGAAAGAGCGCTATTTAGCTTTTGGAGCTCAAGTTTAGCAGGAACGGTTTGCGGAGGCCATGTCACATATACGAAGTCCCTGAGGAGACAAAACAGTGGAAACCCCCCACAAGTGACCCTATTTTGGAGACTACACCCATTGAGGAAATTATCTAGGGGTATAGTGAGCGATTTGACTCCACAGGTTTTTTGCAGAAATTATTGGAAGTAGGCCCTGAAAATAAAAATCAACATTTTTTCAAAGAAAATGTAGGTTTAGCTTATTTTTACTCATTTCCACAAGGACTGAAGGAGAAAAAGCACCACAAAATTTGTAAAGCAATTTCTCCCGAGTAAAACAATGCCCCACATGTGGTAATAAACGGCTGTTTGGACACACGGCAGGGCTTAGAAGGGAAAGAGCGCTATTTGGCTTTTTGAGATCACATTGAGCAGGAATGGTTTGCGGAGGACATGTCACATTTGCAAAGCCCCTGAGGGGGAAAAAACAATGAAAACGCCCAAAAAGTGACACCATTTAGGAAACTACACCTCTTGAGGAATTCATCTAGGGGCGTAGTGAGCATTTTGACCCCACGGATGTTTCATAGAATTTATTAGAATTGGGCAGTGAAAATAAAAACAATCCTTTTTCTTCAATAAGACGTAGCTTTAGCGCAAATTTTTTCATTTTCGCAACAAATAAAGGAAAAAAAAGAACCCAACATTTGTAAAGCAATTTCTACCGAGTACGGCAATACCCCATATGTGGTCATAAACTGCTGTTTGGGCACACGGCAGGGCTCAGAAGGGAAGGACCGCTATTTGGAGTGCAGATGTTGCTGGATTGGTTTCTGGGCGCCTGTGGGCCCAAAACAGTGGAAACCCCCCCAGAAGTGACCCAATTTTGGAAACTACACCCCTCAATGCATTTACCTAGGGGTGTAGTGAGCATGTTAACCCTGCAGGTGTTTTGTAGAAATTAGTGTGAACTCGATGTTGCAGAGTGAAAATGGGATTTTTTCCACAGATATGTGGACAATATGTGATGCCCAGCTTGTGCCACCATAACAAGACAGCTCTCTAATTATTATGCTGGGTTTCCTGGTTTTAGAAACACCCTACATGTGGCCCTAATCTCTTGCCTGGACAGTCGACCAGGCTCAGGAGTGAAAGCGTACCATGTAAAATTGAGGCCTAATTTGGCGATTTACAAAGTATTGGTTCACAACTGCAGAGGCTCAGATGTGAAATAATAAAAATAAACCCCTGAGAAGTGACCCTATTATGGAAACTGCACCCCTCAAGGCATTTATTAAGGGGCGTAGTGAGCATTTTCACCCCACAGGTCTTTTCCATAAATGAATGCGCTGTGGATGGTGCAAATTAAAAATTTATATTTTTCCCTAGATATGCCATTCAGTGGCAAATATGTCGTGCCCAGCTTATGCCACTGGAGACACACACCCCAAAAATTGCTAAAAGGGTTCTCCCGGGTATGACTGTGCCATATATGTGGAAGGAAACTGCTGTTTGGGCCGCTGTAGGGTTCAGATGGGAGGAAACGCCATTTGGCTTTTGGAGCGTGGATTTTGCTTGGTAGTAGTTTTGTTTGGAGTCTTACTGGTGTTTCCGTTTATAATGTGGGGGTACATGTAAGCCGGGCGGAGTATATAAGGGGCATAGTCAGGTGGTATAATAATGGGGTAAAAAAAAACAATAAAATGATCCATAGATGTGTGTTACGCTGTGAAGCAATCCTTTCTGCACAGGCCGGTGTCGCACTGATATATGGCGTCCTTTCTTATGCCCCTTTTGGTCCACACTCCGCACCTTTGCAGTTTGGGGAATTTTGCTGGGAAGTGTTGTCCTGGTATAATACGGGCACCGTCGCTTCCAGCGGATATGTTTGGGCCCTCCCTTTCCTGGTTCCCTAATTTTAGGTCCTTGATAAATCGCCTCTTCAAACAGAAGAAATGTTCCCCTCAGGCACAACTGCATATTTTTTTATTTCCTGACTTATTGGAGCCTTAAAGGCATTGTGTTGCCAGAAAAACATGTTTTGTTTTTTTTAATTAAACATTTAGTGTGTGGGTGATTAATCATTGTTCAAATTTTTTTTATTTTTTTCACGAGTCAGGAAATATTATAAATTAATTCTAATTTATAATACTACCCATTTTTGGTCACTAGATGGGGCTATTCCCAAAATTGCAGCATTGCAACATTGGGTTAAAAGCCCTCGCTCTAGTGAGCTCTCAGCATCCCCCCCTCCTTTATCCTGGCTAGTGCCGGGATAAACGAGGGGTTTGAACGGTGTAACCTCCTACACTGTGTGTCGCCATTTTTTGAGCTAACACACAGCGTAGTAGGTTTACATACAGTAGTAAACACACACAAACACGAACATACATTGAAATCTCTTACCTGCTCCTGCCGCCGCGGCTCCCTCCGGCCCGTCCGCTCCGTTTACTGCCGCTGGTCCAAGTGCACAAATCCGGAAGCCGCGACCGGAAGTAGTAATATTACTGTCCGGCCGCGACTTCCGGTCCACAGGAAAATGGCGCCGGACGGCGCCAATTTCGAATTGGACTGTGTGGGAGCGGCGCATGCGCAGTTCCCACACAGACGCCGTACACGGAAGTCAATGGGACGGGAGCCGTTCGCAGTCCCTATGGGACTGTGGCTGCCGTATTCCATGTCTGTATGTGTCGTTAATCGACACAGACAGAAATGGAACAAAAAATGGCAGCCCCCATAGGGAAGAAAAAGTGTAAAAATAAGAAAAAGTAAAACACAAACACACAAATGAATACAAACGTTTTTAATAAAGCACTAACATCTTTAACATATAAAAAAATAATTTGTGATGACACTGTTCCTTTAACTAATTTTATTTTTCATAGACGTAGCGGTATGAGGGCTGGTTTGTTGCGGGACGAGCTGTAGTTATTATTGGTACCATTTTGGGGTACATGCGACTTTTTGATCACCTTTTATCCTATTTTTTGGGATGCCAGGTAAACAAATAAACGCAATTCTGGCACAGCTTTTTTTGTTTTTTTTTATACAGCGTTCACCACGCATTATAAACTACATGTTAACTTTATTCTGCGGGTCAGTCCGATTCCGGCGATACCTAATTTATAGCACTTTTTTATGTTTCTACACCTTAAGTGCAGCGATCGCGTTTGAGCGCTGCACTTAAGGGGTTAATGGCGGGGATCGAAGCTAATTTCGGTCCCCGCCGTTACAGCCGGATGTCAGCTGTAAGATACAGCTGAGATCCGGTGATGATGGGACCGGCTCAGCTTCTGAGCCGGTCCCAAACATTCGGCGTACATGTACGGCAAGATGCGGGAAGTCAATGCTTTCCATGACGTACATGTACAGCAAATGTCGGGAAGGGGTTAAAAGGAAAAGTGGGAAAAGTTTGTTTTTTAATGTGAACTATTTTTAGCACTTTTTATTAGTCCCTGCACGGGATTTGAACCAGCGATCGTCAGACATACTAATGTATTGAATTATTGTCATTTTTACAGGCTCCTGGTGCCCTCCAAAATCTGATACTAAGCCAAGTGCATGACCGGAGTCATAGGTCACCTTGTAGAGAACTTCTACGTGCAGTCACAGCTCCCTCAGGTCCGGCACTATGTGTAACACATTGTCTGACGTGTTACTGTAATGTAGAACTAAGGAGGAACCCCACCTTACCAAACCTCCCAATTCACTTTCTAGTATCATTATTACTGACCTGTGGTAACACCTCCTGGAATCTCCTCCTCCGCTTCACTGTTACACGGTTGATCGCTCCTCACCCGCTCTTCTTCATCCTCCGCTTTAATATCAGTCAGATCTTCCCCCTGATATCACATATGCAATAATTCAGTACAATACAGCAGAGAGTGCGAAGAATTTAACAGATCAACATAAGAAACCACCAAAATCTATGACCCCATCTATGACCGCAGGACCAAAAAGCTCCACACCCCCTATATAGATGTGGTATAGGGCTCAGCTTCATCTACCTGATGATTCTCTGGCACATTGTGATTTTCCTCTGGACAGTCCTGGGAATACAGAGGACTGGGACATCTCTCTGGTGGATTTCTCCTACTGGATCCATCTGTAGGAAACACACAGTGACTGATATATAGACAGATATACAGTAGTCATGTATTCAGACACTTCATTAGGCCCACGGCTGCCATAGAACACCCTGTGATCTTACACAGGGTGCCGGTGGGGTGAGAGAGGGAGCTCCCTCCCTCTCCAATACCACTCAGATGCGGCGCTCGCTATTGATACCAAAGAAACGCAATATTTATTTCTCCGATTCTGCATTTTATAGAAATATCCCACATGTGGCGCATGTGTCCTATTTAGTGAAACTTGGGCCCCAGAAATGAAGGAGCACCTTGTGGATTCTGGGGTCTCCTTTTCATTTTCTAGGCACCAGTATAGGTTTGAGGAGGCCTTAAAGGGGTTTTCCAGACCCTAAAAATTGATGATAGGCCACCAATAGCTGAACGTTCGGGGTCCGACTCCTGGTACCCCCAACGATCAGCTGTTTTGAAGGGGGTGCAGTGCTTGTATGCTGTTATTTTTTGGGGTCGGGGGGAATAGAAAAAAAAAAAAAAAACAGAAATTCCGCCATCGTTCTATGCATTATAAACTTACGCCTTTACGCCGTTTTTTCATGTTTTACGACTTTTGCAGAATAAAATCCCTTTTAAACTAAATTTGTTTTTGCATCGTCGCTTTCCAAGAGCCAGAACTTTTTTATTTTTCCATCAATGTAGTGATATGAGGGCTTGTTATTTGCAGGACGAGACGTAGTTTTCATTGGTACATTTTTGGGGTACATGGGTCTTATTGGTTAACTTTTATTATTACTTTTTTGGGAGCCAATGGAAAAAAAAAATAAGAATTGCGCCATTTTTTTACGGCATTCACCCTGCGGTTTAAATTACATGTTAACTTTATTGTGAGGATCATTACGGTCGCGGCGATACCATATTTATGTACTTTTATTTCTTTTTTACACTTTTACTAAATAAAAACACTTTTTAATGGAAAAAATGTTTCCAATGTAGTCATTTTTATTAATAATTTTTATTTCACAGTAATTACTTATTTTTTTCTCCCACTAGGGGACTTCACTGTGCGATCTTCTGATCGCAGATATAGTGCTTTGGTATACTTAGTATACCGGAGCATTTCTGCTTCTGGCACGGCCTAATAGGCACAGCCAGGGCAGGCCTGGGGGCTTTGTTAGGACCCCGGCTTCCATGGTACATCATCGTGGGCCCGCGATCACGTTTGCGGGCCGCCCATGGGTGACAGATGGAGCTCCCTCCCTTCGTAAACCACAATTGATGATGTGGTCACCATTGACTGCAGCATTTAAGGGGTTAAATAGCCGTGATTGACGGAAACTTAAGAGGTGCTGCACCCGCTCCAGCCTGCACGGGACGACCGTGCAGAACTTAGACTGGGCAGCCATGAAAAGGCATTTTGGTGGTCACAAAGGGGTTAAACTTGAAAGTTTTTCTTTTTTTCGTCTTACTAGGGGACTTGAAGATCCAACGTTGTGGTCACTGGTATAATACTTATGTGTTGCAGGCTATTACACCCGTCAGCTTTACACTGACAGACTGACTATTAGACTCTCCCTCTGGTAGGGCCTGACAGGCTTCCGTAGATGGCAGACCTGGAGGACATTGTTAGACCTCCAGTTGCCATAGCAAAGCCGAACAGAAACTAAACTGCTGAGCGCTTCTGCCGCTTCGTTTTAGCGATCGGTGGGGGTCTCAGTAGACGTCAGAAGTCTGGTGAACGTTTAGTTACACTTTAAGCATATTTTTAGTCTAATGTTTAACTTATGTTCTGGGGTCAAACATCTTCTATAAAGTGTTTGTTTGGAGCTGCCAGCGACAGCTCTATAGAATGCCGGACAGCAAGCACTGGACATAAGAGAATAGGGGGGGGGGTGACCCCATTATGTAATACAGCAGTGTGCAGTGAGCATGCTCCCACCTCGCCCCCTGTACTGAGAGGAGGGGGAGGCAGCCGCTCACTCCCTGGACCACACGTCTATCACACACCGCAGTATGGAGATGTGTATTACCAAGCTGCGGATGTGTATACCCCACATGATGACACAGAAGAGGGTCCCGGACAACAATAGTCTCATCATGTGGGGAATACACCCCCCCCATCCCCCCGACACGGCAATACCTCTGTATACTGCAGTGTAAAGATGTGCACTCCATGCAGTTATGGGGGAACGGAGGACAATAATAACGGAGGCTGTCAGGACATGCTGGGAGTTGTAGTTGTGCACAGCAGGAGCGACACAGGTTGGAAAACATTGCCCCAGGACATAAAGGTGACGGTGTAAGTGCAGAATGAAGTGTCTACCAGGAGAACGTCTCATCCATGTGCAGAAGAAAAGACCCCAGTATTAGATCTCACACTGAAGCTGCAGAACATCTTTCCACATGATTGTCATGTCCGCTGTTCACACATGGTAGAACTTTACACTCAGCTGGAGAGATTATAAGAGCAGCGCAGATCAGTCACTGGTTATATAAGACTATGTTCACACACAAGTCACTGCCCATCTCAGCTGAATGTACCTGCTGCAGAAACTACAACATTCAGATATATGGAAACTTCTACAACAAATCTGTGACTATCCCCTAGTGCAGCACTGCAGCAAAGCGAGGAACGTGCAATCAGAGATCAGGAATCACATGTCTGTATATACTGCACATGACAAAATTCAACAACAAACTAATAATATAAAAAATAGCAATTAGACCTACCGGTAATTGTATTTCCAGGAATCCATCATGACAGCACTACAGGAGGTTGCCCTATTGACCTCTGTAGGGACAAGTAGACAGAGAGGTTAAAAGGCCCCTCCCACCACCTACTTGCCAGTGTTTTTCAATTACTACACCAGGATGGATGCAACCCTATTTTATTTCTAGGGTTAATAACTGACATGTTAAATGCACAAATCAGAATTCAATAAGGGAGGGATGTAATGGTGCTGTCATGATGGATTCCTGGAAATACAATTACCGGTAGGTCTAATTGCTATTTTCCAGTACATCCCTCATGACAGCACTACAGGAGCAATACCAGATTATAATGCTCAGGGCGGGACTACGGATTGAAGGACTTTCCGTCCAAAACTTAAATCCGTCTCGGACAGAACATCGAGCCTATAATGTTTGTAAAACGTATGATGGCTTGACCAAGTGGCAGCTCTGCAGATTTGGTCCATAGAGGCTTCTCTTCTTTCTGCCCAGGATGCCGAAACTGCCCTTGTTGAATGGGCTCCGATGCCTTCTGGGGCACATAGTCCTTGGGACTTGTAGGCTTCTTGTATGGTGGTTTTTACCCATCTCGCTAGAGAGCCTTTTGAGGCTTTCTTTCCTCTATTCTTTCCCCCAAACAGGACAAATAGATTTTTATCTTGTCTCCAGGAGGAGGTTCTATCCAGATACTGAATAATTGTTCGCCTGAGATCCAGGCAATGGAATTTTTCTTCTTGTTGGTTTTTTGGATCTGGATAAAAGGAAGGTAGAAGGAAGGATGATCTTATCCTCTTGTACTTTTAGGTACGGTTCTATGACTGACAGAGATTGGATTTCTCCAATCCTTCTTGCTGAAGTAATAGCGACTAAGAATGCAGCTTTTAGAGTTAAAAAATGCATACTAATCGTGTCGAGCGGCTCAAAGGGGGGCTCACAAAGAGTCGTTAACACTACATTCAAATCCCAGGTAGGAACTGATTTCTTTAGGGAAGGTTTCAGTTTAGAGACCGCTTGAGTGAATCTTCTGATCCACCGATGTTCAGCCAGAGGAGTGTTAAAAAAATTACCTAAGGCTGAAATCTGTACTTTTAAGGTACTAGGGATAAGCCCTTTTTTGAATCCCGATTGTAAAAAAATCTAGGATTTTCGCAAATTTGGGAGAAAAGGGGTCTGGTCCTGGGTCTCCATGCCAGGAACAGAATTTCTTCCAAATTTTTTGATAGATTTTTGAGGTAACTTCTTTATGACTTGATAAGATAGTTGAAATTACTTCATCTGACAGACCGTGGTTCCTCAAGATCTGCCTTTCAGGATCCAGGCTGACAACTTCAGAGTTTCTATTCCCTGAAAGAATAAGGGACCCTGGGAGAGAAGATTCTCCTTGACTGGGAGCATGATAGGGTCTTCCAACGCTAGGTATTTTACGATTGGAAACCAACTTCTTTTTGGCCAATAGGGAAGAATAATGATGAGCTTTGTCAAATCTTCCTGGATTTTTCTTAATACCATTGGTATTAGAGGAAACGGAGGAAAGGTATGGCCAGATCCATGTCCCAGGGTTGGGACAATGCATCTACTCCCAATGGGTTGTCTCTGAGATTTAGGGAGAAGAATAATCTCTACTTGGGAGTTTTTCCTTGTGGCAAACAGGATAACCCCATCTTCGGGTTAAGGACAGAAAGACTTCCCTCTTTAGGGACCATTCTCCAGGGACTCCCTTGTCTATGTTGTTTGTGCAGAGCCAACACAGGAGGGATGATTTCACGGTCTCGGAAATTTGAATTCTTGAATTCAGGGAGTTCTGTTTTCGATCCCACTGGGACAAGATCAGATTCTGTAAGGGTCTAGAGTGAAATTGACTCCATGGAATAGATTGGATGCAAGACATCATCATTCCCAACATCCGCATACATTCCCTTATGGAACAGGCGTCTTTCCCCCAGAATTTCCTTACTTCTGCCAGTAGGAGTATTTGTTTCTCTCTTGGGAGGAAGGAATGTTGAAGGGAGGAGTCTAGCAGTACTCCTAAGAAGACCTTCTGTTTTTGGGAAGGAAGACTTGACTTCTGAAAGTTGATTATCCATCCCAATTCCTGTAGTAGGGAAAGAACCTGTGACCGATGACTGTCTAAGATAGACGGAGTATCTGCTGTCAACAAGAAGTAGTCTAGATATGGGATAATTACTATGCCCTGACTTCTTACGAATGCCATGATCTCTGCCATAATTTTTGTAAAAATTCTGGGGGCGGAGGAAATGCCGAAGGGGAGGCAGACAAACTGGAAGTGGAGAATGGAAGGACCCTTCTGAATCGCGAATCTGAGGAATCTCTGGTAAGCGGGGTGGATAGGAACGTGATAATACGCATCCTTTAAATCGATCGTACACATTGATGCCTCTTCCCTTATTAGAGGAATAGTCGATCTGATAGACTCCATCTTGAACTTTCGATATTTCACCCACTTGTTTAGGACCTTCAGGTTG
The DNA here is from genome assembly GCF_050947455.1 of Rhinoderma darwinii. Classification (NCBI taxonomy): domain Eukaryota; kingdom Metazoa; phylum Chordata; class Amphibia; order Anura; family Rhinodermatidae; genus Rhinoderma; species Rhinoderma darwinii. The sequence continues at coordinate 659,472,055 of NC_134687.1, forward strand.
ATTATTGTCTCGTAGGAACCGTTTGGTTTTTTGACTAAGAAGATTTTTGAATAGTGGCCTTTGAATTTTTCGTTGTGGGGAACTGGAGTAATGGCTCTCAATTTGAGTAGTTTCTGGATGTCCCAGATAAGGATCTGATGAAGGTCTTTTGCTTAATACTGGGTTATTAGAAATTTCTCCGGAGGAAAATTCTATTTTGTACCGTTCGTCTATGATCTTTAGAACCCAGGGGTTCTGGGTTATTCCCGACCATTTGGGATAAAATTGTAGGAGTCTTCCCCCCACGCTCTTGGTGTCAATGCTTTGAGGGCTGAAATGAATTATTGGCGTTAAGGAGATATCCCCGACCCCTTCTTCCTTTGGGGTAACTCCAGCGACCGGACTTCCCTTTCCCGTTGTAGTTCTGTAAGGTAGGTTCCCTCTGTTGGCGAAACCTCCCAAACTGAGGGGTTTTTTTTAGTTTCTCTTCAGGAAACCCCTTTTTCCTATCTGTTGCACTCTCCAGCATGTTATCGAGGAGAGGACCGAACATCAGAGACCCTGTAAACGGGATAGAACATAATTTGTTCTTGGACTTCGTATCTCCTGACCACGTTTTGAGCCATAATGCTCTTCTAGCAGCATTTGAGAGAGCCCCATTCCTGGCAGCAAATCTAATAGATTCCGCTGAAGCGTCTACCAAGAATCCAGTTGCCATCTTTAGTAAGGGTAGAGATTCTAATAGGTCTTGTCGTGATGTCTTCATCATCAAATGGGTCTCCAGCTGGTTTAACCATATAAACATTGCTCTTGCTACTGATGTGGCCGCGATATTAGTCGAGGTCAAAGCAGAGGAATATTCCCACGCTCTTTTCAGTAGCCCGTCTGCCTTTTGGTCCATGGCGTCCTTCAACTGAGAGGAATCTTCAAATGGGATTGCGGTTTTTTTAGCAACCCTGGCTACTGGGACATCTACTTTTGGGATCTCATCCCAAGGTTTAGTGTCTTCTGGATCAAAGAGAAGTCTGTTTTTAAAATCTGTTGAAATAAAGAGCCTTTTTTCTGAATCCTCCCATTCAGTTGTCACCATTCTCTTGAGATTTTCGTTTACCGGAGAAACCTTTGTTTTCTTTTCCGTTAGACCCCCAAACATCTCATCCTGGATGGTATGTGGTTGGTCTTCTTCGGGAATATCCATGATTTCCCGTATTGCCTGAAGTAAGGTATCAGACATCTCGGAAGAGAATTTTTTTTTTTCCTCTTGAGTGGATGAAGTTGAAGGCAAGAGTTCCTCTCCTTCTTCTAACTCACCCTCTGATAGGTAATAACACTCCTGCTCAGAGTCAGACCCCTGAGAAGGAGGACAATATTTTTGATCCACTTCAATCCGTGGTCTTTTTGCCCGGGAGTGTGAGGGAGTTTCTTGAGGAGGGGCGAGGGAGGCTACTGACTGACCCACTTCTTCACGAATCATAGCCCTGAGTTCAGACATAAACGTTGGTTGTTCCTCTTTTAGTATTTTTGAAATACAATCCTGACACAATTGTTTCCTATGTGACTCTGGCAATTTTTTTGCACAAGTCGCACATTTTTTAACCTTTTTTTTATCAGTTTGTCTCTGAGAGGAATCTTTATCCTAGAGAAAACATAAGGTAGGTAAAGTATGGTGTGCATACATAAGGAGTCATAACCTTTACCCCAAGGGTGAGACTCACGTGACCCTGGGACATATCTGGAGTTCCGTTAGGACGAGGAAGTTCCATACCGCGACAGGTAACAGGCAATGCAATCCACAAAATCAATCCAAGTTAGAGGTATCAGCTCTAACTACATACCTGTGCGTGTCCCTTTAAATCCGGGCGTTTTTAATTTCCCGCCTTCCAAGATGGCCGCGGACCGGAAGTAGCCTGACATCATTTCCGGTCGGCTATTCGTTGAGGTGCAGCCGCTCATAGCCGGCGACTGAGGCTTGCTATGCGGCGCAGCGAGGATACCCTGCCGATGCGTCCAACCTATGGAGCTGCCGGTTCCCGCCCGGTCACGCGGCCAGGCCGAAGCCTGCTTGGAAATCCCGAACCCCACACACTAATAGAACCCTGCCTAGGATTCCTCTGGTAGGTGTCTTAGGTTGGGAGCTAAGGGACCTCTCGTTAGAGGGGTGTTAGCCTAGGCTTTAGGGGGAAGAGAAGGGGGAGTGCACGGACCCCCCGATCTTGCCCCCTGTCAGAGTTTTTTTTTCTTCCCCCCTGCAGTAACACAGGAGCGATGTCTCTCTGCTCCTGAGTCTGTAGGGACAGGAAGAACACTGGCAAGTGGGTGGTGGGAGGGGCCTTTTAACCTCTCTGTCTTCCTGTCCCTACAGAGGTCAATAGGGCAACCTCCTGTGGTGCTGTCATGAGGGATGTACTGGAAATTATATATTTATATCTCACCTTGTGATGTGCGCGGCCGGTAGTCCTCCATCATGACCTCCTCGTACAGATCCTTGTGTCCTAGATACTCCCACTCCTCCATGGAGAAATAGACAGTGACATCCTGACACCTTATAGGAACCTGACACACACAATGATACAGTCATCACCCAGACACCTCCAGTGCTGTTACTGTAGAATTTCCCAGCATTCCCTGCAGTGTCACCTCTCCAGTCAGCAGCTCAGTCATCTTGTAGATCAGTTCTAAGATCTTCTTCTCATGTATCCGGGAGTGAGGGGGAGGCTCTGTGATGGGGCTCTGACTACTGCTCCATCCTTCTGACTCATGGATGATGGGAGTCGTACAGTCACCTGATGTCTTCTTCACTATTGTGTACTCCTGTGTATGGAGAGAGACACTTAGAGAACTGAACACAGTATTCCCCCTCAGTAGAAAGAGGGAGATTGTGACCCTGCTGTATAGAGCTCTAGTGACCCCACATCTGTAATACTGGAGCCCTCACCTACAATAAGACATTGAGAAAATAGAACGAGGACAAAACTAAAAAGGAAATAATATTGGGGGGACTAGATGGACCATGTGCTCTCCTCCTGCCGCCATCTTCTATGTTTCTATATAGATGTCATCCTGATCCTCCTGGTTCCTTGTCATTCTCATTGCTCTACAACATTACTATTGCTGCATTGGTGACATGACACATAACTGACCATATTGGTGGTTGATCTTCGGCTTTTCTGCTGGTGGCTTCTTGACGTCACTTGGAAGGTCTGGACGCTGTTATACAGGACACTGGATTCTTCCTATTACTTCCTATTATGTATTGTCCCTTCCCTATGTGTGACTTGTTCTATAATGTAGAAAAGTTTACCTCTCCGCTCAACAGGTAGAGGATCTCCAAGGTGAAGTCTAATATTCTTCTGCTCATCTCATTCCTGTCCTTGTCCATCCTTGGTGGGTCACTCAGGAGAAGGAACGTTGTTGAGGAGAAGATGAGAAAACTGGAGGAACTGGAGGATCTAGTACTGCAGACGTCTTTATGAAGAAAGGAGAAGATGGAAATCATACAGGGGACATCATCATGTGTGACATACAGAACCTCACTTATTCATCATTGAGAGAAACATCTTCTCAGAGCCGTCACCACATGGAATAAAGGGGTATTCCCAACACGGACATTTCTCCCCAGGATATGCCAGAAATGTCTGATAGATGCGGCTCCACCTCTGGCCGTGCTCGGCTGTTTCTGGAACTCCTATACAAGTGAATGGAGAGAGTCGTGCACATGTGTGGTCACCTCTCCATTCATTCTCCACCAAGCGGGTCGGGGGACCCCCGTTCTCCACATAGAGGTGGGACCCCCATATATCAGACATTTATGGCAGATCTCTCAGGTGAGAAGAGTAAAATGAAGACATTTCCCCCCCAGACAATGAAGACCTGACTCCTGACAACCTGACACATGGCGGATACCGGGGAGACATTGCTGACATCTGACAAGACGTGGTGCACACTATGCAGTCAGTGTTTGATATGAACTGTGAGGTTCTGCAGCAGCTGAGGTGACATTATATATAGGGAACATGCAGTGTGATCTCTTATCATCATGTTACAGCGCAGGTGGAGTGGAGCAGAGTGATACATTGTTTTGTGGGATAAGATTCACTATAAACTTGTATTTTACTCATTTAAAGGGAACCTGTCACCAGCATTTTAGCTATAAAGCCAGCAATACCTGGTGAAAGTGGGTGAAAAATCATTGTCATCTAAGCTATAAATATGTTCTAAGTAAGTTCTGTACCTTTAGTATTCCATTTTTCAGTGGTCCCACGCCGTATGCAAATGAGCAGAAAAGAGTCAAATCTTCATCTGAAAAGAGTCAGGTTTTCATTCCTCCAGCATCTGAGTGGACTCCACCTCCTTCTTTTTGATTGACAGCTCCTTAGCCAGTCAGGGCTGGACAGGTGGTGGCAGTGGGCGTGGTTAAGAAGCTGCATCCCAGAGGGAAAAATAATTACCATAAAAGGCGGGAAAAGTTTAAACGACTATATTTACTGACAGAGGAGGACTTCAGGAAAGAAGAGAACAGGAACGAACTCTGGACAGCTGCGGCCATTGAGGGGTCAGGCTAGTTTAACAGGTAAGATGTTGATGACAGGATCCCTTTAACCCCTTCCTGCTCAGGACTTGTTCACATGACATAGAGAAGACCGGACACCTGCTGCAAAGGCCAGAGACCTGAGAGAACTACAATTACAGCCATTTAACCCCTTCGATGCTGAGGTCAATAGCAACTGAGGTACCTAAGTGTTTGGGAGGGGGCTCCTCTGTGAGATCGTCCTCACCCCGTGATTGTGGAGTAATGATGAGTTCTCAATCTCAATTGTGAAGAGAAAGAAAAAAAAAACTTCCCCTTACAAAGCGTTTTATTCTGGATGTTTTTGAACTATAAACTATTAACTATTTCACTTATAAATGATGATATTTTCCGACTTCTTTCAGCGTGAAGTATAAGGAGCTCAGAAACATTATTGTAAAGTGTCTTCCAATTTGCGGTCAGGACTGGATGACATTATTCGGGATGGTGTACGAGTTATTCCAGAGAGACCCCAACACGAGGACAACGTCTCCCCCGAGTTTATGTGAGAGTGAAATACGGAGTCAGACTTGTCTCACCACTGAAGGTTATTTCCACCGTGGTCATAAAAAGCCGATCCTGGAATTATAACAGAGCTACAAATAGTTCTTGGTCTTGTACAGATAACGGGGTGTCACTAGTAAGACAGATATAGATTATACACATCACGTCATTTATCTTATCCGCTCTCTACAATGTCAGGGTCAATATGTCGCTTGTACAACATTAATGGTGCGAATACAGAAACCTCTTCTAGATAGTAACAAGAAAGACGCCAGAAATCCATCAGTCATGTCCAAAGGCGGCCATCCCCATGACAACACTGAACGTCATAGTGCGGGGGGAGAAGTATGGAGCGGGTTTACAGGCTGAGGCCGCTCCACACGCTGCGGGTGTATTACAGCTGACACCTCGCACTAACCGCCAGGATCAGAGAGAGCACCGATCCTGGACATTTAACTATTTACATGCTGCGACCAAGAGTGACTGCAGAATCTAAGCTTTTAGGACAGGGGGGTCCTCTCTGACAGCTCTTCGGCCCCTCGCAATGCAATCACGGGGTATGGATGGTTGTCATGGCAACCTGGGGGGTAATGTAGGCCCGCCATCTTTCTGCTCCTATTAACCCCTTAAACTTAATCACGATATACTGCGGTATTAGTGTTACAGTGGATTGTCCCAGCGATGTGATCAGCACCGGTTCACGTCCTCCAGGAATACAATCTGTTACAAGTCACACTTTTTAGTTTTGTACAAAAAAAAAAAAAAATTAGATTTTTTTTTTTTTTAAATAAAACCATTTACCATTTTTTCTCCAAAGCAACAAAAAAATAAATAATTATAAACAAAACTGGAATCTCGGCGTCCGTAAAAGTCAGAGTTACGATATAACGTTATTTACCCGCACGGCCAACACAATAAAAGACAAACAATCACTACAATCGCTGTTTATTGGTCTAAAGAAAATGTCAAAATCTACAACTCGTCCCGCAAAATCTAATCCTCACTCCGCGCCATCCACGGAATAATAAAAACGTTATAGATCAGAGAAGACGGAGGGGGGACCGGAAACAGAAGCTGGCCAGGTGGTGAAGGGGTTAACCGGCGCTGCGGATTCTAAACACGCAGGATATCACATTTATAACGCGGATTCGCTACGTGTGAACATTCCCTTAAACCGCACGGTGAACAACATGAACAAGAAATGTATAAAAGTCAGTGAATAAGTTGTATGTCCCGAATATTATGTCATTACAAAACACGACTCGTCCCACAAAACATCCGAAATAACAACTTACCCCAAAGAGGCCGGCACTGGAGGGGTTACATCCCGGCTAGGAGTCCAGTGGGCGGGGTCACTCAATGATTGACAGCTCTCTGTATACACACTCATACAGGGGTGACTGATAACAGAGAGAACACCCGACCAGCGCTGCTCTCTGCCTCATACAAGGCAATAGCTGAAGGACCTGTGATGACGTCACCACCACGTGACCACTTCAGAAGGGGTGGAGTTTATCAGTGGAGAGATTGAGGACGTATGAAACACCTGCGATTATATCAGGATCACGTGACTGCGGCATCAGGGGCGGAGCTTAGAAGTGGAAAGATTGAGGCTGTATGAAGGACCTGTGATGACGTCACCTCCTAGTGACCAAGCCGGAGGGGCGGAGCTTATCAGTGGAGGAGAGACGTGGTGGATGAATGAGCTGTGATGACGTCGTCACCACCACATGACCAGATCAGAAGGGGTGGAGCCTATCAGTGGAGAGATTGAGCCTGTATGAAGGGCCTGCGACGAGACTAACGTGGCATGAGAGGCGGAGAAATGTCCCGGTCACATGGTGGTGACGTCATCACAGGTCCTTCAGCTGTTTCCGTGTATTTCCCATGATGCCGTAGTAAGGTAAGGTTACATGAGGTGGTTTCTGTCCGGTTTTGGTGCGTTTTTGTCCGGCACAGTGCTGGTGATTATTATTTATTATTAGTGCTGTAAATATGAAATACAGGAGGTTTAACCCGTTGGTGACATCAGATCTATAGTATTCTGTTGGACGTGCGGCGTCACACTAGAAGGAGCGGAGCCGGCACCGTACACGACTTCTGACCGCCGCCTGCAACCGCCAAGACCGGAGACAGCGCAATCCTGGCCGTTTAACCCCTCAGATGCCGTAACTAATAGCGACGGCGGCTTCTGATCAGTTCGGCCTCATGCACGGCCGTGGCCATTATTTTCTCAGAGTCTGGACCGCAGAACACGGCCGTAATAACACATGCCCGTTCTTTCCTTGGTCCCGGCTCCTGGGCCACGCAGGAACCACGGAAACCACGGTCGTGTGCATGAGGCCTAAGAGATAGCGGCTTCCTCTGTCCTCCGAAGAAAGTGCGCGATGCCGACCGGTCACCAGAGTAAGACATTGTAGTGCGTTTATGATTTGTTTTTACAATAAATGATGTAAATATTAAAAATAAGTAACGTAATCGCCGCATCCGTTATTATCCAAATTATTAACTATCAAGTTCTAACCGGCAGAAATAATTCACATGTGAACGTCGCTGTTTATGGTCCCCGCGATTCTCCAACATAGGGAATAAAAAGTCCCCAAAATGTCACCCACAAAATCTACATCTCACCCCACAAACACCCACCCCCCCCCCCACACCGCGCGATCACCGGAAATATAACCCCCCCCCCCCCACACCGCGCAATCACCGGAAATATAAACCCCTCACACCGCGCAATCACCGGAAATATACCCCCCCCCCACACCGCGCGATCACCGGAAATATAACCCCCCCCCCACCGCGCAATCACCGGAAATATAAACTCCCTCACACCGCGCAATCACCGGAAATATAAACCCCTCACACCGCGCAATCACCGGAAATATAAACCCCCCCCCCACCGCACAATCACCGGAAATATAAACTCCCTCACACCGCGCAATCACCGGAAATATAAAACCCCTCACACCGCGCAATCACCGGAAATATAAAACCCCCCACACCGCGCAATCACCGGAAATATAAAACCCCTCACACCGCGCAATCACCGGAAATATAAACCCCCCCCCCCACCGCACAATCACCGGAAATATAAACTCCCTCACACCGCGCAATCACCGGAAATATAAAACCCCTCACACCGCGCAATCACCGGAAATATAAAACCCCTCACACCGCGCAATCACCGGAAATATAAAACCCCTCACACCGCGCAATCACCGGAAATATAAACCCCTCACACCGCGCAATCACCAGAAATATAAACCCCTCACACCGCGCAATCACCGGAAATATAAACCCCTCACACCGCGCAATCACCGGAAATATAAACCCCTCACACCGCGCAATCACCGGAAATATAAACCCCTCACACCGCGCAATCACTGGAAATCTAAAACCCCCCACACTGCGCAATCACCGGAAATATAAAACCCCTCACACCGCGCAATCACCGGAAATATAAACCCCCCACACTACGCAATCACCGGAAATATAAAACCCCTCACACCGCGCAATCACCGGAAATATAAACCCCCCACACCACGCAATCACCGGAAATATAAAACCCCTCACACCGCGCAATCACTGGAAATATAAACCCCTCACACCGCGCAATCACCGGGAATATAAAACCCCTCACACCGCGCAATCACCGGAAATATAAACCTCCTCACACCGCGCAATCACCGGAAATATAAAACCCCTCACACCTCGCAATCACCGGAAATATAAACCCCCCCCCCACACCGCGCAATCACCGGAAATATAAACCCCTCACACCGCGCAATCACCGGAAATATAAAACCCCTCACACCGCGCAATCACCGGAAATATAAACCCCTCACACCGCGCAATCACGGAAATATAAAACCCCCACACCGCGCAATCACCGGAAATATAAACCCCTCACACCGCGCAATCACGGAAATATAAAACCCTCACACCGCGCAATCACCGGAAATATAAACCCCCCACACCACGCAATCACCGGAAATATAAACCCCTCCACACCGCACAATCACCGGAAATATAAACCCCCCACACCGCGCAATCACCGGAAATATAAACCCCTCACACCGCGCAATCACCGGAAATATAACCCCCCCCCCCCCCCACACCGCGCAATCACCGGAAATATAAAACTCCTCACACCGTGCAATCACCGGAAATATAAACCCCCCACACCTCGCAATCACCGGAAATATAAAACCCCTCACACCGCGCAATCACCGGAAATATAAAACCTCTCACACCGCGCAATCACCGGAAATATAAACCCCCCCCCCCACACCGCGCAATCACCGGGAATATAAAACCCCTCACACCGTGCAATCACCGGGAATATAAAAGCCCTCACACCGCGCAATCACCGGAAATATAAACCCCCCCCCCCCACACCGCGCAATCACCGGGAATATAAAACCCCCCACACCGCGCAATCACCGGAAATATAAAACCCCTCACACCGCGCAATCACCAGAAATATAAAACCCCTCACACCGCGCAATCACCAGAAATATAAAGCCCCCCACACCGCGCAATCACCGGAAATATAAAACCCCTCACACCGCGCAATCACCGGAAATATAAAACCCTTCACACCGCTCAATCACCAGAAATATAAACCCCCCCCACACCGTGCAATCACCGGAAATATAAAACACCCCCACACCGCGCAATCACCGGAAATATAAACCCCCCACACCGCGCAATCACCGGAAATATAAAACCCCCCCTCACACCGCACAATCACCGGAAATATAAACCCCCCCACACCGTGCAATCACCGGAAATATAAACCCCCCACACCGTGCAATCACCGGAAATATAAATCCCCTCAGACCGCGCAATCACCGGAAATATAAAACCCCTCACACCGCGCAATCACCGGAAAAATAAAACCCCCCACACCGCGCAATCACCGGAAATATAAAATCCCTCACACCGCGCAATCACCGGAAATATAACCCCCCTCACACCGCGCAATCACCGGAAATATAAACCCCTCACACCGGAAATATAACCCCCCCCACACCGCGCAATCACCGGGAATATAAAACCCCTCACACCACGCAATCACCGGAAATATAAAACCCCCCACACCGCGCAATCACCGGAAATATAAACCCCTCACACCATGCAATCACCGGAAATATAAAACCCCTCACACCGCGCAATCACCGGAAATATAAAACCCCTCACACCGCGCAATCACCGGAAATATAAAACCCCTCACACCGCGCAATCACCGGAAATATAAACCCCCCCCCCACACCGCGCAATCACCGGAAATATAAAACCTCTCACACCGCGCAATCACCGGAAATATAAACCCCTCACACCATGCAATCACCGGAAATATAAAACCCCTCACACCGCGCAATCACCGGAAATATAAAACCCCTCACACCGCGCAATCACCGGAAATATAAAACCCCTCACACCGCGCAATCACCGGAAATATAAACCCCTCACACCGCGCAATCACCGGAAATATAAAACCCCTCACACCGCGCAATCACCGGAAATATAAACCCCCCCCCACACCGCGCAATCACCGGAAATATAAAACCTCTCACACCGCGCAATCACCGGAAATATAAAACCTCTCACACCGCGCAATCACCGGAAATATAAACCCCCCCCCACACCGTGCAATCACCGGGAATATAAAACCCCTCACACCGTGCAATCACCGGGAATATAAAAGCCCTCACACCATGCAATCACCAGAAATATAACCCCCCACACACCGCGCAATCACCGGAAATATAAAACCCCCTCACACCGCGCAATCACTGGAAATATAAAACCCCCACACACCGCGCAATCACCGGAAATATAAAACCCCTCACACCGCGCAATCACCAGAAATATAAAACCCCTCACACCGCGCAATCACCGGAAATATAAAACCCCCCACACCGCGCAATCACCGGAAATATAAAACCCCTCACACCGCGCAATCCACGGAAATATAAAAACCCCCCACACTGCGCAATCACCGGAAATATAAAACCCCCCACACCGCGCAATCACCGGAAATATAAAACACCCCCACACCGCGCAATCACCGGAAATATAAAACCCCCCCCTCACACCGCGCAATCACCGGAAATATAAACCCCCCCCCCCCCCACACCGTGCAATCACCGGAAATATAAATCCCCTCAGACCGCGCAATCACCGGAATATAAAACCCCCCACACCGCACAATCACCGGAAATATAAAACCCCCTCACACCGCACAATCACCGGAAATATAAACCCCCCCCCCCCACACTGTGCAATCACCGGAAATATAAAACCCCTCACACCGCGCAATCACCGGGAATATAAAAGCCCTCACACCGCGCAATCACCGGAAATATAAACCCACCACCCCCCCCCCACACCGCGCAATCACCGGAAATATAAAACCCCCCCACACCGCGCAATCACCGGAAATATAAAATCCCTCACACCGCGCAATCACCGGAAATATAACCCCCCACACCGCGCAATCACCGGAAATATAAAACCCCTCACACCGCGCAATCACCGGGAATATAAAACCCCTCACACCGCGCAATCACCGGAAATATAAACCCCCCACACCACGCAATCACCGGAAATATAAACCCCTCACAACCGCACAATCACCGGAAATATAAACCCCCCCACACCGTGCAATCACCGGAAATATAAACCCCCTCACACCGCGCAATCACCGGAAATATAAACCCCCCACACCGCGCAATCACCGGAAATATAAACCCCCCACACCGCGCAATCACCGGAAATATAAACCCCTGACACCGCGCAATCACCGGAAATATAAACCCCTCACACCGCGCAATCACCGGAAATATAAAACCCCCCACACCGCGCAATCACCGGAAATATAAAAACCCCTCACACCGCGCAATCACCGGAAATATAAGCCCCTCACACCGCGCAATCACCGGAAATATAAAACCCCTCACACCGCGAAATCACCGGAATATAAACCCTCACACCGCGCAATCACCGGAAATATAAAACCCCTCACACCGCGCAATCACCGGAAATATAAAACCCCCCACACCGCGCAATCACCGGAAATTTAAAACCCCTCACACCGCGCAATCACCGGAAATATAAACCCCTCACACCGCGCAATCACCGGAAATATAACCCCCCCCCACACCGCGCAATCACCGGAAATATAAAACCCCTCACACCGCGCATTCACCGGAAATATAAACCCCCCCACACCACGCAATCACCGGAAATATAAAACCCCCTCACACCACGCAATCACCGGAAATATAAAACACCTCACACCGCGCAATCACCGGAAATATAAAACCCCTCACACCGCGCAATCACCGGAAATATAAACCCCTCACACCGCGCAATCACCGGGAATATAAACCCCTCACACCGCGCAATCACCGGAAATATAAAATCCGGTGATTGATAGTTCTGGTGAGGGGAGTGAGTGAAATGGGGTAAAGATGATTCAGTTTGCTCCATGTTGATCTTTAGGTAGCGGGAGATGAAGGAGGAGATAAATGTTATACACTCTAGATAGCATGGAGGGAACATCAAGACCAGAGCGGTAAATTTGACCAAAAGTTTAGATGGAGAAGACTAAGGGTCATAGGACACTAACAGACAGAGGCTGGGACGACCAGGTGGTGTGCTAGTGTGAGATATTAATGTTTATTTGGTAAGGTATGAGGAGATCCAGGAGAGGGCCAAGTCTGTGATGTCAAGGGACTAGAGAATTTGTATCGGGAGGGTGTGGTCTACTGTGTCGTAGGTGATGGACAGGTCTAGAAGGAGGAGCACAGAGTAATGTAGAAGGCGTAGGACAGGTCTAGAAGGAGGAGCACAAAGTAATGTAGAAGCAGAGGACAGGTCTAGAAGGAGGAGCACAGAGTAATGTAGAAGCAGAGGACAGGTCTAGAAGGAGGAGCACAGAGTAATGTAGAAGCAGAGGACAGGTCTAGGAAGAGCACAGAGTAATGTAGAAGCAGAGGACAGGTCTAGAAGGAGGAGCACAGGGTAATGTAGAAGCAGAGGACAGGTCTAGGAGGAGCACAGAGTAATGTAGAAGGTGGAGGACCGGTCTGGAAGGAGGAGCACAGAGTAATGTAGAAGCAGAGGACAGTTCTAGTAGGAGGCGCACAGAGTTATGTAGAAGGTAGAGGACAGGTCTAGAAGGAGAAGCACAGTGTAATGTAGAAGCAGGGGACAGGTCTAGGAGGAGCACAGTAATGTAGAAGCAGAGGACAGGTCTAGAAGGAGGAGCACAGAGTAATGTAGAAGCAGAGGACAGGTCTAGAAGGAGGAGCACAGAGTAATGTAGAAGCAGAGGACAGGTCTAGAAGGAGGAGCACAGAGTAATGTAGAAGCAGAGGACAGGTCTAGAAGGAGGAGCACAGAGTAATGTAGAAGCAGAGGACGGGTCTAGAAGGAGGAGCACAGAGTAATGTATAAGGCGGAGGACAGGTCACACTTTACAGAAGTCTGTGTGTAGGATGTGACTGCAAAGTGATAAGATAATGCAGAGATCCTGCACACACCGCACAATACATGCTGCTTCCTCACACTTCACTGCGGGGACCTTCCGTACGTACACCCTGGACAGCTGGGACCTTCTGTACATACACACTGGACGGCCGCGACCTTCCATTCGTACACACTGGGCGGCCGGTTTCCATGAATCGTGGTTAGTTTCTGTCATTCAGATGTGAACAAAGTTACTATCCGGTAAAACAATCTACAAGGGAGAGGGGAATACTGTAATAAATACGAATTGTAGATGTCTCTGAAGGTCCAGGATCTCTGGGGTAACTTCTAATATCTGTAAAAACTTATATTAGGGGTGTATTAATTCATAAAGGACATCTGTCACATTGACCACCAGTCTGATCTGTTGGCAGCATATTATATAGCAGGAGGACCTGAGCAGATTGTGTCTCTCCATTCACTTCTATAGGAGTTACAGAAACCGCCTAACAAGGCCACCCAGAGGTGGAGCCGCATCTATGAGACATTTCTGGCGTATCCTGGGGAGAAATGTCAGTGTTGGGAATACCCCTTTATTCCATGTGGTGACGGCTCTGAGAAGATGTTTCTCTCAATGATGAATAAGTGAGGTTCTGTATGTCACACATGATGTTGTCCCCTGTATGATCTCCATCTTCTCCTTCATAAAGACGTCTGCAGAACTGGAGGATCTAGTACTTCTCATCTTCTCCTCCACAACGCTCCTTCTCCTGAGTGACCCACCAAGGATGGACAAGGACAGGAATGAGATGAGCAGAAGAATATTAGACTTCACCTTGGAGATCATCTACCTGTTGAGCGGAGAGGTAAACTTTTCTACATTCTAGAACAAGTCCCACATAGGGAAGGGACAATACATAATAGGAAGTAATAGGAAGAATCCAGTGTCCTGTATAACAGCATCCAGACCTTCCAAGTGATGTCAAGAAGCCACCAGCAGAAAAGCTGAAGAACAGCAACCAATATGGTCAGTTATGTGTCATGTCACCAATGCAGCAATAGTAATGTTGTAGAGCAATGAGAATGACCAGGAACCAGGAGGATCAGGATGACCTCTATATAGAAACATAGAAGATGACGGCAGGAGGAGAGCACATGGTCCATCTAGTCCCCCCAATATTATTTCCTTTTTAGTTTTGGCCTCGTTCTATTTTCTCAATGTCTTTTTGTAGGTGAGGTCTCCAGTATTACAGATGTGGGGTCACTAGAGGTCTATACAGCGGGGTCACAATCTCCCTCTCTCTACTGAGGGGGGAATACTGTGTTCAGTTCTCGAAGTGTCTCTCTCCATACACAGGAGTACACAATAGTGAAGAAGACATCGGGTGACTGTACGACTCCCATCATCCATGAGTCAGGAGGATGGAGCAGTAGTCAGAGCCCCATCACAGAGCCTCCCCCTCACTCCCGGATACATGAGAAGAAGATCTTAGAACTGATCTACAAGATGACGGAGCTGCTGACTGGAGAGGGGACACTGCTGGGAATGCTGGGAAATTCTACAGTAACAGCACTGGAGGTGTCTGGGTGATTGTATCATTGTGTGTGTCAGGTTCCTATAAGGTGTCAGGACGTCACTGTCTATTTCTCCATGGTGGAGTGGGAGTATCTAGAAGGACACAAGGATCTGTACGAGGAGGTCATGATGGAGGACTACCGGCCGCGCACATCACAAGGTGAGAAGAGACAGATATATATATATATTGGCATTACTGTGGGCACAGGCCGGCACTGGCGGCCATGTTGAAGTCTTAATATCGTCATGTGCTGTACATATACACGTGTGTACAATGACGTGTGATGTAGGAGCTCCTCAATTTCTGCTCTTTTCACATCACGTTAGATCCTTATGTTTCCTGTATTTGTCCAATAAATCCAGAACGCTCCATTCACCAGACAGATTATAAAAGAGTGTCCTTGGTACAAATGAAGCCTAGAGCAGCACACTGTACGAGCGCAGTAAAGCGAGGGGCACCGTCCTCGGCTTCATGTGTGTAATGTTCATTCTCTCATTCCCGATGAACTCAGTAACTTGTAATTTCTTTTACTTTTGCTGAAACGGAGGGTTTGGACGTGGGCAGGTTTGGAACACTAAACTCCATCTACATAACGACATGCTGGGGTTTCAGCAGCTCCAAACCTACTGACAGGTTCCCTTCTAAATGCTGCCAGGACTCCTAGAGAAAGCCTGTGAGTCCTGCATCCCCCGCCCACTCAGAATGATTGACAGGTTCCCTTCTAAATGCTGCCAGGACTCCTAGAGAGAGCCTGTGAGTCCTGCATCCCCCGCCCACTCAGAATGATTGACAGGTTCCCTTCTAAACGTTGCCAGGACTCCTAGACAAAGCCTGTGAGTCCTGCATCCCCCGCCCACTCAGAATGATTGACAGGTTCCCTTCTAAACGTTGCCAGGACTCCTAGACAAAGCCTGTGAGTCCTGCATCCCCCGCCCACTCAGAATGATTGACAGGTTCCCTTCTAAACGTTGCCAGGACTCCTAGACAAAGCCTGTGAGTCCTGCATCCCCCGCCCACTCAGAATGATTGACAGGTTCCCTTCTAAACGTTGCCAGGACTCCTAGAGAAAGCCTGTGAGTCCTGCATCCCCCGCCCACTCAGAATGATTGACAGGATTTCCTTTGTGGTCCTGCTGATAAAATCTGAGGATGTGACAGACGTTTCTTGGGGGCCGATGCCGGAGCTCCAAACACACGTTCCTTGCTTTACCTCCTGTCCGTGCAGAACATGTAAGGAGCGATGCTGGAAGGGGTTAATATCAGCCCCCCACAGACCTTGAGATCAGCTGCTAGAGATCTGTGATGTGGGGGGCCATTACTTTACACATCTGGGCACATTTGTGGGGAGGAACAACACAATCATATTCTGTGACCTGCCGCTCACTTGTGGTGCGGAGGATGGGCAGTCGTACCAGGTGTATGTTACTGCCAGTCATCACTTTCCACCAGTGTGCTAAGCTGGTCATACACATTAGATATATGTCGACCGGACCTGCTGGGGGTGTGGCGCTGTCTACAGCGGGGCGGTGTGGCGCTGTCTACAGCGGGGGCGGGTGTGGCGCTGTCTACAGCGGGGGGGGCGGGTGTGGCGCTGTCTACAGGGGGGGGTGGGGGTGGCGCTGTCTACAGGGGGGGGGTGGGGGTGGCGCTGTCTACAGGGGGGGGGTGGCGCTGTCTACAGGGGGGGGTGGCGCTGTCTACAGGGGGGGGTGGCGCTGTCTACAGCGGGGGGGGTGTGGCGCTGTCTACAGCGGGGGGGGGGTGTGGCGCTGTCTACAGCGGGGGGGGGTGTGGCGCTGTCTACAGCGGGGTGGGGGTGTGGCGCTGTCTACAGCGGGGTGGGGGTGTGGCGCTGTGTACAGCGGGGGTGGGGGTGTGGCGCTGTGTACAGCGAGGGGGGGGTGTGGCGCTGTGTACAGCGAGGGGGGGGGTGTGGCGCTGTGTACAGGGGGGGGTGACGCTTTCTACAAGGGGGTTAAGGTGCTATCTGCTGGGGTTTGGCATCTAAGTTTGATGAAACCAAGGGGGAGATGTTCTGGCACTTGTGGAGAGAGCCGGCAGACATGAAAGTGCAGCGCTGCACACACTAAATTCTGTTCCATTCTGCCAACGTTTATGTATGTGACAACTGCCCGGGGCATCAGCAGTTGGAACGTATATAGCCGTATGGCTGTCGTGAAGGGGTTAATAATGTATAGACAATATTGCCTACAGAGGTGTACACAGGCTGTAAGAGGCTAATAATCAAGTAACACCCAGACAGTGTTTTTTTTGGTTGTAGGGAACTCTCGATATAGAGGCGCCCTGTGTCCCGCCACTTTCATGTGTATCCTCATCCACAGGACGCAGATACAGTTAAATACTATGGTGGAGCAGGGAGTCGTTAACGTCCCGCCGTTCACTCTGGTAGGTCACAGTCTACTTTAGGCCTGCGGCTTACAAGGTGCAGGAACATCGGCACTGGTAGTGAGGACCTCAACATTGTAATCTCGGCTCTGATCAGTAAACATAGAAGTGTAGAGAGAAGTGTCTGATATCTAGACAGATATACAGTAGTCATGTATTCAGTCACTGTGTGTTTCCTACAGATGGATCCAGTAGGAGAAATCCACCAGAGAGATGTCCCAGTCCTCTGTATTCCCAGGACTGTCCAGAGGAAAATCACAATGTCCCAGAGAATCATCAGGTAGATGAAGCTGAGCCCTATACCAGATCTATATAGGGGGGTGTGGAGATTTTTGGTCCTGCGGTCATAGATGGGGTCATAGATTTTGGTGGTTTCTTATGTTGATCTGTTCGATTCTTCGCACTCTGCTATATTGTACTGAATTGTTACATGTGTGAATATCAGGGGGAAGATCTGACTAATAATAAAGCGGAGGATGAAGAAGAGCGGGTGAGGGGAGATCAACCGTGTAACAGTGAAGTGGAGGAGGAAATTCCAGGAGGTGTTACCAGAGGTCAGTAATAATGAATTTAGAAAGTGAATTGGGAGGTTTGGTAAGGTGGGGCTCCTCCTTAGTTCTACATTACAGTAACACGTCAGACAATGTGTTATACATAGTGCAGGACTTGAGGGAGCTGTGACTGCACATAGAAGTTCTCTACAAGGTGATCTATGAATTCGGGGTCTGAGAGAACTCTGTTTAACCGCTTAAACACCACATCAATGCTGATAGGGGCTCGTGGCGTCACAGCACATTTTTTTGTGGCGTCCACGTTACATAAAAGTCTATAGTGAAATATAATCCAACAAAATGCAAAGTCGTCCCATGGTATGTCTCCCTCTCCTTGTATGTGTAATACAACTATCCCCCCTCCCCCTCCACTTGTCTCTATGGTTATCATAACTCTTTTCCCTTTCATAGTCTATGCAGAGGATCCCCCGTTATGATACCCATACAGTGTATGACACACAAGTCAGGAGATCTGTAGATTGTATGAACATGAGGAGGGTTGGGAGCGCGCCTGAGGTGTGCTGGCAAGATTGGGAGCGCGCCTGAGGTGTGCTGGCAAGATTGGGAGCGCGCCTGAGGTGTGCTGGCAAGATTGGGAGCGCGCCTGAGGTGTGCTGGCAAGATTGGGAGCGCGCCTGAGGTGTGCTGGCAAGATTGGGAGCGCGCCTGAGGTGTGCTGGCAAGATTGGGAGCGCGCCTGAGGTGTGCTGGCAAGATTGGGAGCGCGCCTGAGGTGTGCTGGCAAGATTGGGAGCGCGCCTGTGGTGTGCTGGCAAGATTGGGAGTGCAGAGCAGCAGAAAAATATTTTTTTGAACGTCCTTTTATTTTTCTAGGATGTTCCAAGGCTTATAAGTTTAGCAGCAATTTCTCACATTTTCAAAAAAAATTCAAAAGCCTGAGGGACCAGTTCAGTTCTGAAGTGGCTTTGAGGGGCCTATATATTAGAAACCCCCATAAATCATCCCATTTAAAATCTGCACCCCTAAAAGTATTCAAAAGACTGAGCGCACCGTCAGGAGTGTGGACTCTTATGGTTATTGTACGAAAACGCGGCCCAAGGAAAAAGCTGCACCCACTCATCATGCTGTCTGGAGATGAAGTGTCGTAGGTAGTTCTCCATGATCTGATTGATCCTCTCGACTTGACCATTGGATTGATGATAGTAGGTTGAGGAAAAGTCCAACTTGACATTGAGGTGTTTACAGAGGGCTCTCTAGAAACTTGAGGTGAACTGAACCCCCCGATTAGACACGATATGCCGCGGTAAGCCGTGTAGGCGGAAGACGTGTTGGATGAAGAGGTTGGCCAGTCCAGGAGCAGACGGTAGACCGGTCAGCGGAATGAAGTGAGCCTTCTTCGAAAATCGGTCCACCACCACCCAGACCGCACTGCATCCCGCAGAGGGAGGCAGGTCCGTAACAAAGTCCATTGCTATATGCTGCTATGGAGCATCGGCCATAGGCAGCGGCTGGAGCAGCCCAGCAGGTTTGGAGTGAGCAACCCTGTTAGCTGCGCACACCGAGCAGGATGAATCAAAGTCCATGATGTCTTTGGGCAGCGTGGGCCCCCAAAAATGACGGGCAAAAAGGTCTCAGGTTTTACGGGTACCCACGTGACCTGCCAGTCTGGAGCTGTGTCCCCAGTGGAGGATTCTCCCTCTGTCTGCCAGGCGCACAAAACTCCTCCCCGGAGGGATGTTTC
The DNA here is from genome assembly GCF_050947455.1 of Rhinoderma darwinii. Taxonomy (NCBI): domain Eukaryota; kingdom Metazoa; phylum Chordata; class Amphibia; order Anura; family Rhinodermatidae; genus Rhinoderma; species Rhinoderma darwinii. Next base: position 659,491,821 of record NC_134687.1, read on the forward strand.
TAACTTGCAGGGGGTTGACAGGGACAATGCAAGACGGATCAATAATATTTTGTGGAGACTCCATGGTGTCCTCTGTCTCGAACGACCTGGAAAAGGCATCAGCCCTCACATCCTTTTCAGCCAGACGGTAGTGGAGCTCAAGCTGGAACCGGGCAAAGAACAGCGACCACCTGGCCTGACGAGAGTTCAGCCGTTGGGCTGTCTGGAGATAGGTTAGATTCTTGTGGTCGGTGAATATCAGGATGGGATGAACTGCGTCCTCTAGTAGATGCCTCCACTCCTCCAGGGCCAATTTGATGGCCAATAACTCCCAAACGAGTAGTTGCGTTCTGCGGAAGAGAAGGGTTTAGAGTAATAACCACAAACCATTGTCTTGCCCTTGAAACCTCTCTGGAATAGGAATGCACCACCACCAACAGAGGAGGCGTCCACCTCCAACGAAAACTGTCGAGATACATCAGGATGATTGAGGGTGGAGGCTCACGTGAAGGCACTCTTCAGGCTATTAAATGCGGATTCCCCCTCTGGAGTCCACACCTTGTCTTTCATGCCTTTCTTGGTGGGGGTAGAGATGGGAGATGTCAGTGAGAAGTTCGGGATGAACTGCCGGTAAAAATTGTCGAATCCCTGAAAACGCTGTATGGACCTTAGGCCTTGAGGGTGTGACCATTCCAGTATGGCCTTTACTTTCTACGGATTCATCTTGAGACCTTGGTCCGAGATTATGTAGCCCAGGAAGTGTAGAGAACTCCTCTCAAACATGCACTTCTCCAGCTTGGTATACAGATGATTCTCCCTCAATCGCAGCAGAAATTGACGGACATGTCTCTGATGAGTCAACGGGTCTGGGGAAAAAATTAAGATATCAGCAAGATAGACCACATTACAAACATAGGGGAGATCCCGGAAGATGTCATTGACTATTTCTTGGAAGACCCCGGGAGGATTACACAGGCCGAAGGGCATCACCAGATATTTACAGTGCCCGTCTCGGGTGTTAAATGCTTTCTTCCATTCGTCACTCTGGTGAATCCGGATTAGGTTGTAGGCCCCACGCAGATCTAGTTTGGAATTTTTTCTAGCTCCTCCTATGCGGTCAAAAAGCTCTGAAATCAATGTCAACGGATATCTGTTCTTGACCGTGATCTGGTTGAGACCCCGGTAGTTAATGCAGGGTCGCATAGAACCGTCATTTTTCTTGACTAAGTAGAATCCGGCTTCTGCTGGTGCTTAGGACTTCCGTATAAAACCCCTCTCCAGATCCTCCTTAACCCCTTAAGAGTATGTTCACACGAGGTCATTACGTCCGTAATTGACGGACGTATTTCGGCCGCAAGTACAGGACCGAACACAGTGCAGGGAGCCGGGCTCCTAGCATCATAGTTATGTACGATGCTAGGAGTCCCTGCCTTGCTGCCGGACAACTGTCCCGTACTGTAATCATGTTTTCAGTACGGGACAGTTGTCCGGCAGCAGGGCAGGGACTCCTAGCGTCGTACATAATTATGATGCTAGGAGCCCGGCTCCCTGCACTGTGTTCGGTCCGGTACTTGCGGCCGAAATACGTCCGTCAATTACGGACGTAATGACCTCCTGTGAACATACCCTTAAGGAAGCAGCCTTTTTGAGTTTTGGCCTTAAGGCTCAGAGCCCATTTTTCAAATCTGACATATTTCACTTTATGTGGTAATAACGTCTGAATGCTTAAACCTATCCAAGCGATTCCGAGATTGTTTTCTCGTGACACATTGGGCTTCATGTTCGTGGTAAAATTTGGTCGATATATTCAGTGTTTATTGGTGAAAAATTGCAAAATTGAAAGAAAATTCTGAAAAAATTAAATTTTTCAGAATTTAAATGCATCTGCTTGTAAAACAGACGGTTATACCACCCAAAATAGTTACTAGTTCACATTTCCCATAGCTCTACTTTAGATTGGCATCGTTTTTTGAACATTCTTTTATTTTTCTTGGACGTTACAAGGCTTAGAACATAAACAGCAATTTCTCATATTTTTAAGAAAATTTCAAAAGCCTTTATTTTTTTTAAGGTACCTGTTCAGTTCTGAAGTGGCTTTGAGGGTCCTATGTATTAGAAACCCTGATAAAACACCCCATTTTAAAAACTAGACCCCTCAAAGTATTCAAAAGAGCATTTAGAAAGTTTTTTTTAACCATTCAGGCGTTTCACAGGAATTAAAGCAAAGTGGAGGTGAAATTTGCAAATTTAATTTTTCTTGCTGAATTTCTATTTTTTTCTGTAACACAGAAGATTTTACCAGAGAAACACTACTAAATATGTATTGTCCAGATTCTGCAGTTTTTAGAAATGTCCCACATGTGGCTCTACTGCGCTCGTGGACTAAAACACAAGCCCCAGAAGCAAAGAAGCACCTAGTGCATTTTGAGGCCTTTTTTATTAGAATATATTTTAGGCAGCATGCCAAGTTTGAAGAGGTGTTGAGGTATCAAAGCAATGGAAACCCACCAGAAGTGACCCCGTTTTGGAAACCACACCCCTCAAGGAATTCATTTATGGTTGTTGTTATCATTAACAAAATACCCCATTTTTTTGCCCAATTTGTCCTGAGTGCGGCAATACCCCATTTGTGGTGATAAACTGCAGTTTGGGCCCATGGGAGGGCTCAGAAGGAAAGGACCACCATTTGGCCTTCTGGAGCTTTTCTGGTGCTACGTCATGCATGCAGAAGCCCCTGAGGTACCAGTACAGTTGAAACCCCCGAGAAGTGACCCCATTTTAAAAACTACACCCCTTAAGACATTCATCTAGAGGTGTAGTGAGCATTTTGACCAGAGACATACACCCCATAAACTGTAATGTGGGTTCTCCCGGGTACGGCAATACCCTACATGTGGCTGTTATCAGCTGCCTGGGCACACAGGGAAAGATGAGGGGGATAAGCTGTGCGGAGTGCGTCAGGGTAGATGAAAAATCAAGGGATGTGTGATAAATTTTAAAACACTTTCATACAGAGCCCTGGTTTTTCGGGACACGTGTCACATTGAGATATTGTGTCCTTCCTTATCCCCCTCTTCTAACAGACTTTGCACCTCTTTTGACTTTTTCCCTTCTTGCCAGTTTGGGGAACTTCTTCTGGAAAGTGTTGCCCTGGTGTGATGCCTGTGGCCTCGCTTCCAGAAGTACTGGGTGCCCCCTTCTTGGTCCCTAAAGATTAGGTTCTTGATAATGATGTGCACGGCCAGCTTCTTATACCACACCGCATGGCGCTGTAGGGCTTCAGGACTTGATCTGACAAGTCCACCCCTCCCATGTACCTATTGTAGTCCAGGATGCAGTCTGGTTTGGGGGTCTGTACTGGTACCTCGTACAGGTACATGGGTACTGGTGAGGCATCTCTCTTGTACTTGACACACAATATGTTGCTGCTAGAATGTGCAAGGCACTCAGATTTCTTCTAGCAGTGCCGCATGCCACAGTACTTCTGTAAGCGAGGCACTTGAAGAGTGGGACGCTGGTATAAAAATTATCCAGGTAGAGTTGGTAACCCTGGTCTAGCAGTGGGTGCACCAAATCCCACACAATTTTTGCATTAACTCCAGTAAGGGGGGGCATTTTGGGGGCATTTTGGGGGCTGAATACCTTCCCTTCATATATCCTAAATTTGTAGGTATAACCTGATGCATTCTCGCACAGCTTATACATCTTCACGCCATACCTTGCCCTCTTACCCGGCAGGTACTCGCAGAATTGAAGCCTCCCTTTAAAATCTACCAAGGACTCCTCAATAGAAATACACTTCTCGGGGGTGTATGCTTGGGAAAACCGGGCACTGAAACGGTCTAATAGGGGTCTCCGTTTATACAAACGGTCAAAACTGGGGTCATCTCAGGGTGGGCACGGCTCATTATCAGTATAATGTAAAAAGCGAAGAATTGCCTCATTTATTTATTTTATTTTTTTAGGTTCCAGTTCAGTTCTGAAGTTGCTTTGAGGGGCCCATATATTAGACACCCCAATGAAACATGCCATTTTTAGAAACTAGACTCCTCAAGGTGTTTCACAGGAATTTAGAGCAAAGTAGAGGTGAAATTTACATTTTATTTTCTTTTCTCAGAAAATCCATTTTATACCATTTTTTTTCTATAACAAAAAAATGTTTTACCAGAGAAACGCAACTTAATACGTATTGGCCAGGTTGTTCAGTTCTGAGAAATATCCCACATGTGGCCCTAGTGCGGTAATGGACTGAAGCGCCGGCCTCCGAAGAAAAGGAGCACCTAGTGGATTTTGAGGCCTCTTTTTTTTATTAGGCACCATGTCCTGTTTGAAGAGGTCTTGTGGTGCCAAAACATTGGAAACCCCCCAAAAGTGACCCCAATTTGGAAACTAGACCCCTTGAGGAATCCATTGTAGTTTTCTTGGGGTGCATGCGGCTTTTTGATCAGTTTTTATTCTATTTTTAGGTGGCGTGGTGACTAAAAAACAGCAATTCTACTATTGTTTTTTTATTCAATTTTTTTTACAGCATTCACCGTGCGCTATAAATGACATATTCACTTTATTCTGCGGGGCGATACGATTACTGCGATACCAGATGTTTATAGTTTTTGTATGTCTTATGGCGTTTGCACAATAAAATACCTTATGTAAAAAAAACATTTAATTTTTGTGTTACCTTATTCTAAGAGCCAGAACTTTTTTATTTTTCCATCAATAAAGCCGTGCGAGGACTTATTTTTTGCATAACGAACTGTAGTTTCGATCAGTACCATTTTTAGGTACATGCGACTTTTTGATCTCTTTTTATTCCATTTTTTGGGAGGTGAAGTGACCAAACAATTGTGATTCTGGTACGGTTTATTATTATTTTCTTTTACGGCGTTTACTGCACGGGATAAATAACAAAATAATTTTGTAGTTCAGGCCGTTACGGACGCGGCGATACCAATTATGTATAGTTTATTTGTTTATATATTTTTATTAATAATAAAGGACTGATAAGGGAAAAAGGGGGATTTTTACTTTTATTACTTTTAAAACTTTTATTTATTTATTTTTACACCTTTTTTTTTTTTTACTTTATTACGTTGTCCCCCTTGAGGACAGGAAGCCCTGATCGCTATTCTAATACACTGCACTACATGCGTAGTGCAGTGTATTAGAGCTGTCAGCTACTCACTGACCGCAAGCATAGTGAGTCCTGACTTTGTCAGGACCCACTAGGCTTCCGTCGATGGCATAGCCGGACGCCATTTTAGGTGTCCGGTTGCCATAGTCACCATCGCCGGCCGCTATCGTGTAGCAGGCCGGCGATGTTAGCTTAACCCCTAAAAAGCCGCGATCGCTATTGAACGCGGCTTTTAAGGTGTTAATCAGCGGGGACACAGCGATCGGTCCCCGCTGTAGGAGCTGTGGCAACTGCTGTACGAGACGGCAGCTGTCACAGCTCCTGCATGTGTCGGGAGGACGGCCGAAATGGCCGTTACTCCCGTGACGTACTATTCTGTCATGGGGCGCGAACGGGGCGGTTTCCATGACGTAATAGTACGTCACTGAGCGTTAAGGGGTTAATATAGGCGGACATGGACTGAGTCTCTTTCAAGGAGAGAGGATATACCCTACCACGGGGAAGGGATGCATCAGGAACTAGCTCGATAGGACAGTCATACGCCCGGTGTGGGGGCAGTGTCTCCGCCTCCTTCTTGCTGCAGACATCCGAGAACATAGCATAATGAGAGGGAAATCCTGTCAAAGACTGAGGACTAGGAGGTGGGACCAGATGGAGCAGTCAAGGCACTTGGGACCCCACTGGTGAACCTCTCCGGAATTCCAGTCCAGAACTGGGGCATGTAGTCTGAGCCAGGGCAGGCCCAGCAGTACAGGATTGACGGCCTTGGCTACAACAAGAAATGAGATGAGTTTGGAATGAAGAGCCCCTACCTGGAGCCTCAGCGGTTTGGTCACAGCTGCAATCAGGACATGGGCTCCGAAGCCGCAATAAAGACAAAGTCCCGAAGTGCATCTGCGCTGTTTCTCCTGAACGGATAATTTAAGCCAGTCTACCTGCATAGGCTCCTCAGGTGGGACACCTGGTGAGGGTAACAGGAACTGCTGGAAGGTAGGAGCCAGCCTAGGGATTCTTCTCACCCGACGAATCTCCAGGGATCGTTCCCTGAGCCTCATATCAACCCGGGTGGCAAGCAAAATATGGCCGTCCAGGGTGGATGGCAGATCACGAGCAACCTGTTCGTCCTTGATCTCGGACGACAATCCCTGCCAGAATGTAGCCACCAGGGCCTCATCGTTCCAGGACCGCTCTCCTGCTAAGGTATGGAATTGAATGGCGTACTTGCCCATGGAGGTGTCTCCCTGGCACAGGTTCAGCAAGGAGACCGCCCGGGTCTCTGGTCCCTGTCCTTCCCAAATTGGGTTCGCCCACGCTAGTGCCTTGCCAGTAAGCAGAGAAACAATGAAGGCAATCTTGGCGCCATCAGACGAAAATGCTCTGGCATGAAGAGCGAAGTGGCTCTGGCACCGATTTGAGGAATCCCTTGCAGGTACTTGCGTCTCTGTTGTAACGAGGCGGTAGTGGTAGAGAGCATCGGGGATCAACACTGGTGCTGACAGGAGGTGTAGCAGGAGGATCAGTCGGAACGGGAGCTGAGGAGGCTGCATCTTGTACAGCAATCCGCTGTTCAATGGAATTCACTGGGGGAGGAGTTGGTCCTGTCGTGGATGCAGGTCTCGCAGATCGGCCTGCATCGCTTGAGACATCGACATAGTCTTAGGCTGACCAGCGGAGTCCATGACCTGAGCGTACTGTCCCGTTTGGTGCGTGGACCCATTGGGCCATACCGCCTTGACGGTATGGCAACTGGCCAACAGGATACAAGTCAAAGTCTATAGTTCGAATAGGTGTACCTGTGGTAAGTTCTGACAGTAGCGAAGATAGGCTTGGATGGGACCTTGGCAGCAGGCAGACACTAGGCGTAGTATGGCAAGACAGGCGTAGTACTCAGCACAACACGACTCCAACTCTAGACGCCACTTGGACCAGGATAACACGGGATACAAAAAGCAGGAACGGGAACACTGAGAACTGGAAAACACTTAAGGGACCATTTGCAGAGACAACAATGCTCAGGCAATGCAGGAAAGGGTAGGGCCCGTCTTATTGTTCAGGATCATGGGCTAATTTGGTAATAGATTCAGGTGCACGCGCTGGCCCTTTAAGACCGAGCACGAGCGTGCGTGCGCACCCTACTGGACACAGCAGATTGAAATGGAAGTGAGCGTTGGTGTCTCCTGAGAAGGAGATACGGGCCAGCGCTCACTGATCCATGGCTGCGGCCGTCAGGAGGTGAGTAATCCTGATGGTCCGCGGCCATGGGTGTTACACAATTATGTAATTATTTTTAGAAAATTTTAAGTATTCTTTTTTCAGCATTCACCGTGCGCCATAAATTACATGTTAACTTTATTCTGCGGGGTCGATACGATTACGGCGATACCAAATGTAAAGGATCTGCCAGGCACAGCTTCAGGGTTAACTTCCATAGGTAATCAGTCTTCACCTGAGTCTATCTCTCTGAGACTGACTCCAGCTTCCACCACTCAGGCTGGCAGGCTTAGGAGTGGGAGAGCCTATCGCAGCCTGGCCAGACTCAGCTAGCTCCCGCCCTCTGTCTATTTATACCTGCCTTTCCTGTTCCTCCTTGCTTGTGATTCTTTCCGTGTGGTTTCCTGGCCCAGCTACAGCTCCTAACAATTTGATCCTGCTCCATTCTGACCCTGGCTTTCTGACTACTCTTCTGCTCTGCGTTTGGTACCTCGTGCTCTCCTGGTTTGACTTGGCTCGTTCACCACTCTGTTGCTCACGGTGTTGCCGTGGGCAACTGCCCCTTTCCCTTTGCTTTATATTCCCTTGTATGTTTGTCTTGTGCACTTACTGAGCGTAGGGACCGCCGCCCAGTTGTACCCCGTCGCCTAGGGCGGGTCGTTGCAAGTAGGCAGGGACAGAGTGGCGGGTAGATTAGGGCTCACTTGTCCGTTTCCCTACCCCTATCATTACACCAAATTGATATAATTTTAGTTTTTTTTAGTATTCCAGCTTTTGCACAATAAAATCACTTAAAAAAAAAAAACGACAACATAAAACCATTTGCCATAGTCTAAGATCTATAACTTTTTTTTTTTATTTTGCGTCGACAAAGCTGTGTCAGGGCATTTTGTTTATTTTCAGGACGGGCTGTCATTTATATTGGTTCTATTTTGGGGTAAATATGAGTTTTTCATCACTCTTTATTCCATTTTTTAGGAGGAGATGTGACTTACAAACAGCGATTCTGGTGTTATTTTTTAATATTTTTTTCTTGTTGTGCGTTCACCATGTGGGATAAATTACATAATAGTTTTATAGTTTGTGTCCTTACGGATGCTACGATACCAATTTATGTGTAGTTTATAAAAGGCTTATTATGGGGAAAAATGTTGGGTTTTTAACTTTGAAACTTTTTTATTATTATACATTTTTATTAACTGTTTCACTAAGGGACTTGAAGGCCTGCAACACTGATCACTATACTAATACATTACACTACCTACACAGTGCAATGTGTTAGAGCTGTCAGTGTGACACTGCCAGCAAGACAATTAGGACCTGCCGGAGGCAGGTCCTAACAGGCTTCAGGACTTAGCAGACAAGGAGGCCATTGTTAGGCCTCCGGTTGCCATACCATCCATTGGCACCCACATGAACAACTCGCAGGGGTGCCGGTCGGCTAAAAAACTCTTAGATTCCGCAATTCCTATTGACCTTGGCATCTAAGGGGTTAATCGGGCCGGATCGGAGGCCAGCTCTGTCCATTAGAGCAGGGACACTCGGTGGTGATGGCACGGGCTTGGCTTCTGAGCCTGCGTTAAAACTGTAACGTAACTGTACTGCGGTTTGTGGGAACTACTTTCTGACTGCACTGTATATATACGGCACAAGTCGGAATGGGATTAAGCATAATTTTGGAATAGTCTACATAAATAGAAAGATATAAACACATACATTTTGGTGATTTCCTTTGTACGTTGTCATTTTTTGGGTTCTTCAATTACTGATCCCCTAATAATAACAGCTGAGAAGAAAGATCCTCATTATAGTTCTGTATTTAATATAGGACTGGGACAAGAATTGAGGAACTATTCGAAAACACACAAGGTCCCCATGACAACTCTGCACACAAGTCATAAGGGGATATGTTGTCTTCAGGATATTTCCATAGTACAACCTTAGGCCTCAATATCAAGCACTCCGATCTCTGCTATAATCTACTGTATATTTTTTGAAACATGTCTTCTGGTAGGTCTCTCCTTTAAGCTTTTATAGTGGTTTTAGCAATGTGTTTTTTTGTTTTTTTTTTACTTTCAGGGCAATCTTCCAGATCTAATGATTATTAGGAACCTTGTATTTCACATGTAATTATTGTACACACAAAAAACGTGTCCGTGACTACCACCTGCTCTCAGAGGGCACTGCACTAGGTCCACCTATTCTGTGCTAGATAGAAACCTCTTTCCTCTTAGAACAGCCTCAATTCTTAGGCCTGCTTCATACGCTGTGTTCGGACTGTATTATGGCTGTATTTCTCTGACCAAATACAGTTCAGGGAGCCAGACTCCTAGCAGCATAATGATGCAGGATACTTTTGAGTCACTGCCTTTCCACGGGACTACTGTACTAAAGACAAAATTGCGCCACGGGGCAGGGTCTCCTAATATTATAAATCACTATGATGGTAGAAGTCCGGCTCCCTGAACTGTGTTTGGTCCGGGAAATCCATCCGACATACGGTACGAACACGGCCGTGTGAAGCAGGCCTTTAGTGGAATGGATTCAACAATGTACTGGAAACCTTTATTACAGATTGTGATCGATAACCCCACTTTGTCTATTCAGCGTCCACGGCCGCGGACCGCCGTTCTTACTCACGGCAGCCACAGGTATGGATCTGTGAGTGCCGGCCGGCATCTCCTTCCTAAAAGAAGTCCAGCACTCACTTCTGCTCTATTCGGCTGTGTCCCGTAGGGTGCGCGCGCATTCTCGTGCCCGGCCTAAAGGGCCAGTGCGCGCACATTAATTTTATTAATCAACCCTAATCTCTCTGGACTATAAAAGGGGCCCTCCCCTTTCACTCCCTGCCTGAGAGTTGTTTTTAATTCCCATGTTAGTCTTTGCAAATGGTCCCTATGTGTTATCCTGTTCCCAAGTGTTCCCGTGCCCTACTGCCTGTTCCTGTAGCCTGTGCTGTGTTGGTTCCTGAGCCCTATTGAGTGTTGGAGTCGTGTTCTGTCATCAGTCACATCTGCTGTCATCTGTTATGGCAGGAAGGAGGTGAAGGGAAAAAGTGAGCCCTAATCTACCCACCGCCCTGTCCCTGCCTACTTGCAACGACCCGCCCTAGGCGATGGGGTACAACTTGGCGGCGGTCCCTACGCTGACTAAGTGCAAGGGGATACAAACAGGGAACAAGCAAGGGAAGGGGCAGTAGCCCACGGAACACCATGAGGAAACGGAGTGGTGAACGAGCCAGTCAGGATCAGGATGTAGTGGAGTATACAAACGCAGAGCACGGGGCAGGAAGCAAGCCAGGGGCAGAGCGAAGCAGGATAAGCGGGAACTGAAGCAAGGCAGAAGCACGGCAGGAGCAGGCAGGAACAGGCTGGAGCAAGGCAGCAGTGGGGCCAGGAATCCAAGAAGAATAACAAGCAATGAGGAAGAGAAAACGGCAGGTATAAATGGACAGGGGGCGGAGCTAACTCCGACTGACCAGGCCGCGATAGGCTCTCCCACTCCTGAGCCTGCCACCCTGATTGGTGGGAGCCGGTGTCAGTCTAAGAGGTCTGGCCTCAGGTGTCGACTGATTAATCCTGGGAGTATCCACAGACGTAGTGCCTGGCACATCCTTTACATCATCTGCCACGCCTGATATCCTCCATCACATGTGGCATCCTCAGTCGTCTAAAGTTCCATCTCTGCCTAGGTACTGCGACTGTCTGGACTATGCAGGTACCCTTGTGCTGGACTTTTTATTTATTGGGTATTGGTGTTATTTGGCCAGCTGACTCCCCGCTACGGCGGTGTGGCCTAGTGGGTCCACATACCCATAGATCGTGACAGTATCCTCAGGCCATGGACCCCACTGGTCAACCCAAGACCTTAACGACGTCACAAGCCATGCAGGCAGACATGCAAGACCTTCAGTCAGAACAAGACCAACTCCTCCTGTCGGTGAACGCCATTGCGGCTGGATGCGCAAGCTGCAGTCGTCACAACACTGTCCCTCATAGACGTCTAATGGATAAATTAAGGACTATAGGTTTAGATGGTATAGTTTTTAATTGGATTGAGAATTGGCTCAAGGACCGTATCCAGAGAGTTGTGGTCAATGATTCCTACTCTGAATGGTCCCCGGTTATGAGTGGTGTACCCCAAGGTTCCGTGCTGGGACCACTATTATTCAAATTATTTATTAATGATATAGAGGATGGGATTAATAGCACCATTTCTATTTTTGCAGATGACACCAAGCTATGTAATATAGTTCAGTCTATGTAAGATTTTCGTGAATTGCAAGCGCACTTAAACAAACTGAGTGTTTGGGCGTCCACTTGGCAAATGAGGTTTAATGTAGATAAATGTAAAGTTATGCACCTGGGTATGAACAACTTGCATGCATCATATGTCCTAGGAGGAGCTACACTGGGGGAGTCACTTGTTGAGAAGGATCTGGGTGAACTTTTAAATCATAAACTAAATAACAGCATGCAATTTCAATCAGCTGCTTCTAAGGCTAGCAAGATATTGTCGTGTATTAAAAGAGGCATGGACTCGCGGGACAGGGATATAATATTACCACTTTACAAAGCATTAGTGAGGCCTCATCTAGGATATGCAGTTCAGTTCTGGGCTCCAGTTCATAGAAAGGATGCCCTGGAGTTAGAAAAAATACAAAGAAGAGCAACGAAGCTAATAAGGGGCATGGCGAATCTAAGTTATGAGGAAAGATTAAAAGAACTAAACCTATTTAGCCTTGAAAAAAGACGACTAAGGGGGGACATGATTAACTTATATAAGTATATTAATGACATATACAAAAAATATGGTGAAATCCTGTTGAATGTAAAACCCTATAAAAAAAACAAGGGGGCACTCCCTCTGTCTGGAGAAAAAAAGGTTCAACCTGCAGAGGCGACAAGCCTTTACTGTGAGAACCCTGAATCTATGGAATAGTCACAGCAGGGACAGTAGATGGCTTTAAAAAAGGCTTAGGTAATTTCCTAGAACAAAAAAATATTAGCTCCTATGTGTAGAAATGTTTTACTTCCCTCAACCGTACGAGCTACGTAACTTTTTCTGCTGTTCCTCCTGTCCGTACCAGTGGCGACCCCGATGCTCCCTGCCACTACCTCCTCACTATGACGGAGACACGAGGTACTGCAGGGGATTTTTTGAACCAGTGCCAGGTCCACTTCAGACTACATACAAAGGCCTTCCGCTCTGATGACGCAGGGATCGCCTTCATAATCTCTCTCCTTACTGGCAAGGCCCTGACAAGGGCGAACCCTCTTTGGGAACATCAGGGACTAGAGGCTCGTGACTTGCAGTATTTTTTACAGACTCTCTGTTCTATATTTGAAGAATCTGGTTGAGTTTCTTCTGCTGCTGACCCTACACCTGGGAGACATCTCTGTGGGCTATTCAGTTCCGTACGCTGGCTGCAGAACTAACCTGGAATAACGAGGCCTTGGTGGCTACATTCTGGCAGGGACTGTCTTCTGGGATTAAAGACGAGCTTGCCGCTCGCAATCTGATCTCTTTCTTCTAGCCACCCGGGTTGACATGAGGATCCGGGAGCGTTCCCAAGAGGTTCGCCGGGAGAGGATTTCCTGGGCTAGCTCCTAGTTTCCAGCAATCCCTACTGTCCTCATCAGTTGTTCCACCAGAGGAGCCTATGCAGGTGGACCGGGTCAAATTGTCTACTCTGGAGAAACCACACAGACGCACTTCAGGACTTTGTCTGTATTGCGGCCTCAGAGGCCTTGTTGTGCATTTGTCTCCCGAGAAGCCAAATAAACTCCAGTGCTTAGGATTGGTTGGAGAGACAACTCTAGGCGGAACGGCACTAAATAATTATCTTCCAAACTAACCATTCCTGTGACAATAGTGTCTGGCGAGAAGACGCATCGGGTCTCCGCCTATCTGGACTCAGGATCCTCGGCAAAATTCATCCAGCAAGACCTAGTGGATCATCTTTGGCTGTTGCCTCTGTGAATGGTCTTCGTCAGCCTGATCCAATCGTGTCTGAAACCAAGCCGCTGAAGCTCCAAGTTGGAGTCCTTCATACTGAACTGATTGAACTTCCTTGTCTTGCCTAAAGCCGTCAATCCGCTTCTACTGGGCCTGCCTTGGCTCCGGCTGCATGTTCCTGTCCTGGATTGGAGTTCCGGAGAAGTTCTTTATCGGTCCCAAATGTCCCCAGCGTTGCCTGTTACAGCTCCACCCTGTCCCGCCTTCTCTGCCTCAGTCATTAGCGGGATTACCTGCTTATTTTTCTCAATTTGCAGATGTCTTTAGAAAAAAGGAGGCTGAGATGTTTCCCCCACACCGGTCTTACGACTGTGTCTAATTGAACTGGTTCCAAATGCTTCTCCATGTGGACGGGTATATCATCTCTCCTTGCCAGAGACTCAATCCATGTCCGCCTACATCAAGGAGAATCTGGAGAAGGGTTTCATATGAAAGTCTTCCTCCCCGGCCAGGGCCGAGTTCTTTTTCGTTAAGAGGAAAGGTGGATCTCTTGGACCCTGCATTGACTACAGTGGTCTCAACCACATCACGGTCCAGAACAAATACCCGTTGACACTAATATCCAAACTATTTGACCGTATACAAGGAGACAGGATTTTTTCGTAATTAAGCTTGCGTGGGGCTTACAATTTTTGATCCGAATCCGTCAAGGTGACAAGTAGAAAATGGCATTCAGCACTCGAGACGGGCACTACGAATACCTGGTGATGCTTCGGTTTATGTAACGCTCCCGCGGTCTTCCAGGAATTAGGATATCTTGATATCTTCTGAGATCTCGATGTCTGTGTTGTGGTCTATCTCAATGATATTTTGATTTTCTCTCCAGATCCGACGACACATCGGAGGCATGTTCGTCAACTTCTACTGTGATTAAGGGAGAATCGTCTGTATTCCAAGCTGGAGAAGTGTGTCTTTGTAAAAAATGATCTGCCCTTCCTGGGTTACATGATTTTGGATCAAGGTCTCAAGATGGACCCTGAGAAGGTAAAGACCGTCCTGGAATGGCCACGTCCTCATGGCCTGTGGTCCATATAGCGTTTTTCGGGATTTGCCAACTTCTACCGGCAGTTTATCCCACACTTCTCATCACCGACGGCTCCAATCTCTACCCTTACCAAGAAGTGTGTGAACGTCAGGGTGTGGACTCGAGAGGCAGAATCTGCATTTAATAGCCTCAGGAGTGCTTTTACCTCCGCCTCTATCCTCTATCAACCTGACGTCTCTCGACAGTTCTCGCTGGAGGTGGACGCTTCCTCTGTTGGTGCAGGTGCAGTTCTGTTCCAGAGAAGCTTCAAAGGAAAGGCAGTGGTGTGTGGCTATTATTCAAGAATTTTTTCCTCCACTGAGCGCAATTACTCTATTGGGGTTCGGGAGTTACTGGCCATCAAATTGGCTCTGGAGGAGTGGAGACATCTGCTAGAGGGCACAGCTCATTCCATCTTGATATCCACCGACCAGAAGAACCTCCCTTATCTCCAGTTGGCTCAATGGCTAAATTCCCGTCAAGCCAGTTTGTGCTCCACTACCGTCCTGCTGACAAAAATGAGGGTCCATACCCTATCCAGGTCGATTTGAAATAAAGGACATTATGGAGTCCCTGCAATGCATCATAGACCCATCCTGCATTATTACGGCTAATCCTCTGCAAATTAGAGACATCCCTCCAGAATTTCGAGGTGAACTGAACCCCCCCCCCCCCCCGATCAGACACTATGTGAGAGGCAAGCCACGCAAGCGGAAGATGTGCTGAATGAAGAGATTAGCCGGTCAAGGAGCAGAAGATAGGCCAGTCAGCGGAACAAAATGAGCCATCTTGGAGAACCGATCCACCACTACACAGACCGCATTGCATCACACTGATGGAGGAAGGTCAGTGATAAAGTCCATTGCAATATGCTGCTACGCGGCGTTGGGCACAGGCAGAAGCAGATCGGCAGGCTTGGAGTGAGCAGCCTCAACACACCGTGCAGGAAGAAACAAAGTCCAGAACATCCTTGGGCAGTGTGGACCACCAGAAATGATGAGTTATCAGGTCTCGAGTCTTACGAACACCCGCATGTCCAGCCAGTTTGAAGCAGTGTCCCCAGCGAAGGATTCTCCTACTTTCTGCCAACCGCACAAAAGTCCTCCCCGAAGAGCTCTCTGTAAACTCCTGGTTGTGACATTGGACTTTTCCTCAGCCTACCATCCCCAGTCCAATTGTCAAGTTGAGCGGATTAACCAGATCATGGAGAATTATCTCTGCCACTTCATATCCATGCAGCATGATGACTGGGTACAGTGTGAGTTCTCATACAACACTCACAAGTGAGTCCACCATTTCCACACCGTTCTACATTGTGTACGGTGAACATTTTAGAATCCCTCTTCCTGTCTTTGCTACATCTCAGGTACCTGAGGCGGACTCTGCATTTGGGGACTTTCTGCAAATCCGGCAGCAGACCCGGTCCTCTATTCTGCTAGCAGTTGATCGCATGAAGCGAAACGTATATTTAAAGGAGAGTGCCGCCTCAGTATCTTCCAGGTACCAAAGTCTGAGGGTCCTCATGGAATATCCGTCTGAAGATGCCTTCATACAAGTTTTCTCCCAGGTTCCTCGGACCCTTTTAAATACTACAACAGATAAACCCTGTCTGCTGTAAGCTTCGGCAGCCTCCTACCCTCGGAATCCCCAAATCTTTTCATGTGTCCCTCCTGAAACAGGTTGTCCTGAGCCGCTACAGTAAGACTTCCAGTCCCGCAGCTGCTCCCAGCGGTTCATCTGATGTGTTTGAGGTGAGGGAGATCCTGAACTGCAAGAGGGTTAAAGGAAGGACTTTCTATTTAGTAGACTGGAGAGGGTTTGGTTCTGAGGAGAGGTCCTGTGAGCCAGAGAAGAACCCTAATGCCCCTACCTTCATTAAGAAATTTCTCCCTCGCTCTGGTCCCAAGAAAAGGGGGAGTAAGAGATGGGATACTGTAGTGTCCACCGCCGTTCCTACTCACCCCTTTAGCGGCCGTGGCCATGGATCTGAGTGCTGGCCGGAATCTCCTTCCTAGGAGATGCCAGCACTCACTTCCGCTCTGTTCGGCCGTGTCCCGTAGGGTGCACGCGCATGTTCTTGCCTGGCTTTAAAGGGCCAGTGCGTGCACATAAATTTTATTATTAATAAGCCCTAATCTCTCTGGACTATAAAAAGGGCCCTCCCTTTTCACTCTGTGCCTGAGTCTTGTTAGTAATTCCCATGTTAGTCTTTGCAAATGGTCCCTCTGTGTTATCGTGTTCCCGTGCCCTACTTCCTGTTCCTGTATCCTGTGCTGTGTTGGTTCCTGAGCCCTATGGAGTGTTGGAGTCGTGTTCCGTCATCGGTCAAGTTTGCTATCGCACACCACGTCTGGCCACGCGTGACATCCTCCGCCACGTGAGACCTTCTCTGCCGTCTAAAGTCCCATCTGTGCCTAGCTACTGCGACTGTCTAGACTATTCAGGTACCCTTGTGCTGAACGTTGTATTTATTGGGTACTTTGTTATTTGACCAGCTGCCTCCCCGCTACGGCGGTGCGGCCTAGTGGGTACACGTACCCACAGATCATGACATCTGCTACATACTTAATGTGTTCTATAAAATGGATATCTGGTGACTGTGCAGCCATTATTATCTCATTTT
This sequence comes from Rhinoderma darwinii, assembly GCF_050947455.1. Classification (NCBI taxonomy): domain Eukaryota; kingdom Metazoa; phylum Chordata; class Amphibia; order Anura; family Rhinodermatidae; genus Rhinoderma; species Rhinoderma darwinii. The sequence goes on from NC_134687.1 coordinate 659,508,807, forward strand.
CATGTCCATGAATCTCTAACATTATCCTGTTAAATGTAGACTGTGGGTAAGGTTAGATTTTCAGTAAATATATTAAAGTGGCCCCCCCGGTCTCAGGACAAAATTATAAATGTGATGGGATATATGGTGTAATATTGCCTGATGCCGTTCATTTGTGCCCCTCTGCCGTGGATACACTGTTTTAGGGTCCCCTCTGTGTTCTCTCAAAAAAGCCATAGCGCTTCTCAGACTGTCGAAGATACTCCATCTGTTCACGTATTGGACAGAACTGCTCACGTGAGCTGCTCTGGCCAATTCGAGAACAGTGGGAGTGTCTCATAGTCAAAGAAGTGCTGAAGCCATTTTGGAACAGTACAGAGGGAATCCTAAAACGGCAAATCCACGTCAGAGGGACACAACTGAAGGGCACCAGGGAATGTTACACAATATACACTATCATATTAAAAACATTGTCCTGGAACCGGAGGGTTGCTTTAAGTTGTAGTATTAAAGTGATTTCTAATTGGTATTGAAGGACCAAATGTGTTGGTAGGAGAAGGCTTGATTGCCAGGTAAGGTGGCGCTCACATTTATTTGGTTTATTAAGTCAAGATTTATGTAATAAAAGCGCTGACTAGGAATAGACCAGAAACCTGTACTTTATCATCGAGATAGAGATAGAGATATATATATATATATATATATATATATATATATATATAGAAAAAGATGTGGTTATAACTAAACCATACCCAATATATATATTCCAAAATGTTTTTATTGCTATTTTCCCAATAAATAACTCTTTTACAGTTGAACAAAAACAACAAAGCGATAAGACCATTGTTTCAATATCTAGGAGCGATGTTATATCAGAATTTTGCAACATGTAGAAATGAAAAATGGTTGGCACTGCCTTAGTTTGCAATGTCACAGACTCTGTGCTTCAGCTGGCTGGGACCTGTAGTTCGACAGCCTTTGTCTGGTAATGCTCAGCGCGTGTTGAAGTTAGTTTCAGCAAATGACAACATGTAGAAAGGAAGACCGCACGGCACTCACCATTTGCAAAAGGTTTCTCTTTATTCCAAGATTGAGGCAGGCAACACGGGATTCAGAAGACAACAGAACCAACTGAACTGTTTCACGTCCTTCAGACGCTTTATCAAGGCAGTTGGCTCTGTTGTCTTTTGAATCCAGTGTTGCCTGCCTCAATCTTGGAATAAAGAGAAACCTTTTGCAAATGGTGAGTGCCGTGCTGTCTTCCTTTCTACATGTTGTCATTATATCAGCATTTGTTGCTGATCTTGCGTACAAACTTCAAGTATATAGAGGCGTCTACTAAGTCATTACATAGGAATGAACATCGCCACTATCAGTACAATAAATCATATAGTAAAGAAAACCGTAAAATAACATCAAGTCAAGTATCAAACAGTACTTTAAATAAGTATAAGTAGGAGTTCCTAAGAGGAACTCAGAGCCAGCCATGCTTCCCACGTTCCCCAAGATATTGCCACCCAACGGGGACTAAGTACCCTATTCCTTTGCGGCATGTATAGGTAAAAAAATGCCCCAAAGTGTTTTAGAGTGAATTCTGCGATTTTGCCTATCAGTGAGCATGTCCAGTACTCACATTTCATAATATTGTTGTTATGATATCGGCGGAGATCCCATCAATACCCACTCGGGGTACCATACAGTGTTCTGGAAATTATTTTGTATAGCTTCCCTCATCCGGTGCGGAATAATTGAGATAAAACTGGCCCATGTGTCAAAAAAGGAGTCTATGAGCGCTGTCTTGCGTATCGAAGTCTCCGTCCAATCCATTTTAAGCAAAAAAGTAAATTTATCCAAAAGCAATTGGAATGGCGGTGCTTGTTTTTGTAACCATGTTTGTAAAATAGATTTTACACCTGCTGCTGCTATCATGTGCAATAATTTATAATCCCCGTGTATAGTTATAACTTCCTTTGTCCAAGCATCCAAAAATAGCCCACAAGGCATCGTTAGGAACGAAGTTAGTCAGGTGTGTTAAAGTAAAAGTTCTTACTCTATCCCAAAATTGTTTCATTACATGGCATGGCCTCAAGCAGTGGTACAGATTTTCATCAGTCCCACCACATTTAAAACAGTTAGGGTATGTTCACACGGCAGCGTCCGTAACGGCTGAAATTACGGGACTGTTTTCAGGAGAAAACAGCACCGTAATTTCAGCCGTAATGGCATGTTGAGGCGCTTTTTGCTGCGTCCATTACGGACGTTTAATTGGAGCTGTTTTTCCATGGAGTCCATGGAAAACGGCTCAATTTATGTCTGAAGAAGTGACAGGCACTTCTTTGACGCGGGCGTCTTTTTTACGCCCCGCCTTTTGACAGCGGGGCATAAAAAAAATGACCGTCTGCACAGAACATCGTAAGACCCATTCTAATGAATGGGCAGATGTTTGCCGACGCTATTGAGCCGCTATTTCGGACGTAATTCGGGGCAAAAACGCCCGAATTACGTCCGTAAATAGTGTGTGTGAACATACCCTTAGGGCTATTATATATGCCCATCAAATAACCCATTATGGGAGTGAGATACGCTCTGTGACATATCTTCATTCTCATTTCCAAATACCTGGCAGACGGTAAATATTTATGAGCTTGTTCTATTGCCAACAGAACATTTCCATAAGTAAGAGTCGAATCATCCAGTACCCACTTGGAAAGAGAAACTGCCGCCTCTGCATAATCTATTAGTATGTGTAGATAGTTTCATTATATCGCCCCCTTAACAGTTGTGAGTTTATTGAATTTCGCATGAATAGTGGGGTTCCAATCTCTATCAGTTAGTTTATGTAATAAAGTGTTAATATAATTTTTTGCCTGAAAATACATTGTGGGAATAAGATATCTGGATATTTCTACAGAAGCTCTATTCTTATACATCCTCTTTTCGGCAACATGCAGTAAGAAATATATGTTTTTTATACCCGCCCTGTACCAGTGTCCAAATATTGCATGAGACCCATCATCCTGGAAGTTGGGATTCTTGACTAAGGTTAGATAAGGGGAGATCAAAGGGGAAACTCCCAATATGCATCTGATTTTGTTCCACCCTTTCCATGTAGAAAGCAAGAGAGGGTTATCTTTCACTTCTTCCGGCAGCATTTGATGCTGTAAATAAAGCATGGTGTTTAGCGCACAATATGGGAGGAGGTCTTGTTCTAACTTGGAGTCTGAAAAATGTGATGTGTTATTTATCCAATCCCTTATTACCCGAAGTAAGGGTGCCGGATTATATAGTCTGATATTAAGGAAAGCTATCCCTCCGTTGAGGTGGGTTCGGAATGCACTAGATCAGAGTAGGTGCACGAATAGGGTCCCAACCCAATCGTATTGTGAAAAAGTATTCGGCACACTGAGTCGTAAATATCAACTTCTTGAATTTTTATTATAATCGATGCCAAGGGTTTGGTGCAATCGATGCCAAGGGTTTGGTGCAACGTTTTGGTCAAAGGACCTTCGTCAGGCACTCGTTACCCTGGTTACTTGTATCGGCGCTGCGTGTCTGTATGGAAACCCGATTTTGAGCCATCACTGTAGCCGCCACTGCCGCATGAATGTTCTTTATGCACTGCCTTCCCTGAGTGAAGCCTGTCTGTGTTGGACTAAGTATTTGTGGTAAAATGAGCTGTAATCTGTTGGCTAGAATTTTAGATAAGAATTTATAATTGCTGTTCAGCAGTGATATGGGTCTATAAGACTGTGGGTCAATCGGGTCTTTATTGGGTTTTGGCAAGAGAATAATTCTGGAGTCCGTAAAGTAGTCTGACAGAACTGTCTGTGTATAAGCGGAATTATATAAGTTAGTTAAAGTTGGAATTATTTCTGGAGACAGCATTTTATAAAATTCATCCGAGAATCCATCCGGCCCTGTTGTTTTACCATTTACAGATGCTTTAATTACATCATGGACTTCCTCCTTTTATATAACAGACTCTAACATATTTTGCTGTTCCTCTGTCAGGATGGGCACCTGTTTAGTGTGAAGGAAAGATCTAATTTTTAAGGGGTCCGCTGGGGCAGCTCGATACAAATCATGAAAGTAGTCCTGGAAGATTTGCGCTATTTTGTCCGGATCAGAGGTTAAGCTCTCTGTTTGAGGATCACGCAGTGTCAGGATGGGTTTGTATGGTTTATTTTCCTTTGCCATAGTGGCTAGTAAAGATCCTGCCTTATTTCCCCATCTATAGAACCTATTCTGTGTGTGTTTGACCTGCCATTGTGCGTTCACTTGTACAAAAGTGTCTAGGAGATGTTTAGCTGTTAGGTATATTTGTTGAGCTTGAAGGGTTGGGTCCTGAGCATATATTAACCCCTTAAGGACGCAGCCTAGTTTTGGCCTTAAGGCTAAGAGCCCATTTTTCAAATCTGACATATTTCACTTTATGTGGTAATAACGTCGGAATGCTTAACCGCTTCCCGACCGCCCACAGTAAATTCACGTCGGCACTTGCTGGGCTCTGTGCAGTGCCGACGTGAATTCACGGTGGATGTTAAAAGCGAGATCTGGGTGTCTCAGAATAGCGCTGACACCCGGATCTGGCTGCTGTCACCTGCCTCTGGTCCCAGAGACATGATCGGGACCTGATTTATTCAGGTCCCGAACATGTGATGGTCATGATAATCAATCATGACCATCGCAGGGAAAGTTTGTTGTATCAACAAACTTTCCGTCGTAACCTACACTGTCTCCCCTCTGCTGTTCTATCAGAGAGCAAACAGAGGAGAGACAGTGCCTCTAGTCCCGGAGACATGATCGGGACCTGATTGGTTCAGGTCCCGTTCATGTGATGGTCATGATAACCAATCATGGCCATCGCAGGGAAAGTTTGTTGTAGCAACAAACTTTCCCACGTAACTTACACTGTCTCCCCTCTGCTGTTCTATCAGAGAGCAAACAGAGGAGAGACAGTGCCTCTGCTCCTGTAAACATGATCGGGACCTGATAGGTTCAGGTCCTGGTCATGGTAACAAATCATGGCCATCGCAGGGAAAGTTTGTTGTAGCAACAAACTTTCCCTGTAACCTACACTGTCTCCCCTCTGCTGTTCCGTCGGAGAGCATACAGAGGAGAGACAGTGCTTCTGCTCCTGGAGACATGATCGGGACCTGATTGGTACAGGTCCTGGTCATGGTAACAAATCATGGCCATCGCAGGGAAAGTTTGTTGTAGCAACAAACTTTCCCTGTAACCTACACTGTCTCCCCTCTGCTGTTCCGACAGAGGAGAGACAGTGCCTCTGGTCCTGGAGACATGATCGGGACCTGATAGGTTCAGGTCCTGGTCATGGTAACAAATCATGGCCATCGCAGGGAAAGTTTGTTGCAGCAACAAACTTTCCCTGGGACCAAGTATATATAAACACTGTCTCTCCCCTGCTGCTCTGTCAGAGAGCAAACAGAGGAGAGACAGTGTCAGATCTGTGAATATCACAGTATAAGACACAGTGAAAAAACACACCACATAACAATTTCCCCCAATCCCATTAATCTGCCTTGTTAGGTAGGATATAGGGTTAGGCTATAGTGCTAGGTTAAATTAACGAACTTCATACCATTTACGTTTATATACCTTTACGTATAAAAATATAAACGTAATAAAATGGCCCGTAAATTTTATTCTGCAGAGGAGGCGTATGCCCTTTTATGCTCTGACAGTGAAGATAGTGTCTTGTCAGATGGCGAAGACTATTTTGAGGGTTTTGCTGTTAGCGAAAGTGACAGCTCTGAGTCTAGCGGTCATTCTGGTTCATCGCCAAAAAATACAAGGACCAGTACAGGACAGGTAGAGAGGGCTGTTGGAGAAACATCTCCAAATCAGGGCACGATGCCCAGTACAAGTGACATGCCTCATTTTAGCGAAGAAGCGCATGCCAACCTACAAGAGAGTTTGCCACTAGATGTAGCATTTACTAGATGGGAGGCTTCAAATTCTGGTGCGCCATTCATCCCTGACTTTAATGCCACCCCAGGTACAAATGTGGAGGTGGAAGGTTTTGGTCCAATTAATTTTTTTTACTTATTTCTAACAAATGATTTGCTGGAACATATTGTTTTCCAAACTAATTTATATGCTTCCCAATTCATCTCTCAGAATCCCCGTTCATATTATGCCAGGCAAAATTCATGGAGGCCAACAGATATTGATGAAATGAAGAAATTTATAGGCCTCACATTTGCGATGGGGCTTGTTAAAAAACCGAGCATTCGATCTTACTGGTCCACCCGTCCCATTCTAACCACCCCTGCCTTTTCTGCCATTCTTCCTAGAGCACGTTATGAAATGCTCATGAGATTTTGGCATTTCAACGATAACAGTCAGTGCCTCCCTAGAAGTGCCCCAGATTATGACCGACTCTACAAAATCAGGCCCATCATCAAAGCGTTGTCAGACACATTTTTATTAATTTACACCCCCACGCAAAACATTTCCATTGATGAGTCCCTAGTAAAATTCAAAGGGAGACTGCACTTCAAACAATTCATTCCATCTAAAAGAGCAAGATTTGGAATAAAGCTCTATAAAATGTGCGAGAGTTCAACAGGGTATACATCAGCTTTTCGCATTTATGAGGGAAAAGATAGCCAACTAAACCCACCAGGATGCCCCCCCTATCTAGGGACAAGTGGAAAAATTGTTTGGGAGCTTATTACCCCATTTCTAGAAAAGGGCCATAACCTGTATGTGGACAACTACTACACAAGCATACCCCTTTTTAAAAGTTTGGTCGAAAAGAACACAGGGGCTTGTGGGACCATTCGTAAAAACCGCCAGGGGTTTCCACAATCATTGGTGAATGAAAAGTACAAAAAGGGGCAGTCAGGCGGTGTTCGCAGCGGAGAGCTGCTTGCCCTAAAATACAAAGACAAAAAGGATATTTTTATCCTCAGCTCGATCCACACTGATGCAACAATGGATGTTGTAGAACGAGGTTCTACTACCCAAAAGCAAAAGCCTGTGTCAATCATTGATTACAACAAATACATGGGGGGAGTAGACCTTGCTGATCAGGTTCTACAGCCATACCAGGTATCAAGAAAATCCTATACCTGGTACAAAAAATTAGTTATTTACCTATTTCAGGCTGCCACATACAACTCGTTTGTGTTATACAAAAAGGCAGGAAATTCAAATACTTTTCTAGATTACCAGGAAATGGTTATTGAAGATCTTGTTTTAGCAAATGTTGGCCCCTCTCATCCATTAGAATCTGAATCCGTCAAAAGACTCACTGAGCGACATTTTATTGCTGTAATT